>NC_136689.1:141920966-142278466 GCF_903797595.1 Erithacus rubecula
TCTGAAAAGAAATAGAGCAAAGTATGTCTCATCAGCAGACAGAAGGTTTCCCAGAATCATAGAAGAGAGAAATGCAGGGAGAGGAAGGATGTGCAGGTTGTTCTGGTGAAGCTGTGGAGCCTAGGCTGGATGCCTGGGAAAGCAGTGCTACCTGTTCACAATATTACAGCATTTTCCACTGGAACAAAAATAGAAGGAATAATATTTTCCAACTTCAAAGAAGGCTGGGTATCCAAAGAAAGATCTAAGGAGTTGTTATATTATATTGAAGTAGTTATCATTGATGACCAGAGTGATTTAAAACTGTTAGCGAGGATGTGGCCAGGAGTTAGGACAGTATAAAATGTGAGTCAAAATTACAGTTTTCACAAAGAAAAAGAAGAATAAAACTTTATGGCACACTAATCAAGGGCTATGGAAAAGAAAGCATGGGGTGAGGATAGGAAAAGTAGACCTTGAATCGGGAGAGATGTCTGAAAAACCCTTGAAAGAGAGAATAGTAAAAAATAAATTAGGAGTGGCTGTTTATATCAAAGGAAGTTTACAATCATATATGCAGAAATGGAAAAAAAAATCTGAATTCTGTCCTTTTACAATAATGTTCCAAAATACATAGTTAAAACAAAAGCACTAAAAGCAAAGAAAATGCGAAAGAGTAAAAGCATTGAGTGAATATTCATTAAGAGAAGAAAAAAAATCCTTTGCCATTAGAGATTTGCACAGAGTAGAGCTGTTGTCCTCCTGCTGTAGTTGTTGCTGTTCTTGGACTGAAGTCCAAAATAAAAGCATAAAAGGAAGATCCAGCCAAACTACAGCTGGCAGATTATTGCAGATTCCTGGCAAACTGCTGTGAATGTGCCTCACTTGCATTTTCTTTACAACCTTCACCAGCAGCTACTCCAGTCTCTCCAGTAATGAAGATGTGACTCTCTCATTTACACCTATTGAAGCTGTTCCATTTTAACATAAATAATTATTCATTTGGAGCAGGAATTAGGAGAAAGTGTCCAGCATCCCAGGTGAATGCCCAAATACTGTATTATGGAGAAATTCCCATTTTCTCTTGCTCATTAGGTCTTAATTCAGCTATGCAAAGCAGAGCAGTGTCAACAGAAGTAAATGAAATGGCTCTGTCCCAAATAACCACACAAAGCACTGAGGAGGGCATCTCCAGAGAAGGTGAAAAGCCTTCATACATTTATTTGAAGCAGAGCTTTAACACTTCAGAAGACATAGCCACATGAGTACAGTGTTTTCTTGAGCCAAGTTTCTTTATTTACACCTGGGGAACAAATTGGTCAAATTACAAATTTACTCATCCATAGCAAACAAAAGAAGGGCTGCCTTCTGTCACAGAATGTGTCTTTCATTCTTAAGAATTGCTAAGAAAAAGAGAGAACATAATTCATGGAGACTTTCCAGCCACCTGCAGAAATATCAGCATCTTCTGTTTGCTGACTCTTTTTCACAGATGAAGGATATGGGCTTATAATAGAAACAAAATAGCAGGATACAAGTTAGTCAGAGTGATACTGCTTTAAATATCAGTATTTTGTGTGCCAGTTGTACCTCCAGTTGGTACATTGCCTAGAGAACTGTGAATACCTTTGCAAAAGATAAACCAGAGGGCAGAACAAATAAGGTAGTTTGTACATTTAGGCTAGTCAACTAAATAAGGTCGTGTAAAACTTACATCAACATGCAGCCATTCATCAGCATTTTGAGACGAATCAGATGTAAAGTCACTGTTGCTGTGAAAGACAAGTCTCTGGGAGCATAAGTCAGTGGGATTGGTACAGAGGGCATCTATCAGATGGCACAGCTGAGAGAAAGGCCCTGGGGTGCTGGCCAATAGTGGCCAAAAGTGAGCTGGGATGTGCCTAGGTGGCCAAGGAGGCCAGAGTCCTCCTGACCTTCTGTGTCAGCCCTGTTGTGGCAGCAGGACCAGGGCAAGGATTGCCACACCTCACGTGCTGTGTGCACTTCTGGGCTCCTCACTGCAAGAAAGATCTTGAGGCTCTGGAACAAGTCCAGAGAAGGGCAGTGGAGCTGGGGAAGGGTCTGGAGAGTCAATCCTGTGAGGAGGAGGATGGAGGTGAGGAGGCTCAGGGGAGCCCATGCTGCTCCCAGCTGATCTCTTTTCCAGGCAGTCAGTGACAGACAGCCCAAGAGGAAAAGGCCTCAAGCTGTGCCTTGGGGGAGTCTCAGGTTTGATATCAGAAATATTCTTTTTCCACTGAAAGGGTTGTTGAACACTGGAACAGGGAGGTGGTGGAGTCCATCCCCGAAAGTGCTCAAGAACCAGGACGTGGCATTTAATGTTATTGTTCATTGACGTGGTGGTGTTTAGTGAAGGTTGGACTTGATGGTCTTTTCCATCCTTAATGATTCTGTGTTTTTATGATGGTCAAGACTGATGACATTGTTTGTGCAAACCTCCAGTGCTTCAATGTCTGTCAGAACCCTGTGCCTTTCTTTCCCCTTTTTATCCTGGGTGCAGCTGAGAGATGCTGGATGCTTGTTGTCAGATCAGCTTCAACTTGGCAGCCTTTGAAGAACATGAGACAAAGGAACCTGCACTTTTCCTATAAAAGCCACCAACCAAGTGCATATTGGAATTTGTATTCCTCTTGCCTGATGATCATTTTTGAAAAACAGTATTTTTCAGAAGGTTACCTATATTTTTAAAATGCATTTGTTGTTGCACATACCTCCTACACTTTCATTTTCTGTTTTTCATAACAGCCTTACAAAGCTTTCATCAGCCTTCCACTGATGTGTTCATTTAGGGCTGCCCCATGTGGTGTAGATGCTTTTTTCAGACAATGCCCGTGACAAAAAATCAGATTTGATGATGAAGGCAGTCAAGCAAAGCTTTTGCAGTAGCTTGTTACTTCTGGGTTATGGTACAGAAGAATTGATAGCATACCCACATTTTAGGATAAAAGGAATACTTTTCTCAGAGAAAAACACAGCGATTTTATGCATTTGATACTTTTTGTTGACTTTGAATATATGGCACACAGCAAAACAATCACCCTGAGCCCACTAAGTGGTAATGCTGAGGGTTTCAAAAATCAGTTGGTTAGGTGGTGTCATGGGGGAAGAGTGAAACAGCTTTACCTTCTGCAAAAATGAGGATACCTGAGACTGCTCAGCCAGTATGGCAAGTAGCTTTGCAAGAGGAGGTTCTTACATGCCACTGTATCAGGATATTGCTGCCTGTGTGGCAAGCTTTGGAAATAGTTTTAAACATTGTCCAGAGTTGACTGCTGCATGCAAATTTATCCAATGCACTCAAGAATGAGCTGTCAAAGAGATGGCATTTGTCCCTGTTCCATGTCACACTGCATCCTACACACTGGTGTGGGACAAAGGAACTTTTCCATTCTGCACCATCATCTGGTGGGTGAAAAGGCACTTAGGCTGCCTGAAGTGAAAGGCTTTTAGTTTTCTCTTTTTCTTCATCTACTGAAACATTTGCTAGCTTAGTCTGTTTATGGTCACGCTTTCTATGAATTTTTCATTATAAACAGCTAAAGGTTTAGTAAATAATTAATTCCCTCAATAAGCATCTTACAGACACAAGCACCTGGATAAGAAGCACTTTTTAATTATGAAAAACTGTGGAGTGGGCAACATATTGGGGTGTTGGGCTTTCTAAAAGCTAATTTCAGAATGCTTATTAAAAGATAAGTTATAAATTAACCCTATATGGGTAAACTTCAAGGAATATTTGTCTACATCTATTTTCAAAATGAGCATTACAAGGGTTTGGGGTAATTCCTCTATGTTTCTTCTTGGTTTGACAATGAAAATAGCTGCAAAGGCTCTGGTTTGTAGCCAATTTCAGATCAAAGTATAAGCTCTGAGCTGTCCTGGGACTGGAATCCTGTGAAAATTTGCATTGGAGCTCTTTGGAGTTGTGCATCCTATGGAGGTTCTGGGGGTGTCACATTTGAAGTCTTGGTCTGGAGAGAAATGAACAGCTCTGGCCTTTCTACAGCACTGCACTACTCAGAAAATGAGAAATTGAAACAATCCTTTGCCCTGTCTGTGCTCCCTCACTGCAACCACCTCCACCAAACCACACTTCCCTGTGAAACCTGGGAATTGTCCTAAATAAACAAAAATCTCATGAATTGGATCACAGGAGGAAAAAAAGAAAATTCTCTTAAAAGAGGAACCCAAACCAATCCCAACTAGAGGTCTGTCCCAAGAATCCTTCTTCCTCAACCAGTCTCTGATTGACATAGACTTAGACAAAAGTTCAGTTCACTCCTTAATCCCATTCAAAGGGGCATGTGGTGAACTCAGTCCAAAACATAAGTTTGCTGCCAAACTTTCAAAAAAGCATTTAAAAAGTAAAGTATTTTCGTGACATAGGTAAATAGCACATCAATTATGTAAACTGAGAGTTTCACAAAATAATTTCAAAGTCTGCCTGCACTATTGTGAACCTATTCCATAACAACCATTTGTTTCTATATTAAAACCAAACCAATTAAATTGTTTAGAACCATTTAGAAACAAAGCTGTCCTGCCTGTCTCAGTTACCCAAATGCATCAAACTGAAAAGCACAAAGAATATCAAACCAAACCCACCTACAGATCTGGCCCCAAATCCCTTTTTCACAACCAAAATCTTTGATAGACAAAGATTTATTTTAGCACCAAATCTAAGGTCACTCCCTTGCTCACATTCAGAGAGGGAATTCAGCACAGGCAGACCCATGGGAAAAGGACAGTAGCTTTTCCCAGTGATTCTTTGACTCTGTGTGGGGGTGGTGAGACCCTGGCACAGGTTGCCCAGAGAAGCTGTGGCCACTCCATCCCTGGAAGTCTTTGTGGCCAAGCTGGATGGGGTTCTAAGCAGCCTGGGATAGTGAAAGGTGTCCCTGCCCATGGCAGGGGGTTGGAATGAGAAGACTTTAATCATTTCCAACTCAAACCATTCTGTGATTGTCTCTGCACCATAAGCCAGGGTTCCTCTCAAGTGGAATTCCCAAGGGTTACATGGAAGGGGCAGGGATTAGAACCTCTTTCTGGTGTCCTTGATTGTGAGATCAAAGCTGTAGGCCGTGGGAAACCAAGGTGTCCTTGCATGTTTTGAGTGCCTGCAGGGGCTTCAGCCTCATCTTCTTGTAGACTTAATATTTCTTTTATAATCAATCTCCTTCATACACTGATAAATGGAGGCTGTTTGAAAATCTAAGGGGAAAAATGTATAACAAAAGAGAAAAGGCTTCTCTCACATGTTTGAAAAATATCTTCACAGCCCAGCAGCCTCCCCTCCCTCCTCCACCCTCCTGTGTGCCTCTCAGGACATTGCAGCTCCTGCTCCGGTGCTGGGCCAGTCCCCTTGAGCAGAGTCAGGCGGCGGCACGAGTCACGCAAGCGGGTCAGTGCCCGGGCTCTCTGCACTCAGGGGACACATCCTGCTCACAGCTGGGCTTGGGCTGTGTGGGAGCTCCCCTCAGCATCCCTCCTGCCTGAGCTGCAAGCCACGGGCCAGAGTGATGGGCACGTCAGAAGCGCATTTTCCCAGAGGTCAGCTAAATCCTGGTGATGATGCGATGCCGCAGTGCACTGCTCCTAATCCAATCAAAGCACAGTGGCTTGGGCCCTATCAAATGAAGTTCAAGGTAAGCATGTGAAACGTGGCTGCTCCTCAGCTGCTGGCAGCTTTCCTAAGTGCTGGGAATCAGATCAGGGCAAGAAAAAAGCCTGCCATCTCCAAAAAGAGACTTTCACGCAGACATGCACTTGGAAAAAAGATGATGCTTGTGTTCAGCTTTATTTGCCAGGCTTTTGTTTTCCTCTTTCTGATTTTAAAGCCTATTTGTTATAGATCCTGGTTATTTCTAAAATTCTAATAATTCTGATTTGTTCTCAGGTGTGAGCACACTCAATACATTGGGGAATTCAAGACCTTTTTAAAAGACCTCTAATTGAGTGTACAGAAAGCTGATATGTCAGAAAACATTGTTCATTTCTGAAAATCTTTGGTCTTTGAATATGGTGCTAATAGCACCAAGGTTGTGGGTTCAGTCCCTGTCCAGGCCATTCACTTAAGAGTTGATCTCTCATTGTGGGGCCCTTCCAACTCAGAATCTTCTGTGATTCTTTGCTCATTAAAGGCATTGATGTTCAAAATAAAGGATCAGGGAATATAAGATTGTATAATTAATCTGCTGTTGGGTAAGTACTCTAATATTTCCTCTGTGTGAATTGAATCCATGGAACAGTAAATGCACCAACAAAAATTCACAGACTTATTGACCTGGTTTATTCCATATTAAATATTAATTGCAGTTTCTTCATCATGTCCTATTGAAGTTTCCCAGCTGTGTGAGAGATATACATATTTATCTTTTACATAATACCATGCAGAGAACACACAGCATTGATGGACACACTTGTTATTTCTCATGCAGAAAGCCCCCCCAAAAAAAGCAAATTAAGAGTACCCTGTAGACCTATCTGCTACCCAGTTTAACCCCACCCAAAAGAGAATTTTCTGGCTTTGGAGGGTGGCTGTCCCTCTCTTCTCTTTGCATGTTCTGGTGCTCAGTGGATCTTCTCACAGAAAGGACACGTATCTCTGTGGCTGAATTTTCAGAATTAGGCTTGCTATGAGCAGGGTGCTGTGGACCTTTCTCAGGTGGTTCCAGGATATGGTGAATTGTTAATTACCTGTGAGGGGATTACCCAGGACACAGATTAACTCTGCTGCAAACCACTGAGGCCAGACCTGCCCGAGCTGGCTCAGATCTGCAGCCAGCAGGAGTGTGCTGGCTCTGTGCTGTGGATGGTTGTGGGTCTGAGCTCCCCTGGGATGTCCAGCTGCTTCAGGAAGGTTGAGCTTTAGCCTCATTTGGTTTTTTGCCTGTGTGTTACCTTGCAGAATAAGCATACTACTGCAAATCACTGTCATGGCAATAAATTAATAGTATTGAAATCCAGCTAAACTTAACTTATTAATATAAAACCTGCTTTGAAGGAAAATGAAGTCCTGAGCTAATTATTTTAAACTGGATTTTTCTGTTTCAGAACCCTGATTTCAGTTTTCTCATGCACCTAATATTGTCATCTCCTGGTTTACAAGCACGTTCCAAGTTTCTGCATTGCTTTTGCACTGGTGTGATGTATAAGAAGTGAATCAGCTCCTCTCTGATTTATTTGACATTCCAAACTCTTCCTGAGCAGATTCTTTAGAATCTGGTTGCTCTGAGTAAACTATGTTCTTGCCAGTGTTTACTGAAGGGATTTGTTGACTGGGAAATGAAGCTATTTCTTTCACATTGATTGCAACTCTTGCCAGCCACTGTTTTGAACTGTGTTTTGTTTTCTGAAGAGCTCATTACCCTGGCCAAGCCTTTGCTTCACTCAAGTGCACCAAGTCTGCTGTGTTCATCTCAGTTATTTCATAGAATATCCTGAATTGGAAAGGTCCAACAAGGTTAATTGTTTGTTTTGGTTTTTTGTTAGCTTGTTATTCAATAATTTTAATTTTCTTTGGAACTGTAGAAGAGTTGAGCATGAAAGCTCTGGTCATCCCAGGGCTAAACCTGGATGGCTCTAGAGCAGTGGATAATACACCAATTCTCATTGTCCATGCAGACATGATCCCTTCTGAGCACCCCTGGCCCCCTTTCATGGCTGTTGTGATGCAATAATCATAGAATCATAGATCAGCAAGGTTGGAAAAGATGTCCAAGATCATCAAGTCCAACCATGCAGAACATCTTCCATCTTCTGATATGTTGTACTCCCCCTCTGCTGGCTCAGCTGCAGGAGTCCTGGGGAACCAGGGATCAGTGTTGTGGTCCAGCTGAACAGCCATGGTGGTGGCAAAGGGCATGAAGCTGTAAAAGCAAATATTAATTCAGTGAGGGCAATGCAAAGCACCTGTGTTAGGCAGGAGCCCTGGATTAGTCTCCAAACCAGACTCCCCCTCCCTTCCATGCATGGTTAACAAAACACAGCATGTGCTGCTAGGAGAGCAGCTAAGATAGATGCTACAATTGATTTTATCTTCTCCTAAAGTTTGACTCTATCGAGGAGTGAACTGACATATCCCAAAATCTGAGAAATCTGAGGGAAGCTGATTTCAGCAAAGCTTGTTTGTTTAGAGCTGTCTTTTCAAGGAATGGTTTCTTTGGTGACATTTAGTTTTCTAAGTATACTCCAGAATGAAAGATGGGCTTTTCAGGGAAGGAAAGCATTTAAAACTAAATTTTCCCCTGACATATTCCATTCTCTGCCTGAGGTAAGGCACAAGAGCAGGAATGGCAAGTCAGAAGCCCCTCTCATTTTTCAGAAACCAGATATTATGGAACATAACCTCTGGTTTGTTCTTGGGAGGAAGTATCTGGGACAACTTTAAAGTACTGCAATAGCCATTCATGCACATGATTTAAATCAGCCTGTTCTGCTGACAAGATTAAACCTGCAGGAAATGGGTTTTGCTTGCTCCTTAAGTAGATAATTTGGGGAAGAGACGGGATGTGAAATGAGGGAATCTGACAGGAGCAGCAGTTGAGATGGTGACAAACTTCACAAAAAATACGTTTAGTAGGTATTCAGAAATAAGGAATTCTTTACTTTCAGGATAAAGATGACATTTTCAGATATCCCTTGCATGTTGATGTTTTGTTTTGTATTATTTTCTGGCAATTTTGCATGTGAAAACTTATCTGCTCCCATTTTTACTAATTCTTTGCACCACAGGGTATGAAAAAGGTGACAAGACTTGAAATCAAGGAATAAAGGATGAGTGTGATGCAGATATTACCCATTTCTCAAAGCCACATAGAATATAGCATCCAAAAGATTAGAGGAGTATCCAAAGCATGCTGAATGGGGAGGGGTCTGTCTTCCCTGTGCTCAGCTGTCCTGAGCAAGCCAGAAAATGCTGATAAAAGGGACTTTAAAATCTTGTCTATGCTGTGCTTGATTCAGAGCTGCAGAGAGGCAGCTCTGCTCCTTCTGCACCCAACCTTAAGCCATCCCCTGAGTGCCACAGCTCCTGCCTGGCTCTGCATTGTGCTCAGACAGGTCGTGTCTTTCTGGTTTCTCCATTTTGGTTTTTCCTCCCAAGTGTAGAAATAGAGTTTTTGGACATGAGGGAGAAAGAAGGGAAAGGACCTTTCTTCACCCAGGGATGGGGGGCTGGAAGGATATTTATTCTTATATATATATATATATATATATATATATATATATATATATACACATATATATATATTATAATTTATTCTTATTATATATATTAAAGTCAGGATTAAGCACATATTTATCTCATCAGTGGCCTGTATCTCTGTTCTTTAAAAGCTCTATAGGAAGAACTCTCCAATTTTTCTGAGGAATTTCTATTGCCCTTCATTAGCACAATCTATCAGTCTAATGTGAAACATTTACTCTGCAAATTTTTTTTCCTTGATAGGTCTCTTCCATAACCTTATATGGGCTGGGACACCATTGATATATCTCTCTTTATCATGGATAAATCATGTCATGATTTCCTAAACAAAAGAAAGCCAGTTTTCCCACAGGCCATTTTTAAACTTGCTATTCTTGCTGTTTTCCTCTGGACTCTTTCCAGTCTTTCTACATCTTAGTGGGATGCCCAATCCTAGACACAACACTCCAGCTGAGGTCTCACCGCCAAGATAAAGGAGAATAATCCTAATTACCTCCTGTGTCTTCCATATGTCAGTTCAGTCAGGGATGAGATGTGCCTTTTCTGCTGCTGCAGCACATTGTTGAGTTCCTGTTTAGTGCTCAGCTCTCACCCTGACTTCTTTTCTGCAGCATTGCTGCTTTGCCAGTTATTTCTTATTTTACATTGGATTTCTCCTTCCTAAGCAGAACACTTATCTATTGATTTTGTTTATATCAGAGCAATTCCTCAATATGCCAAGACCATTTTTGTTTGTCATCCTGCCCTCTGGGGTCCCTGCAAGACCTCTTAGCTTGGCTTTATCAGCAAATTTTATGTGTCTTCTCTATAAAATCTTCCAAAACATTACAGGTAATATTGAATGAGCCACATGCATGAAAGACCCCCAGGGGAGCCCTTGTAATGCTCTCTGAGTTTGATAGCAAGCAACAATCTACAGTTGAAATGCTGCATTTACCTGAATCCAAGACACATCTGTGATCTCAGCATCACCCTTGTGCACAGGGTTCATTAAAGGGAAAGGTTTAATGACTGCACACAACTCATTAACTTCACCAGGGCAATAGCCAGTCCCTATGTACAGAGGGACAGACAAGGGAGGTTGGGTATTTTTTTGTCCCTTCTCATTGAAAAGAAAGAAGCTATATGTTCTTATCCAAGACAAAAGATGATAAATATCTCCTCTTTAATAGAGGGGTGAGGCTCCTTCAGCTGCCTCACATTTATCAATGAGAAAAGGCCAGGCTTTGTGGAGCAGCTAATGCATGGCAGCTTCATGCCCTGCTGTCTGTTCTCAAAAGAGCTAAGATAGACTGACTAAACAAATTTTGAATGCTTGACATTCTCAGGGCAGAAAATATAGTATCTAGAGTGTGGATAAATATGTTCATAACAATGAGAAAATACTTTAGAAATATTATCTGTCCTGTCTTCCTCTCAACTGCTTGAAGGATGTTCCATGAGACTGTAGGAAAGCTTCAGTGAAATCAGCTGAGGACATATTTACTACTCCTTCCCATCCAACACTTGTGCTGCCTTGTCAAGGAAGAAATTTGGTTGATCTGACATGATATATTATTTTCAAATCCCTGATGGTTTCCTATCAACTGCTTTTTACCAAAGTGCCTGTAGATTTTTCAGTGTCTCCTTCCAGAGGCAGCCTGAGGATAAAGGTGAGGCTGAGTGGCCTCATGGTTTTGGGTTCTCCTTTATGTTCTCTCCTTTCTCTGCTTCAGTGCTCTGGCCTCTCTTGTGTCTTCCTCAAGTCTTCAGAGGTCATTGCAAATGGTTCACGGATTATTTTGGTGAATTCCTTCAAAATCCTTTGAATTACCTGACACCTTATGAATTTCAATGATTCTATCTTATCTACATAGTCTTTAACCTACTATTTTTCTGTTTGAGCTTTGTCCCCTTATCATCTTTTTAAAATTAATTGGCTTAGGTAAATGTTCATAATTTTTTAACATAGTTTGCAGCAAAGCATTGAATTCTTCAGTCTTCTTTGGATCATGTACTATTTATTCTCATTCCCTGTAAAGTAATGGACCAGTAATTTCCTATGGTTTTTCCTACTTTCAGTGTATTTTTAAGACCTTTCTGTGTTACTCTTTATGATCCTTTCAACCTGCGACCCATTTAATCCCAAACCCTCACTGAGGTTTTTATCCCTCATCCTTAATGATAGACTTTTTTCCCTTTTGTGTCATTATTTCTTTTTCTTAGTTTATTTTCAGGCCCTTAAAGTACTCCTGATGCAGTTGTAATGGCTTCTCACTGTGCTCTCTGTCCTTCCCCTGTATCAAGACAGGCTGCTATTGTGCCTTTAATACACTCTCTTACTGTAACTGCCAGCTCTTCTACCCTTCTTTATCCCTTAAATTACCTCTCCAAGAGACCCTTTAGATGAGTTCCCTGGTCTTGCTGAAATTTGCTATTTTAATTTCTTTTTTTAAAGTCCATTATTCTTACTATTTTTTCTCTGACACCTCCCTTTTTTTTTCTTAGAATAGTGACTTACAGCCCTTTCACCTTCCAAGTCCCTTTTCAGATTCTTTTCCAGATCCTCTCTACTAGACAGAACCAAATTCAAAGCACTTTGTCTCTTTAGAATTTCCTTTAGTGTTTGGTATGCTCCTGATTCATTTCAAGGATGTTATGGATAGTTTGAGCCCTCCATGCTCTCCCACCAAATATTTGGGCACTTGATACTCCTTATTGATACTACAAGCTCTCCCTCAGGTGTTCACAGTCCACTGAAGTTGCATTTCTTTCCATTACTGTCCCTCATACAGCAGTGAACCTGCATCACTTCTGAACTTCCTAGGAAAGGCACATGTTTTGGCACAAAATACAAAACCCTCTTTCCTTCCTGTCCTTCCAGAACATGCTGTCCCCACTGTAAACATATTCCAGTTTTCTTGCCCATCCCACTGAAGGAAGGGACTTTTTTGGGGTAACACCTCATGTACAGATGTGTTTGAGGTTCCAGGACTGGAGTTAAGATCCAAAGAATCTTCTGCCTCAGATGATGTTCCTTTCAGCCCAATAACCTGCATCTGTCCATGGTCATGGAGGCTGTTTAATGAAAGAATACCAGGAACAGGCTGATATTGCCCTATTTCTGTGGCATTGTCCTCCACCTTCAGGCAGGTTCCAGCTTGGGTTTTCCCCTGCTGCTTTGAGTTTAACAGGCCCTGATAGTCCTTTCTTCCACACAGTGCCTAATTGCTTCTTGAACCTATTTATAACTTCCAGAGCTCTTATTGTGATGAATTCCATGATTTAATTATGCACTGTGTGAGCAAGCACTTCTTTGTGTAAATCTTCTGGCTGATGATCTCATCTGGTGCTCACTAGCTCTTGTGTAATGACTCCATGCTGAGTCAAATTCTCTTGCAGCTCTCCACATCTCTTACTTCTCAAGGCTAGAGACTGTCAGGGGTCAGAGCTGTTATCTACCTTTGGTCACCTCTCTTGACTTTTTCTTTAGTAATTCAGATTCTTCTGTACCTTTCTTAGATGGAGTAGCCACAAACACACATACTGCACTGGCAATACAATAGCAAAGGTGTTTGTTTTGAGTGTTTTTTCTAGACCCACCATGCTATTTTTTCTTTTCCTTCTTCTTTTTTTTAAATATTTATTTGCACAGAAATTTATTTTCCAGTTTCTCTCCCAGCATCAGAAGATCATTCTGTGATGTTTTGCAATTTTTATGACAGCATGTAATATCATACCTACAGTAAAGGTTGCTGCCCTGTTGCTAAAGATTTTTCATCTCTAGTCAGCCACTCTCTCTATTGATTGTGAATTTTTGTCTCTATTGATTATGTGGTTATTCTGGAACCTCACATCTACTGACTTTATTATTTTAATTTTTTTTTCAAATCAAACAGTCTAAAAAATTGATTTGGAACAGATGCTACTTAGAGGCACTGTAGACCTGTGATCAAAATTCTTGAAGTGCTTTTCTGGAACCCCTGAAATAATCCCTGTGAAGCAGAAAAGATTGGTTTTATGCATGGCCACTCAAGAGCTGCTCAAGGTTGATACTTTCTGTAGTCTGCAGCCTCATATAGCTCTGACTTCCATAAGATGCACTTAGTGATGGAAAAGTCTTTTTTCTTTAAATGTTCACGTAGTTAATGTTAAGGACACTGACAACAAGGAAATTATTATCTTTGCTTTGAGGACCTGTGGCATTTTTTGCAGCTGTGATTGCAAGCAAATGTTTAGCAAGTGGGAGGCACTAAAGAGCAAGTCCCTTTATCCATCACATTGCCCTAATAATTAAATTGTCAGCCAGGGAAGTTAGGTCTTAATAGGAAAAAAAAATACAATCAAACAGTGGCAAAAAAATTGTGATTATTCCTCCAGTTAAGCCTATAATTTTTAAAAAATCATTATGTTTGGGTAAGGCATTGCTCAGAACTCAGATTTTTTAAATGTTTTTTTAAATACTTTTTAATATGTTTTAAAATAACAAGAAGTTATTTAACCACTCTCCATTGTTCCTGTGACTCTGGGAAACAATTATCCTAAGAATTACTGGTAATTTCTTTACTGTGGTTTATTTCCAAAATTAACTCCAGGGGTGGTTCCTAGAATCTCCATGCACCTTTTCCTCTGGGATGTAAATCCACCTGATGGTCTGTTTCTCCTGAGGTCTTCCTGTGGGATCATTCTCCTGGCTGTTAGATTATAGGGGGAACTCACCCAGCTGCTCTGAGCCCTCTGTAGTGAGGCATAGACTGCTGTCTGCTGTATTTTTTTCCCCAAATATTGGGTTTTACAATGTCTTTTTCCCTCTTTCTATTTCCACTTGTGGCTCAGATATAGTGAAATGGGTGGCTAGGAAAGAGTCACAGAGTCTCAGTGCAAGATTATGAAAAATGTAACAGTGAAGTGAGATACTTGCCCCTGGATTGTGGCTCTGCCCTAACTCAAAGACTCCATCCCTCCAAAAGATAGTTTTCTCCTCCTTTTCTCACGTTAGCTTTCAGGATTTGTATTGATAAATGCTACCTGCCTGTAAGGATGGACTTTGGGAAAAGAATTGTTTATCTCTGGGGAAGAGACAAACCCCACCCATTGACCTTTACCTGGGATTGTAGGGACAGGGAGCACCATCCTGCTTGGCCAAAAGCTCTTTAACCCAGAATCTCAATGGTGTCTCAATCTGATCCACACAAAACCACTGGCCACAGAAGGCTGAATGGTATTTGTGAGTTCACCCTAAAGAAAAAGAAAAGTCAAAATTATCATCATTCCTTGAAATAGTCATGAAGAAGATAATAACATCTGCTTCTATATTTTTACCCATATTTTTCTACACTTGGATTAATAGAGGAATGGAGCACACCCCACACTGTGAATAGCTGGAGAAGGCTGATTTCTTTATGTTAGTACTTTCTTTAATGACTCCCTGTGGTAAATGACGTTGTGGCTGTCATCG
Organism: Erithacus rubecula; assembly: GCF_903797595.1. Classification (NCBI taxonomy): domain Eukaryota; kingdom Metazoa; phylum Chordata; class Aves; order Passeriformes; family Muscicapidae; genus Erithacus; species Erithacus rubecula. The sequence goes on from NC_136689.1 coordinate 141,935,609, forward strand.
CCTTTGTCCTCTTCCAACCAGGCTTTAGTATCCCATTACCAATTTCCTGAGCAACAAAATGCCAAGTTCCACTTTGTGTTCTAATTTTAACTACAGTATAGATTTTTAAATAAGTTTCAAGCTTCCTATTAACATGATCTGTCTGCTCCTTTGGTGCTCTCTCATCCCATTCTGATCGACCCATGAATGGGCTCCCTGTATTATTCATTGTACACTAAATTAAGCTTTTAGTGTTAAAGGCTTTCAAGTGTAGCTTTCTTTCTGTAGAACTCATTACCTGTGTCAATACACAAAGCAAAAGCACTTGATAGATTTAAAATATCCAGTATGTTCCCTTTTTTACAGTTGTTATTATGACTCAGGAGCATCTGTTATTCTGCTAATACTCCTGATTGTCCTGATATTAATTTCATTACACAGCAAGTGTGCACTATAGTTCCCAAGTGTCTTTGTAGCACATGAACTTTAATTAGACCTTAGTTTTTCTTAAAAAGGGTTAGGCAAATGAAAGTTATTATGGTTGGTCATGGCTTTGTACACCTTCAGAAACTAGGAAACTTGTTTTCATCACCTGTGGAAGTTCAGGAATAGTAGCATAGAAAAACCACAAATAATAAACCACAAAAAAAGCAAAAATGAAGTGCAAGTTTCAATGGTATACTGCTGAGTTTTGTTATGGTGTTTGAATTTAGATTTTGTAGGGAAACATTTGAGTAAGAGTATAATAGATTCTTGCCTGCATTTCCCTGCTCACTGGGACACCCCACAGAAGGTGTCACTCACAGATGTGTGACCCCCACATCTCTATGGCAGGAAGAAACAGAATTATCTTGATTATATGGTTATTAACCACTCAGGCAGGGCTTCCTGAAAATAACTGGTCAGGTTACTTCTCTCAAAGCTCTTTTTCCAAGCCTGTTCAGGGCTGTAGCTCTAGTAATATCCAGTATTTTCTTTCCAGCTCCTTCAGTGTCAAAATTACATGTCCATGCTCCCTAGGTGCAGTGTCCTGTCCCTTTACAGTGCTACCACTGTGGGACATATATTAAACTGAATTACTGAGCCCAAAACATTTAAAACCTTGATTATTTTATACAGGTAGGCTAAGTGCAGTGATTTGGCTTCAACATTCTCCTCTGCTCCCATTGCCCAAAGAACCAATTTCCAGCAAAACCTGACAAACTATTTTAGCAGCTGAGCAGAAGCTGCGGAGCTGAAAACTGCCATGGGTAAGAAAAGGCCAGCAGGGCTCAAAAGGGGACTGGGAAGATGCTAAGTTCTCTGCTCTGGGAAAGAAAAATTAATGGAACAACACCCTAACACACAGCCCTGTGAGTGAGATTTCCTTCACAGGCACAGCATGTAAGGGTTATGGACATTTGGGGGATTGCTTCATTTTCAAAGAAAGCTGAGATACAAAAGGGCAGCTTGCAGAGCAAATGAACACAACCAGTTATCTCAGAACTTCAGTCTGCTGTGATCCAAAACTAAGCCCTCCTGGGTTTTCTGCCAAGCAGTTTCATTCTGTTAGTCCAGGAATAAACTCCTCTTGTACAAATAATGGACAGCCAATGTCTTGTTTAATTGACCTTGTTGTAAATGCCAAGGAACCAAGCAGAAATTGAGCTGCTGCATGTCAGAGGGGACCAGGGCATGGGAAGGGCAGAGCTGGTATTTAGACTCAAAGTATGAATGAGCAGGAAAAGCAAACCATCTTCCTCATCTCAGCTGCTAATGAGAATTCCTTTTTTTGTGAAAGAAAGAAGGACCATGGAAGAGAAGGTGCACAAAGGGTGTCTATGTACAGTGGTTAAAGAACACAAATCTTCAGGTTTATGCCTCTGGGTCACAGCTTCTGTCTCACCAGTGTTTGTGATCAAACATTTCTGCAGTGGATTTGTTTTTTTTTTCAGAAAGGTACATACAAGTGCTTTCTTCACAAAGATGGAATTTGTCATAGAGGCAGACATGTCAGGGTTTGCCTCCTCCCAGAAAATTCAAGTCCCTTCCATTTTTTCCAAATTAATAGCTTCTCTAAGATGTTGAAATGCTTAAAGCAAAAAATCAACTTACTTTTTTTTTTTTTTTTTTTTTTTTTTTTTTGGCAAATAAAACTTGAAGAAAGAAAATATTAGGGGCTTAATGACTGTATTGTTTGAGGGTTGATAGTCAGATTCCAGGAGCTTAAATAGATGACCTAAAAGAGGATGTAGGTGTAATGCATTCTGTAGTACTGGGTAATGTATTCTGAGCCTCTTGGCTCCAGGGGAGAGAATGCTAAAAAAAAAACAAAACCCAAAAAAATAAACCAAAACCCCAAAGAAAGCCCAGAAATAATCCTGGTTAGGGAATAAGTGTTTTTAGCACTGTTGCTGTTGATCAGCCCCTCCCTGCTTGTCCCCATCTTCACTCCTGCACCAAGGTGAAAACAAAAAATCCATAAGCCAGGAGTAGTGTCAGTGTGGAACATCTTCCAGGCTGCCTTTGTCTGCTTGCTAATAATGAAAGTCTATTTATAGCTCAGTGCAGAGCAGGGAAAGTGTGCTGTGGGTGACAATGTGATATGGATTTCACAGTCCATCAGTTTGGATTTCAAGTTTGCAGTCCTCTCTCAGACTAATTGAGAAGTCAGACACTGTTTTGAGATGTTACAGCAATGCAAAATCGGGTGCTTGGTGCTTGTTCTGCGAGCATTTGGGGTCAGGTTGGCTGGGGTGACATCAGAGCACTCTCAGATCAGCCAGGCTTTCACAGTGGCCTGAGAAAACCCATCTCACAGAGAGAGTCTTTGCATGCTGAGCATCACTGTTCTCGTGGGCTATATATCTGTCACAGCCCATCACTCCACGTTAATGACCAGTAGGAGTCCCAGATTAGATTGCAGCCTGGCCTGGGACCAGCCCCTGCAGACACAGGGGCAGCACAGTTGCACCCATCAGCAGAACCCCCAGCCTCTTCCTTCTGCCCCTCCTGGACCTGACCATTACCAGTGCCCCATCACCCTGGGGTTTCACTCTGAAAATGTGCCAAACGCAAAGCAACAACCAAAGGAAAGGGGAGGAGATGCTTTGGCACAGCCCAGCTTCATCATTCCCCCTTTGCTGTACTGGCACAGTTGAAGGGTGGCATCAGGACATAAATGGGGAAGTAATGGGAGAGAGATGTGGTTGCCCTCAGGGAGGAAAGGGGACAAGCTGGGAGCCAGTGAGCAGCAGATTGCACCAGTGGCACTGTCTTGAAAAACAGCTCCTGCTTCAGAAGAGCAACTTTTGAAGTTGAAAAAAATTGGAAACAGTAATAGAGGCAGAGAGGTTGAATTTTTTTTCCTGGCAGAGTGAGAAACAGAACTTGTGTCTTTTCCTACTCAGTCAAGTCTGATGAATGGATCATACCACCACCTTACAGGAGCAGAAATGATCCATGGGCTCTGTGCCCCCTTCATATAGGGCCACAGTGAACTATTGCCCAGAATGTGCCCAACCTGCTGTGACCATTGGTGTGGCCATGTGGGTGGGTCTCATCACATCTGCAGCTCCACTGCTGTCCCCATGCCCCAAGCTGATTGTTCTCAAAGCAGTGCAAATGGGGCCAAATGAACAGAAAAAGGAAACACTCAGCTTGGGTACCCCATGGTCCTGAATAGCTCCCAAACTGCTGGGAACAAGCTGCTGTCTCTTTGGGGTGCTGGAACTTAGGGACTCTTCTACTTTCTCTTGCTACCAGTCCAGTCCTTTGGGCTAAATTCTGTCCAGCTGCCTCTTTCTAGACATGTTTTTTTCCAGTAAGACAAATGCCTTGATGAGGCACTCCTGGCTGGTTCCTAGGCTTTTACCATTGCCATTTCAGCTGGCAGCCACACAGAGGGTGCGAAGAATCACAAGTCACAGTGCCTTTGCTTTTGTCCAGGCACTGAATGACACTCAACTCTAGCAGCTCTAAGATGTGGTGTCTGTGGAGTGAATGCAGTGCTTAAAATTAAGCCTACAGGTTTCAGAGTTTTAGGATTTGCTTTTCAGGCTTTTCTCTCTTGCAAGTCTGTCTGATGTTATTTTAGGCAGACCATATGCTGTCTTAGGGCAGGGAGAAAGACTACATGACCTTCTGCATTTTGCCCCCTTTTTCTGACAAGAAAGATGATAAGTCTCAGTAGTTTCACTAAGAAGAATCTGTCCTAAAGCACTGCAAGAGCTTTATTTAAGGATTACTTCCAAACTGGTTTGCTTTTCACTGATTCTTTAAACACAAGGTATCACAAGCTCAGTTAACAATTTATGACTGCAGCAATGGCTGCTCTCAATTCCATGGACAACTCTTGATGAATTTTAGGGTCTTGTGGTATCCTGTCTGTAATTCAGTCTACTTGACAAAGTCCCAATATCTGATAATAAAATCTTCTTGGGCTTGGGAAAAGCAAAAAAAACTGTTGCTTAGCCTCTTGACATTCCCAGCTTTCTCCTCCTGCTCAAACATACACAGGGTAATTTTTTTGCATTGGGAGGAACTGCTCTAAAGCCACAAGTTATGAATTTTATGAATTTATACAACCAGTAAATTGATAAAGCCTCCACACCTTGGATGGTGTTTGATGAAGACTCTGATTTGCATCCAATAAGGGTAAAATTCTGGATTATCTTGCATCTTTGCTGTCTATGGCTTGCCATGAAGACATTAAGAAAGGAAAAAGGATAGCTAATTTAGTCAGTGAGGCTAAAAATACACTCTTAGAAAATGTAAGAAGCAAATACCCAAACTGCTACATGTTCTGATAAGAAGTCTAAATACAGAATGTTGTCCCTTGTCAAAAGCAGTTTGCTTCTTCCCTTTGGTGAGCAGCCTTTGGCTTCTGCTTTTGCACTGGGTAAAATGAGACCTGGATCACCTGGTGATGACTGTACCATGCCCTTTCTGCTAAATAACAGCCTGGTGCAAGTGAAAAGTACAGCACGGGTTTATCAGCTGAAAAATCTGCAGCTAGCAGAAGCAAGGTGAATAACTGTATGGATTATTCCAGAATTAGGAGGATGTTGTGATAACCCTCAAGCCTGTGACACTAAGAGTCAAATTCTGCCTGCATCAAGTACAAGATTCACCATTTGCATTGATTCTATTCTTCTCTGTAGTAACAACTACTATTTGATCAAAGTAACTTGGTCTTGTTCCAAGACTGATTTGATATTCAGAATTCTCTGCATATGACTCTCCATAAAAACAATTGTTTCAGTGTATCACATGATAATAAACATTCCTGATTTATTTATTCAGGCCTTAAATTTCTAGCCCATCACACTTTTCCACACAGCAATGAGTGCATCAGAGCTCTGTGTCCCTTCTTTTGAGGTTTGCATGCAGAGTCTTCTGAGCCACCAGAACCATCTGCATGTTGCACATACAGATACCTACTCATAAACAGAATTCTCTTGCACAGTTTGAGTTTAATTAACAGGCTGTCACTGGGACAATCAGTCTAGAGCATCAACAAGAAGCTTGTTAGGGATATCAGACAGATACAGGGCTGGGCAGTGTGCACAGAAATCAAGTGTAGAGCCAGGCTGGTGCAATCACAGAGCACAGTGCAGAGCACAAGTATGATAAAGGTCTTTGGATCCACACCAGCAGAACACTGTGCTAAAAACCTCTGTTCAACAGGTCTATCACTTCCACTTTTGGAGTTACTCTGAGCTCTCTCAGCTCAGACACTGAGACACCCCAGAGCTCAGCAAGAATTTATGGGCTCCAAAGGAGATTGTTTCCCAGCCAAAACGATTGGTGATGGTGCACAAAGTGGGGCAAACAGAGGTGGGGGTAGTAATTTTTTGGCTTTGCCAATTTGTTTCTTCCTCTGTATGTCTTGGATGTCAGTGCCTTGTTGCTACAATGCACAGATGGTTTGGCTGCTCCACACTGAGAGTTTCTCTTTGTTATAAGTAAACTCCTGTTCCTAGGAGGTGGTCGTGGGGAGGCAGAAGCATGCTTGTGGGGGACAAAAAACAGTCAAGGACTTCTGATGATGTTTTTGGTAAGTTTTTTGAAAACTGTGTGTTGCAGAGTCGTATGGAATAGTGATCTCACGTATTTAGCACAGGGAAGATGTGTTGGCTCAGCCTCACCAAGGATAAAATAACTTCTTTAATTTACTCAGGATCTTGCTTTTTATTGTATTTTGCAACCTGCCAGTGATGAGGGGTGAAGGGGAGAGAGGTGAGGGGAAACCTGGGAGAGCTGGCAGTAATAACAGATCCAAGCTTTGACAGACTCTGGTGGAATAACTTAATTAACTAATGGCCTGCATGGAGCTGTAATGGGATCCGAAAACAGAAAGCTTTTAAGCAAAACTTGAAGCCAACAGCATCAATAATGGTGGGTGGAGGGCACTTTACTCCCTGAGTTTTTTCTGTAAGAATGGTGACACAGCCCCTCACCTACTCTCTATCCCTAAAGGCGTTTCTCCATCTAGTGTCCCTGGGCAACAATTACAGCTAGGTTGAGCCCAGTGTCCCCTTCCTGCTCCCATATGGCTCAGAGATTTCCTCACAAACGTACAGAAACATTGAGTGTGAGAAGAAAAGAACATTGAGAGAGAAAGAAGATGGTTCTGTGGAGCTGGCCTGGGCTGCAGCCACCTCTGGGAATGATTCCACTCACTGGCTGTTCTCTGGTGTTTGGGGATGATTTGTTTTGTCTTGTTATCATGGAGCACGTGTACATTTTGATGTTTCACTTTTCCTCATCCCTTTGAAATTCCTGCTCTCTCAAGTCTGACTATTTGGAGTTGCTTTGCCGAGCTGAAGTCAGGGTTTCATGCCCCTGCCTCCATGCATTTATTTTAAAGGGGGATTTAATGTATGGGAACTGCCTGCTGCTCCCCAGCATATCCTGTAGACTTCCCTCAGCATTATCCCAGCCCTAGTGTACATCTGTGTTTATGCACATTGCTGGAAAGTCCAATTCCATCTTTAGGCAAAATCCTGTCTAAACCAGGCAGGCCAGCAGAACCTGTCATGTCACCTTCAATACTTGCCCTCTCTGCTGAGCTTTTAATGTGAGTAATGATACCACAGTCTTTATCTGCACCACTGTTATGAATTTTTTGGATAACAATGTCTCCTCTCTTCCAAGCACAGCACCCCTGAGGCCCTGCAGCATGCACATATGGTGACACATATCTCTGCTCCAGCAAGGTAGGTGGTCAGGCTGTTCTTCCTCTTCTCCTTAATTTTCTCCTACATCCATACCTCTTTTTCAAAACTGAAAGTTCCAAGTTTCTTGTCACATTTCCCTCTCAGCAGCAGCTTTTCCTGCGAGGTCAAGCACAGTTCGTTCCTGTGGGAGCTTGCTGGGCATCAGCAGCAGCAGTGGCAGAAAGAAAGTGTGGACAGATGGCTCTGGGCCGAATCTCCTGCCTGTCAATGGCTGGCAGCTCCTCCAGTTTCTGTGGTGCTTCAGGGAGGGCAGGGCACTGCCAGATCCTGCGCTCAGCCTTGCTGGTTGCACCTGCCAGGAGCAGCATATGGTCCTTGGTGCTTCCAGAGAGCGTTGAGCAGGAGATGGCTGCGGGTCCCCCACTGCCACTCGAGGCTTGTCTGCTCCTGCTGGCTGGCACAGCTGAAACAGCACACAGCAAAGTGCCTTGGAGTGCCCCAAAGAGGGCATCCCACAGTCAGCCCAAAAAGCAGTGAAGTTGTGAAGGAATCAAAACCACCGAGGCTTCACTCTGTCCTACTTAACACCACTTCATCAAACATACTCAGCATCACTTCATTCTGGGAACCAGGCTGTGCTTCTAATGGAAATGTGACACTTTCTGTGCCTGCAGATGAGAGGAGGAAAGCCATGGTGGAGCATGATCAGGGCAGTGCCATTTTCTTGCAGAATGACATTCACCTCCTGCTTTGGGACAAGTATTCCTGCTGAGTGTCTGTCAGTTTTACACATCAAATCAGAAAAGAAAACTCTCTGTCTCCTCAGGATGCAAGAGTACTATTAGATTGGTTCACAATGCATGAATCCCAGCAAAATAGCCACACCTTGGAGCTTCAGGAGCTCCAGATCCTTACCCTGGGATAGGTTAGGATTCTCTCAGATTTGTTACAAAAACCTCATTTTAAATGTGGGGAGGCTTTGTCCCCTGGCTCTAATGGAATTGGTATTCAAAGATCTACCAGAGAGAGCAGTGACTCCTGGACTCTTGTCTGGATCATGGATGGACCCCTTGGATGGCTTGGCAGATGTCCTTGGAGGCTGAACTTCTGACCCTTTGGGTGCAGGGCAAAAAAAGTATTTTGGTATTCTGTGAAAATGGTCAGATTCTGTACTCCTCTCACAGGAAGAATAAAGCTGCTAAATTCAGGGAATTTTGGTTCCAAAGTTGCATTGCATGGCTGATCACAGCAATGTCCATCACACAAGCACAGGGACAGACACTCTGTGAGGGAATAGCAGCCTCAGAGGACAGTTCTGCTGGGGTTGACTCATATTGCACACAACCCAACAATGGCAAGAACTGAGAAGCTTCATAATGTGGGTAAAACTTGTATTAATCAAAGGTGTGACTGTGGCTCTGGCACATAGCTAAAAGAGCATTTGACTGAATAGCATCAAGGAGTTTAGCATGAGATGACTCCAGAGCCCCAGGGGGGATTGAGTTAGGACTATGGTGTAATTAGTGCCCAAGTTATCTGCTTTAGAGTTTGCTCACATACCTGTCTCCTGCTGTACTCACCATGTCTGTGTGGACTGCATATCTCCATCAAATGAAGTTGTGTGACACCCTGGGATTAATCTCTCTAAAACCCACTGGGAAGACAGTTAGATACTCCTTACATTTCTGGTTGGGAGGAACAGTGTTGTCAGTATAATACCTTCAGTTCTCTAGTTCTGAATCTGCTTTATCATCTAAGTTACTCTCTGTAAAATAGTTAAAACTCCTGATTTCCTTTCCAATTTTTCCTTATGTTAGGCAGGGCACCTGTTTTTCCATAGTGAGATGCAGAACTTAGCACAATATGGCTCAGATCTCAGGTGGATAAAGACATTTCAGCATAAGATATTTCAACATAAAGAGATGATGACAGTAATTGTCTGGATCAGAGTGATGGAGACCCTTTGTGATAGTCAATAAGATTTCCACATGCCCTCAGGTTGTCATTAGGCACACAGCTTTGAAAGTTTCCAGCAAGGAACCTAGCAATTCTAGAAAACCCAAAAAATCATTAAAAAGATTAGTAAACAGTTAATCACAATTTCCCAATGAAAGGTGAAATGCTAATTATTTCCCCCTAATTACACTAACACATTCAGAGGATTCAAATATTGGCATGACCTATAGTTTACTGAGACCCAGATGACACCCACGTACCACCTAATTAGCAATGACTTCCCACAGAAGGCACCCCTTTGAAGTATTACATTTTCCACATGCTTTTCCATATTAACTCTGCAAAAATAACCTTCCTTACTTGCTACAATAGGGGATGAGTCAGACACATCATTGCTGAGCACCAGAAACCTTCCCCAACCAGAATAATACTTGTAACACTTGCTAATGAGTGAAAGAGGAGGGGGTCTGTTCTCATCTCCCTGTCAATGGGAGCTAAGTGTGCGTAGGGAGGAGAGAACGCAATTAAAATCATGGCAATAATTTACATTAGATACATATTTTAGTGAATACACACTAACCATCAGGGAATAATTACCTGATTTTATTAGCACCCAGGTCATGCTTTGGCCCATGGCCCTGCACCCACAAGCTATGACTTATCTTGGTTTCCAAAAGGCAGCAATGCTATCCAGAGATACCCAAGCTGAGCCCACAGCTGCTGGGGAAAGCAGGGCAGAAAATTAACTACTGGTGTCAGACCTTTGTGTGTCCCTCAGCTCAACTCTTATTTTCTTTTTGCCCTAGCAGGAGACAAGAAAAGAGAAACATCACAGAGGTCATGCTTTGGCTTCACTGCCTTATGGAGCAGCATCTCCTTTTCCCATGTGAAGCCTACAGAAAGGAAACAGGGGCTTCACTTTGTGTTCCCACTGTATTTGTCATCTCCACAAGTTGTTCAGTTTTGTCTAGGATTTAGTCACCAATGAACAATGTGAACAAATCATTCTCATGGCAGCACAGAAATAGAGACTCTTATGCATGCTTGGGAAGCAGGGGGTAAACAGGTGAAACTGGAAGTCCCACTGTGTGGAAACATACGTCTTTGCTGAAGGCAATTTTTAGTGTAACAAAGATTGACATTTCTAGAAGGTTTATGTTCTTAGTTGCAGCTACCAGTAAAGAAAAATCTCTTGGTGTATCAGACATGCCTGGGGAACTAGCAGGAGAGAGAAAAAGTATGAGTGAAGTGGGCTAATACAGTGTGTGTGTGCTTACCTCCCCAAGCTCTCTCCCCAAATCTGGTTAATACAGGCAGTAAATAAAGCCACAAGGAGAAGACACTTCACTTAAAAAAAGTGAAAAGCTTCTGGCTTTCCAAAGTTACAATATGACAGACAAAGTGCTTCCTGTTTTCTCCATCTTCTAATCCTAGTGGCAGTACAGAACACAGCACAGCAGCCAGTGCAACTGGGATCCTCTGTGCAGAGGACCTTGGTGAGGTGAGGAAAACACAAACAGGAATGGGGACTTCCACTTGGTTCTGAAAGATTATTGTCTTATAGCCTGATATAGAGTAGATTTATCTGCCTTAAATAAGATCATTACAGGTAGAACTCCACTGCAGGGGAATGGGAAGTTTGAACAACAAAGTAGATTGTAGTTCAGTGTGGGATCTATCCTTGTTTTCTCATGTAAAGATAAAATATATGTAGAACTCATTCCAGGATGACAGGAAAATAAATAGGTAAGTCTCCTGGTGAGTATTTTTAAAGTTCCAGATATTAGCTCCAAAATACACATTATCTAAAAGTTTAAAAAAAAAAAGTTATTATTCTTCTGGGTTTTGTTGTACTTTCTTGAATTCATCTCAACCCACCTAAAAGTCCTTGCACTTTTACCCTTTCAGTTCTGTCCCCCATTGCATGGAGCAGAGCACTGGGTGTGTGTCTGTGTGGTGCTCAGCTGAGGTCAAATCACAACATCCAAAAAGATAAATCCCTGACAGCCCACCACTCACATCAGGTCACTAAGGACTGAGATCCTTCAAGTGATATTTCATAGAATCACAGAATGGCTGAAATTAAGAACCTCTTGAGATTTCCTCTGCTGAAGTGGAGAAGGTGCCCAGGACTGTGTCTGGTTTGGTTCTGAATATCCCTAGGGATGAAGGCTGCACAGCATCCTCAGACAGCCTGTCCCTCTTTCCTTTCTGACTGCCCTCACAGTGAAATAGTTTCCTCTTATGCACTTTCTGTATGAAATGTGCATGAGATCCTCTGTCATAAAGCTGGTGAGTACCTAAATTCTTGGGGGAAATCACAGGGAGAAGAGCATGTAGATCAGTAAAAAGAGATTCCTCTGCTGCTTGGTGGCTGCTTGCTTTAGTCCTAATCTTGTAGATAGTTTCTCATGTGGTAACTGGAAGTCATTTGCTCTGTCAGGTTTCTGTAGCTAGATGTGCACTCTTCTGTAGGAAATAAGAGAACCTGCACTTTTAGACAGCAATCTACTAAATCCATTATTAATAAATATTAAAAAATCATATTCATAAGAAAAAAAGTGATTTGATAGAAATTGAATCCTACCATCAAGGATAAACAGCAGCACATTGAGCTGGAGCATCCTTTACCCCAAAGCAAAGCAGAAGCAGAAAAATAAACCATATTTAACCTTATATTTGAGAGGCACTTGATGCTGGCAGTTGTTATAGATTTTACTTAACAGGGAGGTACCATACTGCTGTGAAGAAGGAAACAATGATTATCCAGGATTATGGATTGCAAGGTAATATTGGTCCTGGAGAGCCTGTCACAGAGACAGGAAACCTCTTGGATATTTTCCAACCAGTAACTATGTTTTCTTCATTGGGCTAATACTTGTTCAACAGATTGCCCTGACAGAGCTGAGTTCAGCAGACATGTTCCTCCATCTGAAATCTTCAGATAGCACACTCCACTCCACCAAACCTGCTGCACTTTAGAGTCAGTGGTGAAAGTGATAAAGGATGCATTTTTTTACACTTTTTTGCATATTTGGCAAATGGATTATTGGATGTGTTATTAGTTTTGCTCTGTAGCTTGCACAGTCCTATTTTATTGAGTAATTTACATGACATATAGGAATTGTATTCCAATAGATATTAGTTGGAGCTATTTTTCATGTTCTTTGATTTCCTCTTTTATCTTCCATCAGCAGAAATGCTTGCACCTCTTATACACAACATCCACTCACTTATTTCAATTTATGCCGCCTGCTAAACAAAGTACTTAAAGAAAGAAACAATTGTTTTGAATAATTAGCATCGTTAATCCTTGCCTGTTGATACCTGGATTGTCACTTCAGCCCATAAAATTTCTTAGATTGCAGCTTTCATACGCTGCATCACAAAACACTTTGCAAATAATAGCTTAATGAAACATGAGAGAACAACAAATCATCAGCACAGCAAAAGGACATGTCATAAAATCTTTTTTGAACAATGCAAGTGCTATCAAACAATTTAAAACCAGATACAGCCTATCCTCTGTGTACTTCTCAGCAGAAGGATATTCTGTGCATGAGGTGCATACCAAGTAAGAGCTTTTGAACCATGCAGGATCAAGCAAACTTTTCTGCAGCAGATTTTCCTCTGATTTAAAAGGATGCTCAGAGATTTAAGGGAGAAGATTGTGCTTCCATGTAGGATTTATTTTCTAAAAAATATATGATTTATTCATATCTGAATTTAAGCAGGACAGGAATTTAAATTTTAGCTGTATACCTAGCTAAAATCCTTAAATGTGCCCTTTAGTTAAATCTGAGCACACCATGTCCAAAGTGGGGGAAGAAATTTTCAGTTTGTGGGTGTCCTGATGGAGCCTTAATGCAAAATAATCTGGGAGCTGCACATTCAAAGACATCCTACTTGAATGTGTAGTGACTTCAGATCTTCACATCTAAATTTCAGGGAGTTATTTACAACCAATGGGAGAAAGCATGAAGCTCTTGTTCTTCTAAATCTTAAACAGACAAGAGAGAAGGCTGAAAGTGGCATAAACCTGCTCTTTCTATCTGTTACCTTGTGTGAAGGCAGATCTGAACCACAGTCATAGATAAGATGTCTCTGAGTTTCTCTGCTTTGTTGAAAGAGGTGAAGCAGCCAAGATTCTGTGGTAATTACACCCTGGCTAAGCCAAAACTTGACCAGGATCCCTGATCCATTCTATTGGATAAAACATCAAGATTGTGTATCTTTTTTATGGGAAGAAACTTTTAAAGGGTTTTCAAATCTGAAAGATTTCTCTCTAGAAATAACTGAAAATGCTTTTGATTTACAAGGCATGCTGAAAGTACTTCCCAAAGGCTGCAGATTGGCATAACTGTGGACAACCTTGACAAATAGTCCCATGAAGAATTGCAGTAGTATCTGTGAAAAAATGCATGACAGTATTTCCAAGTCCCACATTAGACATCAGTAGCCACCACTGAGCAATCTGCCTTCAATAAGACAAAGGCAATGGGAAGGAGGGATGCTCAGAATGATCTCCTTTGTCTTCCCCAGCCCTTGTTAGGTGTGATGGAGCCTGGTTTTCCTGGGAATGGCTGGACACCTGCTTGCCATGGGAAGTGGTGAATTAATTACTTATTTAGCTTTGCTTGTACACGAGGCTTTCCTTTACCTATTAAGCTGCATTTACCCCAGCCCACGAGTTTTCTCACTTTTACCCTCCCAGTTCTCTCTTCCATCTCACTGTGGAGGAGTGAGGGAGCAGCTGTGAGGGGCTGAGTTGCCAGCTGGGGTTAAATCAGAACATTATGACATATAACTATTTCCTCATCAAAATTATGCAACTTAAACTGGAAAGTGGCAAGAGAGGGCAAGTCAAGAACATGTGGGAGTGCTGCTGTAACAGGGTTTTTTTGGTGTTCTAAAGCAATTTCTAACAGCATTATTGACCTGGAACTATTGTAGAGGAGCTGGAGTTGGTTATGAAACTTGGTGCAACAGATGTCAATTCAATTGAATTCTCTGTGAAACTGGTGGACATTTTTATCAACATTCCAGGACTCAATCCTCTCTTAAATTCCAAGGAAACATAGGACACAAAATATGCCAGAAATACCAGCACAACACGTCAGTAACACAAGATGAAGGAGAACATGCACCCTATGACCATGAGTGGGCTCAAGTGCATTCAGCAGTGTGATATAATCTGGAGCTGGTGCTGTCCTCCAGAAGGGGTGGAAGATATGGGAGTAGCTGTGACATAACTAATATAAACAGATTTTCTACTTTTATAGTTTGCTATGATATTATCCACTTACACTGGATACACTCAATAACTTAATATACTTGAACTTCAGAAATAGTGCCTCATTCCAAGCATTAAAGTAAGGCAACAGGAGATAAAAAGCATTTTAACAAAGTCAAGGATAATGAACTTAAATGTCTATGATAGGGAGATAATTCTCCCTTTTCCCCCCCTCAATTTGGGTGTGAAGAACAGTGTATATGTGTGTCCTTCCAGTGATTTACCACATCAATTAAAACACTTTATATTCTTTTCAAGTTACTCTTTAAAATATATCATCATCATCAACAACAACAAAAAGTCTTGAAATAAAGAAAAATAAACTCTCTTTGTAATTAAAGTACTTATGAAATTATTTGAAGAGCAGCACACTGGAATCAGAAGGGTGTGGTGCAGGCACCTAATCCTATCCAGCACCTACTTTATGCTGTAAATAGAAATTTGTTGATGTTGATCCTTATCTTTTACAAGACAGGGAAAAAGAAATTAACATTGAATAAAACCTTCTTGTTTTCCTCCCTGGAGTGAAAAGGCCATTGAATGTTCTGTGTGACAGTCCTTTCCTTTTACTTGCAGTGACTGCATCTCACATCACTTCAGGGGATTAGACTCATTATGAACTTGTACACAGAACTGAGAAAATAACCTCATCTATCATGTAACAATCCCAGTAATTATATGTGCACCCAAAGCACTTCCCTTCCACCCACTTCTGCAGATGTTTCTGCATTTGAAAATACCAGCAAATTCCTGTCTTTGCAGAACAACTCAGGTCAGCCTAGAGAACTGGCACATCTATAACTAATATTCTCTAATATTAATTCACATCTATAACTAATATTCTCTTTGTTTTAGAGGTCCAGTGTAGGTTTTAAGTTGAAAGACCAACAAATAATCCATATGACAACAGGGAAATTTCCTCCTTCCTGCTCTACCTGTTGACTTGCATGTGTAAACAGGGCAGGAAAATGAAAAGCAGCTGGGTACTAACAGGACTTCTCTAAAGCAGGCACCATGCAAGTCACTGCTGGCACAGCCCATTCTCCATCACCACTGGAATGACCCATCACCTGTGACAAGCAACTGAAAATGGGTCAGAATATTGACATATCTGGGCTGGTTTCCTGGTGTATGACCCCCAAACACACCATTCTCCTGCTGGAGACAATCAGGAGTGCTACATTCCATGTACATGTATACCATGGCAAAAGCTAAGAATGGTCAGAAAACCCTGAAATCTCCTTAAAGCTCTTACATCCAAGGAAACACTCTTTTCCTTGAGAAAGGGGTGTTTGAGCCAATAATCCTGGCTTTGCAGTGGAACTGCTGCTTGCCTGCAAAGCCTGAGGAGTGCCTTGCCAACTGTGAAACAAATCCTGGGATGTCAGCTAAATCCTTATCCAGGCAAAGGTCTCATTGACATCAATGCCCAGTTAGTCAAAGATGGTGTTCACTGGGATATGGGAGATATAAAAATATCTTTATTTTGCTCAAATCCCACCATATTTGGGGTGACAGTTGAAAGGGAAGTAAAAAATGGTTCGAATATTAAATAGGGGAATAAAATTAGAAAAAAATATGTGATAGTTAAAAAGCAAATGCCTGTTTTTATGAGAAACCCCAGAGACTTTATTTGAAAATATAAAATTTGTTGTTCTCTTTGACTGTCTGTTAACTAGTAAATATAAAATTATTTAAGTTTCAGAGGATTTAGATAGTTTATGCTCTTTGTGTCTGGCACATGCAACTGCTATGTAAATAATGGGCAGTGTGCAAATGTTTATCTACATTAAAAGTACCTGAGAGCTAAAATCTTCTGCACTATGAATTTCTCCAGAATTAACAATATGTTTAATTCCCACTTTCCTCCTCCATCTTAGTGTGGAGTGTGCTGAGCCCATCATGTGTTTTTAACATTGGTTTAGAACTGTTCATATCTGCAGAATAATGACCTCCAAGTTTCATGGACTCACAATAGACAAGGTTATCTTCACAAACACCCCCCCATGGATGCTGATAAAAATCAATAAACCATATTGAAATTAATAAATTGTGAAGGGCAGGGTTTATAACCCTGTTTGTACACTGCATATGTCAAGGAGACATATTCCAACATTTACAGCCTCTCCTGAGAAGGTTTGGCTGGGCTTATGTGGCACTTTCAGTGAGATCAGTCAGGAGTGAATACAAAGTCTGGTCTCACCAGAAGAAGAGTCAGAGGCAGTTTTAAGTAAGCAGAATGCAATTGAATGTGGTTAAAATTGCTGTAAGTAGGATGGATATAGATATTCACATCTATTTGGGGAAGAAAAAGACTCAAATGGGTGTTAAAAGCTACCAGTCCTGGCAATGGACATGAAATGTGTCTCAGTGCTTATTTAAAAAACATATATGGGAAAGAGAGAGAGAGTGCTATTACAAGCAGGAACTGGGGTGGGTTTTTTTAGCTCTGGCATTAATTTTTCACCCTGTGTTCCTTCTTTTCAATTTCTAGAAAGAAAAGAAACAGATATAACCATGCAAATGTTCCTGTGCTCTGCCTCAGGCTCTAAGCTTAAGAATTAAAAGCTTGACAACGTTGAGTTGTAGACAACATCCCTTCAATACTTTCTGGCTCAGTGGCTCTGTGAAGACCTCTTTGAAGATGCAGCTCTTCAAAAAAGACTCTGAGGCAGCACAACCAAAATGTTTGCTGCTAAATATAGAAATGCACTTGCTTTGAGCGTGGCTGGTTTGCTTCAGGTTCACCTTTGGAGCTGCATTTATAGATACAGTATGGATTTTAAGGAGAAAAAGTGAGGGGTAGGAGCAAAAAAGCAAAGAATTAAACAGTAAGAGTGCCTGAAAAAGGCTCTGACTAGTAAAGCTGGGCTGCAAGTCAACAATTTGATGTGGCCATGGAAAGGCAAACACGTGATAAGACATATTAGTCAGAAGAGGGGATTAATACTGTCTGAAAACAATGTCTACAGCTCTCCACACCAAATTTGAAGGAATACATGTTCAGAGCAGAAGGAGTGGAGGAATAGTAGGAATTCTTATGTGGGAAGGCAGACAGTAGTCAGTGGAAGATGAAGTTGTGGTCTGATAGAATCAAGTCTCAGGGCAATAATCATTGCTGGAGCAATCTTCTTCTTTTAAAGAAACATAAAAACATATTTCCTTGTGTTATTTTTCCTTTTGAAGGAACCTTGTGGTCTCAGCTGTAATTGTATCTGGATCTGGCAGCAGATATTTTAAGGCAGGTGAAAAAAGTGAAGCTGCTTCAAACACTCACATTGCTCACCACTATTTCATATCAGATCCCTTTCTTGGGCAGCAGCAGAGTTTTCAATATGTTGAGGTGAAGGAAAAAGGATGAGGCAGGTGACCTCTGAGAGAAATGAAAAACAGAATTTCTAGGCTTTTTTCTTGTTTAATAGAAAAACCTTGACAAACTGGAGAGATGGCAATCACCAAACACATGAAGTTCAACACGGGAAGTGGCAGATCCTGCAGCTGGGATGGAGAAGCCATGGATATATGGACAGACTGGGGAATGAGAGGCTGGAAAGCAGCTGTGGGATGGGACCTGGGTGTCCTGGTTGATGGCAAACTGAACATGAGTCAGCAGTGTCCTGGCAGCCAGGAGGACCAGCCCTGTCCTGGGGGCATCAGGCACAACATCACCAGCTGGGCAAGGGAGGCATTGTCCTGCTCTGCACTGGAGCAGCCTCACCTTGAATATTGTGTGTGGGTTTGGGAACCACAATGAAAATAGACATTAAACTTTTTAGAGAGCATCCAAAGGAGGGTAACAAAGATGGTGAAGGGTCTGGAGGTGAAGCCACTTGAGGAGAGGCTGAGGACACTTGGTCTGTTCTCCCTGGAGGAGACTGAGGGGAGACCTCATTGCAGGAACAGCTTCCCTGTGAGGAGGAGAAGAGGAGGGCAGGCACTGATCTCTTCTCTGTGGTGATGGTGACAGTGACAGGACCCGAGGGAATGGCCTGGAGCTGTGTCAGGGGAGGTTTATGTTGAATATTATGAAAATGTTCTTCCCACAGAGGGTGGCTGGGCATTGGAACAGGGTACCCAGGGCAGGGGTCAGAGCCCCAAGCCTGACAGAGCTCTAGAAGTGTTTGGACAACACTCTCAGGCACATGGTGTGACTCTTGGGGCTGTCCTGTGCAAGGCCAGGAGCTGTGGTTCCTTTCCAGCTTGACATAGCCTGTGTTTCTGTGATTCAGTGTTGTCCTGGGGCAATGTGGCACCAGCAGTATCAAAAACAGAGATAAACACTTGCCTAATATCACACGGAGCTGGGTTCCTGGCTCCTCTGATTGGTGTTTACACTCAAGAAACCCAATGGATCTCAAAGAGTTACAGCAATGAGCCACAAGTTTGGCAGCAGGTCCCTGGGTTCCTGAATGCATCTCCTCTGCAGTACAATGAGCCCTTCACCCAAATCTCCCAATAATCTGTGTCCCATTTTGGATGGTAACTGTGCAGAAGCAGGACCCATTCAGATGTGCAAGCCACCCTTCTCATCTCTGTGCCATTTGGCACCTTGCTCTGATTCACAGCTGACACATCCTGCCTGCACCTTGCTGATGGCTTTGTGTCTCTGTGTGATATGCACTACAGCCTCCTTTACAACCCTGTGTCATTCCTATTCCCACCCAGAGGTTCAAACCTCTGAACCTGCAGAGAATTTGCTACAAAAGAGTAAATAACAGAGCAATTGGCTCATCTTCCTCTTCCCATGAAAGAATGGGGGGCATCAGGTGAGGATCATGGGAAACAGGGTGAAATCAATAGGAAATGATTCTTCATGGAATGATAGGAGACCTGTACAATTCCCCAGAAGGGGTACCTGTGTGCAAATCTGCATGGGTTCAAGGGAAAAATGCTTGAAAAATAGAATAGAAATATAAGGGAAGGGAAGGGAAGGGAAGGGAAGGGAAGGGAAGGGAAGGGAAGGGAAGGGAAGGGAAGGGAAGGGAAGGGAAGGGAAGGGAAGGGAAGGGAAGGGAAGGGAAGGGAAGGGAAGGGAAGGGAAGGGAAGGGAAGGGAAGGGAAGGGAAGGGAAGGGAAGGGAAGGGAAGGGAAGGGAAGGGAAGGGAAGGGAAGGGAAGGGAAGGGAAGGGAAGGGAAGGGAAGGGAAGGGAAGGAAATACTGTTAAAGCACTAAAGGGACAGGGCTTGCTCTTAGCATTCTTTAGCCATCTTTTAATGAAAGTTATTGTCAATGCATATGAATCCCCCTTATCAAGGAACAAGTGTGAGCCAGGACAGTGGTGATCAGGGAATGAGGTGGATGCACAGCCTCTGTGTCTGTGTGTCTGTCCTGCCACTGTTGGCCCTTGACATGAACAGCGTGGCTGTCCATCTGTCCTTCAATTTCCTTGTGTTTCTGTGTGTAGGTTGAAATGTGACATTTCAACTACTATTAAGGAGTGTTTTTACTAAACTGTGTACTTTGTGGCTGGGTGGTTGTTTGGTGGGGTTGGAGGGGTTTTTGGTTGGGGTTTTTTTTTTTTTTTTTTTTCTTTTTTTTTGGTTTTTTTGGGGTTTTTTTTTTGGGGGGGGGGTTATTTTTTGGTTTTTTTGGTTTCTTTACCTCTTTAGCTTATATTGGTATTTGTTATGAACAAAAAGTTCCATCACAATTAGTTGCCTTGGATACTAATGATTTTCTTTATTCATATCTATCTCTTTGTATTTAAACACAGCACCTAATCTATATGCTTTGTGTTGCTTAATGTGACAAGTCCCTAAGCCACTGTGAGGTGCTGGTTGCAGCTTTGATTACACTAATGGCATCTTCAGTTTGCTCTTGGGGAGGTTGTGGTTTTTCTGGGTGCAATATTTAGCAGAGGAACTTGATGAGATCACATTGAACCTCACACTCTATTGGCAGTGCAGCATGGAGAAACTATTCTGGATGTACTGTATGATCAAAGAACTGAGGGAGCTATTTTTGTATGGAGGTGTCTGGTACCTGGAGCTCACAAGGCTATGGATTTCTGCTATGACTTACAAACAACAGGAAAAAAGAGATGGTCACAGAGTGCCAGCCACCCACAGTTTTCCAAGCAGATCCTGATACCTGTATAACCAGTGCAGTCATTTCCAGGGGGAAATCAAGTTAGCAGAGAAGACATGTGTGTTCACTGTGATTAAATCCAGGCCATTGTGCCAGGGTTTTAGCAAATGGTCAATTCTCTGTCTTGGAGCTGTGTGCTCAAGGGAACTAATATTAATTGGATGAATATCCAGGTTAACTTGGTGCCAGTTATGGGAAGGAAAGATCACTAAGGAGCTATGGCCTGGTTTTCAGTGGAAGAGAGACTAAGGAAAAAGTTCATGTATTCATGCACCTGAAATTAGATTTCTGCCTTGGTGAAGTGACACTGTAGCCCCAGAAGGGAGACACAGATGTTGTTCCAGCTGAAGTCAGTAGGAGCCAGGGAGTCTTGGTGCCTTAGAAAATGAAACAGTTTAGTCTTAGCAAAGGGAGGTGGAAACAAATGAGACAGCATCTTTTCTTCAAAAGAGTGCAACAAAAGTTGCTCAGCTGGTGCCTGGGACCTCCTGCCAGCAGCACCTGTGTCAGCAGCTCTGTGCCTTGGCTTTGTGCAGCTCCAGCTTCACATCACTTGAGAAAAGTGTGAAAATCTTTCATGCAGTTTTTGTCTGCTGGGTGAAATTATTTCCAGTAGAGTAGGCAGGAGCAGTGTAAAGGTTTTCCTACCTATGTGACATTTCTGTATCACTAATACAACCCATTCATCATGCTTAGGAATAAACACAGTGTGTTGGTGAACAGCAGCACAGACTGCAGCAACCAGACCCTGGAGTGTGTTCATGATGGGATGTCTGCTGCTCCAGGCAAGGCCTGATTTTCTGCCTCCCCCCTCCAGGGTAGGTTTGGGGAAATTGTGCATCCAGGGAGAAGCAAAGCCTTGAGGGTGTAGAGGCTTCATACCTGCTCCTCCTGTTTTCCTGTGCTCACTCCTGAATCAACAGGCACAACAAGCCCTTTCTCTGGGCAGTTCAGTTCAAGGCCAGCTTGGATGGGGCTTTGAGCAGCCTGGTCAATAGGTGCTTTTCTTGCCCCCATTAGAAGCTGGGACAGGATTATATTTAGGGTCCTTTTTTAACCCAAACCATCCTGTGGTTCTGCAATTTGGGTGCCTACAGTCAGATAGGACAAAACCAGGGCCAAAGCATATGCCAGTCTTTATCCTGTGGCATAAATATGTTTCTTCTCTGCACTGCTATGAAATGTAAATGCACATAATTGCTTTTAAATAAAGGTTTTTGTGCAGGTGTAAAGAAACCTTAATGCCTGCAGCATTGCACTTGTGATGAGCAGCCCTTTCAATAATTAAACAATTTATATATGTACCTAAGGAAAGAGGGCTAGTAATAAGTTAGTGACAAGCTTTTAGGAGATTAATATATGAACATTAGGTTAAACATACTTTAATTTTAAAAACACTCAGGCTGCATCTTTCTATGGAACATGTTATTAAAATTGACATGATTGACTATTAACTACAGTACAGAAGTACACTCATGTCATAATTCATGCTTTATTATCCAACTACAGGTAAGTACATAAAAATCCAATGTACTGTATTGCATCTTATTTAGATCACTGTTCCAGTGAAATATAAAGTGTCACCGATAGATTTGCTCCTGTAGTAATTCCACAGTAAATTACAAACAAACTCAATGAAGCAAATCTCTTGCAATTTATTTAACATGATATTTTTCATTTATATTCAAGGTACATTTTTGCAAATACGCTACGTCTTTCAAAGAGGAAAAAACCCTAAAAACAACCAACCCAACACTTAATCTCCCAGGAGGATTGGATTAAATAGTTACTGACCTAGAACCTCTGCATTTAAATAATCTTCATAGAATGCCCTTCATCTAAGGTGTTTAAAGATAAAGACTACATGAGAGCAAACGTAAGAACTGCCACAACAAAGGTCTGCCTGGTTCATGGTCCCAGGGAAGTTTAGAGAAAGGATATTTCAAACATAACAAGTGCCAGGGGAGTCTTTCCCTTCTCATGTTAGCAGTCAATATCCTGACTGATTTCATTCAGATCATTGTACTCAGCAGCTTCATGTATCCTCTGGAAATATCTGTAAACCCCACGTGGACATTTTCCCAATTTTAGGTACAGCTATGTCCCGTGGCAATAAGTTGGTTGTTTGGTTTTCTAAAAGTACCTTCAGTGGTTTGCTTTAAGCCTACTGCTTCCCTGTAAAACCTGTTCCACAGCCTCACCACCCCCTGGAAAAAGAATTACTTCCTAATATCCAATCTAAATCTACCATCTTTCTGTTTAAAGCCAGTCCCTCTGGTCCTGTCCCTCCAATCCCTTATCAGAATTTCTCTCCATGTCTCGTGGCCTCTTTAGGCACTGCTAGGATACTGCAAGATCTCTCTTTTCTTCTCCAGGACAGAAAATGCAAATTTTTCTTCTGTTAAATGTGTATTCTTGTATAATTCAAGTATTCCTCTTGCTGTTCCTGGAGTTCTTGGGAGTTTAAAAGAGATGATATGAGGGCAGACTTTGGCACTGATTGTCCATGAATTAGCTGCAGTGAACTTACAGATAAAAATAGTTTTCTCCAAGAAATGCTGTACCAAATAGAAAGATGGCTAAGGCTTTTGGAACTTGATGTAGATGAAGCATCAACATGATGTTTTGGAACTACATTGATTAAGAACCTTGTAAAACTTGCTCCACAAATCATCACCAGATACCATAAATGGTTTTGGCAACCCTGGCTGTTTGACATAGCAATTTTTGAAAAGAAATCCTGAGCTTATTACTAATAAGAAATGCTGAACTGATAAGGTAAAACTTGCCATCCCATCTGTGGGTGTTCAGATCAGCCAGTTGTAAAGTCAGCTGCAGTGCTGTTTCCTGAGAGCTGTGGAAATTAAGTACCAAAATCCCAGTAGAATTCCATTGCAAATAGGCATTCCAACTTCCTTGGTTGTCTGGAAAATCCCATTCTTGGGCCCTTACAGCAGTACTACCTTTGGCTGATTTCTGTGTTAAGCTGAATGCAAAAATGAGCTGTGCACATTATTTGAGAAAAGATATAAAAAGTTTTCAGAATAGTATGCAGACAACTAGCTAGTCTCTGTCCTTAGAGACATACTTTTAATGTTCATTTATTTATTTAAAAAATGTTCATTTGTGTATGTACAGTAATATCATTATAACCCACTCGATTCAATTAGCAGCCCCATGAAAAAGGGATGGAAGTTTTAGTTTGATTCAATTGTAAGCAAATGAAGCAATAATAAGCTCCCAATTAGTCCTGAGGAAAATAGGCTGAAAGATTTTTTTTTCCTAGCATTTCACTGTAAACAAAAATGTGTGGCTGGTATTCAAGAGGAAGGAAAATACAATTTGAAGACACTTTAAAACTTCAGTGATTAATGTCATGCCAAGTGACTCATTAAAATTCCCATAAAAATATGACCATGGCAAAAAATTCTCTTCTGAAGAAAATCAAATGTAATTAAGAAGAGGAAAAGAGAAGAACAGGAGAAGAATTGCCAGCCAAAATCAAACTAAACTCATCTGCCACAACATATTTCAAGGGGTACAACCAGACCCTTGCTGAGGGAACCAGGCTGGCACTCAGGAGGAATTCACCAAGGTCCCAGTTTTGACACAAACAATTCATGTGGCGTCTGTCAAATTGCCTTTTGGTGTTCCAGTGCCTCAGGAATGGAGATGACAACAATTCCCTTCTCCCACCTTTGGAAGGTCTTGCTGATTTTGATTTGCTTGTGGTGGCAAATGTGTAGGAGATTCAGGATCAGGAGCTGGTAAGATTAGAACACCTTTTTGTGGTTTGGTGGGGCAAAACGTGGCTTGGTTGCAAGGTATCAGAGGTGATAGGACCAACTCCTGCCAACAACAGGTTTGGGCTGTCAGATCCCCAAGTATGACACTGCTACTTGTATAATGTGAGTTTTATTCATATTCAATATATTCACAAACCTGTCTTGTAGCATTACAGCTTGAGCAGATGCTGGGCTGCTGCCCTGCCCTGCTGGGTGCCCTTCAGGGCTCTCTCCCCTTCCTGACGTCACCCCTGCCAGGCAGCACATGGCAGGACCAGGTTTTGTCAGGAGCCTGGCACTGATATATCCTGCTCTCAACACTCAGGTTTTTGCACTACAGCCCCCAGCAGTTGGTAGAAGGTTTGACTTTCATCGTGTTGTTCAGCATACATGCTAATTCCTGTCTGACTGCAGCAGGCTCTATTCTATTTTTGAACCAGGAAGCATATCTTATTAAGGTGACAGGTGGTCTGGCACAGCAGAGACAGGTCTGCTGCTTGTGGCAAAAAAACCCAACAACCAAACAATAAAATTTTATATTTATTTCAACATTTCCTCCTTGTTTCATGAATCCTCCAGTCTTATTATCCTTGGAAAAAATGGTGATCACATTTGATTTCCCACTGGTTTGATTTTTTAGGTTTTTTTTGTTTGTTTCTGAAGAGAAAAAATAATCTATTTTATAAGTGGTATCATGTACTGCAGATGTCCTGTGAGGACTCAATATGTGAGAAATGCTTATAGAATTCAGATTGCAAATAGGGAGGGGAGGAGAGGGACCAAGAGCTATTTATAGCCTACATTCAATTCATCTGGGCTAAGTATTGTGACTAATTGTGTCCAGTGGCAGTGGACCTTGGCACTTGGACTGGAAAGCCTAAGCTGGGCTATCCACAGTGCTCTTGAGCAGATACATCATGACCTTTGGATGTCTAAACAAAGCAGCTTTCTCAGGCTGCCTGATATGGCCCCAGGACTCTCAAGCTGCAACTAACACCAGCCAAGGTCTGCTGCTGGCCACTGAGGTCAAGCACATGGCACAAACCAAGCTCTGGGACACGTGCCTGCCTCCACAAAGCTGTCTCACCATGGTGCTGGCTGGGAGGGTCCCTGCATCCTTCCTGGGCACGGGCTAGGAGAGCTTGTGACAGGCTGCAAGCCCTCTGGGGTCGTGGCAAACATTGAACTGCCTGGGATGATTGGGAGCACTCTGTGATATGGAAAGTCATTTAGCTGTCAGACCAAAAGAAGTGGCAGCTTAGATACTGATCTTGAGGCCAAATATGGTTGACACAAATAACTCATGCCCCTTGTAAAGTGAAATTTTCCTTCATTAAACATAGATGCATGCAGTGCAGTGTTCAGCGGTTTGCTCTTTTATATCCAGGCTCTGATTGTTTTATTTTTATCCTTTAAGAGAAATCAGATGTTAGAGAGGCAGCTATTCTTAGGCTGACTGTGCAAGTGATCAAGCCAAGCACATCCATATGAGACAGCTGCTGGCAAATGCCAGTCTCGGGTTGTGCTTTCAGTGCAGGAGCAGCAGTGTGAGTGCTGGGCACGCAGGCACGGCACCCTTGGGGAATAACAGAGGAGCTGTCATCCTGCTTGTGCCTCTCATCTCAGGTCCTTGGCAGTGTAGGAGTCTCTTTATACCAATAATTCATAAAAGAAAATGAATTCCTTGATGTCAGTGCCTCCTCTGCACACCCCTGCTGTGGAGGCTGGCTGTGCCCGTGCTCGCCCCAAGGTGATAAATTGTGCCTGATGATGCTTCCTTGAATTAGTCAGAAATCTCTGCTCCACAGTGCCAGGTTGGTGAGCACAGACCCAACAAAGTGGAGTCAACAACAGTCTGGTGGTGCTCAGGCTCTGTTCCCCACTTTTAATTCTCTGTATCTCATCAAGGAAAAGTCTGTGACATGGTAGAGACCCACTGCTCTTCTCTGCTCCAGGCAGGAGCAAATCCCTTGGGAACTGGTGTAGGCTGAAGGCCAGAGAGGTGGGGAGATGAACTCTGTCAGTTTGTGGGTCTGAGATGGAAGTGAAACACTCATAAAAGGGCAGGCTTATGGTGGCAATAGTTCCAGGATCCCTCTGCTGCTCTGGGGAAGATGTTGTTTCCCTATGATGAAATATAGAGGTTAATTGTTCCTTTTGCCTGTTTGGGGTACACTCCATCTTTTCTATGTGCCCATACACTCTCTAGCCCAATGAACCTTTGCTCTCGTTCTGAGATCAGGCTGGATGGGCTCTGAATAACCTGGTATAGAAGAAAGTGTCCCTGTCCATGGCAGGGGGCTTGGAATAAATGATCTTTAAGGTCCCTTGCAACCCAAACCATTCTAGGATTCTATCATTCTGTGATTTGGAGTGTTTCAGTATTGCTGCACCAAGAAGAAATCAAACAACAAATATGAGAACCTGTCCCCAGGCACTGGGAATGGGCTTTGTTCAAAATCTGGTGTCTGGTTGACCCACCCTGTCCCACCTCATGGCTGTGAGACCAAACACACCAAACACCTTCTGCACCAGGGTGCCATGGGCAGTCTGTCACTGTGTGCATGGTGCAGCACAAGGGATGCTGTGCCTGGTCTGGGACTCTCAACACTGAAGCAAACAATTTGTCCTGGGCCTCAGAGTCTATAAAAATTCAGTGTTGTTTGTTCTCTTGCTCCTGAAGGATCACTGAGGACGTCATGCCCTGTTTCTGAGCTAATCATAATGAATCATATCAGCCTAGGTAAAGGTAATTAAAAATATAAATGCTTCAGCAAGCCCACACAGGGCCATATAAAGGGTCTTATATATTTTCTTACTAGAATTTCCATTGCTTTGACTGTTTTTTTTGTTATTAAACACCATAGCAGCAAATCAGGCAGGTAAATGTGGCTGTAAATTTGCTCAGAGACATGTTTAGCTTATAAAATACAGACTACTAGCTGTGAAGCTTTGCAGTATTTCAAAACCATTGTTACCTTTTCATAAATTTAAAGGGTTCTAGCTTTATTGAAATCTCTTTTTTTTTTTTTATCTGAAGTTTTTCAGAGTCTCATCGCCATGAATTAAAAACTTTTGCTAGAAACATGCAAAAAGGGGAGAGGAAAAAAGACAAAATAGTGAAATAAAACAGAATAAAGGAAAATCTGGGATAACTTGAGTTTCTTTATAGCTGAATGTTTAACAACGCTTGTGAAAAATGCCATTAGTGGTGAGCAGAGTCTCATTCTATCAGCACTTCATTGCAAATGGTTAAACTGGGTTTGCCTGTGCTCCTGTTTGCTTTGTGCTGCTGAGTGGTGAAATCCTGGAGCTCAGATAGCCCAGGAGGCAAGTGCTGAGCCAAGCCCAAATTAGTGATGAAATTTGCTTTAAGGGTTGAGTGAGGAGGGATCCAAAGGCAGTGAACATGGAGAGCAGCAGCTCTGCAGTGCTGAAGTTCCCCAGATTTGAGTCCACAGGGCACAGCTGTGGCTGCCCTGGTGTGTGAGACAGAGCACAGGACAGGGCATGAATGAGGAGCCAAACCCCATGGAGGCCAATGGAGTTGTCTTGGAGGGGAGAAGAGAATGAAACCACAAAGATGATGGCCAATCAATTCCTACTGCTCTTCATTCACCACTGATTTTGGAAAAAAAAAAAATATTACAGAAATGACCAGACTCCTCTCCTCTAACTTACATTTTTGCTTTGGGGACAGTGGCAATAAAAAGAACCAACTCCCCCACCCCCCCCCACCCCCCAAAAAAAAAACAACAACAAACAAACACAAACAAGTGAACAAAACAAAACACAAAAACAACAAAAAACAACCAACCAACCAGCCAAAAAATCCTCAGAAGAATTGGGCTGGGTTTTCTCATCTTGGAGGAAAAGAGTCTGAAAATAGAAATTAATCTTGCAGAAACAAGTAACAGAATATGTTACTCCCCTTCCCAGTGTATATAGGGCAAGAGGTAAGCAGCTTAAATAATAAAAAAATTTAGATTATGAAAATGCTTTTAACAGTAAGAATAATAAAGAACTGGGAAAGATGGGAACAGGGTGAACAACCACTGAGTGGGAATCGTTTATGTGCACCGAATCCTTCTTTAAGGAGGAGACAGATTATGTATGAGTTTGGTTTTTCTGTGGCCAGATATTCGGAATTTGCAAAGCAATTTGGTGCTTGGCTTCAAGGATTACCTTTAAAAGTGCCAGACAAAGAGATTCTGGGCATTTTTGCTAATAGCTTCACAACTAACTCCATTAATAGGAGTTAATATTTAGTGTGTCTATTCAGCTGACAATTTACCTATTGGCTTTTGCCTCTGGAGGGTGTGATCCCATCACACACCAAGGTCTGGGTGCTGAGCATTAGTGACTCACCAAAGTCTTCAAAAGTCAAGAGACTTCATTCATGTCCATGACCATGCTTTAATTTCCATTAAAATCCTTAAACACTTTATTTATGTCTAAAGATAATATCATATGAACCTCTTAAACTACAACCCTGCTGATGACACTGCTGAGAAATTGCCAGTAGAGATGTATTCTTGCCCCTTAACTGGATACAAAATTGTTTGAGATTAAATTAAATTAACCTCAGTTTCTTGACCATAATGAATGCTATATTTAACCTGTTTTTTATCCAGCCAGGGGCTTACCCCCATGCATATGAATACTGATTGTTCACAGGACCAGCCCTGTTGAAGTCACTGGGTGACTTGTATGAGCCTTGCTTCCAGAAACAAACTTCCAGGTTCTTTTCCCTCCATAGCTTCAAAATGCAATCCTGTTTTTGAGTTCTCAGCCTACAACTAAAAAAGAATATGCTCTTGATTTTCCAAGGAAGCACTGGTCAACTCACCAGCCTTCTTCCTCCAGTGGTTCCTGAGGGTATTTATTTTGTATTGGATAGAAGCCAGAGATCATGAGTTTTTTCAGTTCCCAAGCCTTCCTGCATGGGCAAGTTCCATCTTATCTTGCAGAAAGCCTGGGTAATATCTGCCATCTCTTGATCTGTAATGCAGGGAATTGGCAGAAATACCTTAATCTAATTGAATTGTCTGATTCCTCAGAGTCTGACTGTTTTGGGTTTCTCTCTCTTTCTCTTTTTTTTTTTTTTTTTTTTTTTTTTTTCTTTTTTTTGTGTGAGCCTTGGTACCTAACTTCAACAGAAGCTTTTAACCACAGTCAGAGGTACTTCTGGGGTTAAACGCTATCTTTCCATTTCCCATTGTTTTTTATTTAAAGTTTTCTTGATTTTTGTGATGAGATTTCTGCTCATTAAACTCATTTCTGCAACTCAGCATTTCTCTGGGGTCTTTTACTGTCAGTTCTGAAAACCACATTCACAGGTGGAAATCCTCCTCCCCCTCTATAACCATATCTGCAAGGGAAAGTGCCAACATTTTATTTACTTACTCTCTGCCTTGTTAAATGAAGCCTTTCTCCACCACCTTGTAACCTGCACTCTGCATGGTTTCATACAGATAATAAAAGCACTCATCTCCATTTATCTGAGCCCTGCTCTGTCTCCACGTTGTGGAGAGTGCAGCCTTTTGGCAAGAGCAAAAGCACAGTGCAGCTGCTCACTGGAAAAGAGCATTACCTGCTGCCCACGTGTGCAGCAGTAGCTGCTGTGAATCAGCTCCTTATCCAAAGCCTCCTCTCTGCCTTGTGTCTAAAAACCTCTGAGATTCCTGTTAGGAGTCAGGCAGAAGTTGGGAATTGATTGGAGACGTTGAAAAAGAAGCTGAAAAAGGAAGGTTGTTGATTCAGATTATTACCTTTTGCTAAGAGTTTTGGTCTGGTTCCTCCCCTTCCCTCCTCATATCCTCACAGAGCTGAGCTGCTGCCAAACCACTTCTCCATTGCAAAGGTTTTCCTCTTTGTGATCTAGATGGCAAAGGCACCTAAAGCTGTCCTAATGTCATATAAGTTTGAATGAGTGCATTTTCTTTGCCCTGCTGAAGAGCCCTTTGGCAGCCTGACACTCAGCACTGCTCTGAGGTTTCTCCCTGCAGAGCCCTGGTGTGGTGTTGGGGCACCCTGTGCACAGAAGGCACAAAGATGGGGAGAAACACTCACAAAGTTGAAGGATTTCCCCAGTCAGAAATCCCAGCTTCAGAAAACTCTAGAAGTGCTGCAGACCAGTATTTCTGGAGCTTTCTGAGAGTCAGGCTGGGCCCTCATATTCAGAAGATACTGTAAGTTTGTGGTCCACAGAGCAGCCTGGGCACAGTGTGTCTGTGATCTGTTTCCGTCTCTTTGATGCTCCCAGAGTATAAAACAAAATGTTATAATTACTCAAAATGTTTTTCCCATTGGACACCAACAGGGTCTGCTCTAGGCCACAAGAAATATCTGATGCAGCAAAGCCTTTGATGCCACCCTGGACTGCAGAGCCCTAGGAGAGGGTCACTCCCTCTGGCTCTGCAAACTGTTTTATGGAGTCACTGAAAAGATTTTCTAGCAGGGAATACAAATCTTTTGACTCCCCATCCTGATTTAGCAACTCTCCACGATACTTCTTTTCTGTGTATGCTCCAGCAACCTGGGCAGGTGGAAAATTCCTGGGAAGTACAAAGTTACAGGAATGAAACAATTCTGTGGAAGGGAAAGGAGGGTGCTGTGCCCTCAATGGGCACCTGGTCCCCTCTCCTGGGTACCAGTAATCAGCAAAATGTGGCAGCATTGGTCTGGTTTGAAAATGTCTGCTGTGCTATGTGTCCTACATGTCACCCAGTCACCTCTCCTTTGCCTTGCCTGGGGAAAGTGTGTCAGCCACAAAATAAACACACACACAGTTCAGAGCATCCCACTTTGCATTCCTGTAACATCCTCCAGCTATCAAAAATTCACTTCCCCAGCCATAGGGGAATACTCATTCATTTCTGTCATGTTGCAGATGGGGAAAATGATGTGTGCAGAGATGAAATAGAAGGCTGATCATGTGTCTTCCTCCTGCCAAGGGCTGTGCAGGAGTTAGATCTGAGCAAGGAGAAGGATCTGTTTGCCTTGCAGTGTGTATACTCACAGCTCTTGCCCATCCCTGCTCTGGATGCTTCTCCTGCATGTTGAACCTGTTTGTCTCCAGTTTTTTGTTCCCCTCTCAGTTCTTCTTCCAGCCTCATGTACCTGTACCAGCTCTCATAGTATCTTCTGTAAAAAATTCAACTGTTCAGAAGTTGTCTGTGACATTCCCTTCAAAGTTTCACATTGGTGTCCTGCATTAAACACATAAAAACCCCCAACAAACCAACCAACCAACCAAAAAAACACAATCAACCCCAACAAAAATCAAACTCTGTTTCTCTTTAACATCTCCTTATCCTTGCCATTGGAATCATTCCATTTGGTACCAAAGGAAAATCTCCAGTGATCAGCATCACCAGCAAATCCAACAGTGTGTGCACATCCATTTGAGTGTTCATCACTCAAATGAAGATCATGAATGCCAGTGAAGGATTGGGACTCTAAAATTCCCTGGCCTGTGGTGACCTTTGTCTCTTCTTCTAGATCATATTAAATATTAATTTACTTGAACATATAGAGCAGGCACTTCCAGGCAGTTTGAAAATGTTAATACAATTAATTTGTCATCCTTCACTGTAGAGATGTTCTTATAGCTCTGCTAATAAAGATCCCCCTGAGGAAGCAATACTTTGAATGTATGAGGTGACAGGGCTGTATTGTATGTATTAAATAGCTCTAAAGGGCACGTGTCCAGAAAAAGATGGTTTTGCCAGAGAAAAATTGTATCCCAGTCCTCTAGTCCCCTTATGAGGAAACAACATCTCCATCACAGGATCAAGCAGCAGGACTGGGAAGGTCCTCTCTGTGTGGGAGGATGAGAGTGATCTCCACAGCAAAGTTGTGTTGCCCAGTGATGAAATTGTTATTTGAGAGCACAACCTCTGCACTATGGACCTTGCATCTACCTATGTACTGCAGGACAGATGTGCAAGTGAAAACCTCAGTTCAGGCCAGGACCCCTCTGTGGCAGGTTTTGCAGAACTCTGACTGGCCCAGAGGGTTTATAGGAATTGGCATTGCAGTCTGCAGGTGCTGCTGTTACACTGAGCTGGATGGTTCAGGGACTGTCTTCAGCTCATGGGATCTGGCAGAGCTGATCCCTAAGGATTTGGGACAGGCTCTGGGCACTGTGGATGTGTTGATGGTTCTTTTGCATTAGCCAGAGCTACATGGCAAACACCTTTCTCCTGTTACTTCTCCACAAACCACCATAACATCACCAGCTCCATCCCATTTTGCTTTCAAGAGCTTAAAAGGTGACTATCAAGAATTATATGATCACAGTTTTAAATTTAGTGAGGCTCCCCTTAGATTCCCTTAGATTCCATCCATAGGTGGAATCTCTATGGAAGCAGCAACCACAACATTTTCCCATTAAGTTCAAGGACCATCTAAAACTCTAAGTGAACTTTCAAGAGAGAAGTCAGTGGCAAGGTACAGAGACCTCCAAAGGGCAATTAAGCTCATCCTAAACTCTGAATCCATTTTCTTTCTGTTGAGGACAGAGGGACATCTGGACAAATAACTGTCTAGGCTTTTGAGACAGGTTGAATTGTTTTGCAGTTCATTGTTCTTGCAGTCCTCAAGGGTGCAAAGTAGCTACACAATGCTTACACTGTGGGGAAACCTCTCTATGTAGGCTCACAAATGGTTTTGATTCTGATTAAACATCTGATCAAAAGTGAACTGCACTAGCTATTCTTGAGGGACTATGCATTAGAAAAATTCTAGCCCTGATGCAACCTCAGCTGTTTCTCCTCAGCCAACCTATTGCTGTACTTAGAGAAAAGAGATTGCAGCTCAAGCCTTCTCCAATCTAATTTTAAATTAATTGGCACATGGTCCCTTCTGGTCTCCACCCAGAAGGCTCCCCATATCATGTCCTAATCACTGCCTGGCTGCTACTCCCTCATCTTCATTAGAGTGACACGCCAGTGTTCCTGCAGCCACCTTTTGCTGTCTGGTTTCAGGCAGTGACATTTAAGCTTTAATCCCAGAGTTAGTGGTCATTACTTTAGTCTTTAATCATCATGAGAGACTAATGAGAGAAGATAATCCTTGTATAAATCACTGTGTAACAAGAAAAGCAGTTGGTTTTTTAAAAGATTTAAAACTCAGAAGACATTCTTGGTCAAATCCAGAGGTCTGTTTACAATAATTTGGACTGAGAAAGGAGGAACTCAATTTGGTGTTCTGAATCCCCACAGCTAAACAATTAGACTTTTTAATAACACTTTGTTTTTCAATAACAGCAACTTCCACCTGAACATCTTCTATCTTTGTACATGGTGTCTGCTTTGGAGCCATTTACTGAAATGAGTTTTATGTTTTCTCACCCAGACTTGATTGATGCTCTCATCCTGTTTAAAATGGAAAAGCAGAGGTTCTTCAGCAGGAGCACCAGGTGACACCCTGAACTCAGAGCCTCGTGGTCATGAGGTTGTTTATCATATTTGTGCATGCTGCCCCCAGAGCTGCCTTCTGCTACCCAGGCACTGCCTCTCTCCCAGTGCAGCACCCAGGACCTGAGAGGAATTGGAGTGAGCATCTTGCCTGGCTTTTGCTGGGAAACTCTCCCCTGTGCTGTGCTCCTTTGTGGCTTTTGGGAGAAGCCAAGGGTGTTCTTGTGATTTCTGGGTGCTGGAGAGTGTGAAGAGCATTTCATGTGCAGGAATAATCTAGATTTAATGTGCTTGAGAGTGTATGTGCAAAGATTTTGGAGAGTCCCATCCGCTGCTTTTAGTAAACTGAGGCACAGAAGAGCATGGCTCCCTAAACTAGCCCGTGCTCAGCAGGATGTCACAAGCATCTCTGCTTTAGGCAGGCAGTGGGGTTTAAAGCCATGGGCACCTCACTTCAGAAACCCATTCTTATTATTTTTGTGTCAGGAAGGGCAAAGGCAGCTGTACAAACAACAAGGAACAGTTTTAGGCCCTGTTAGTCACAGGCAGTGACATTTAACCAACACAACCAAGGCTTTGTCTCCTGCCCTCCCTTCCTGCCAATCCCATGCTCCTTTCATGCAGTGACCAAGCAGAAATCCTGAGGACAGCTCCTCCCTCCTTGGGAGCTGGTCCTTTCCCTGCCAGCATTTCTTCAGGCAGCACTCAATCCCCCTTGGCACACCCCAAACCTCACTAATGTCAGAATTGCATGAGCTTGATGGGAAAAAGACACTCCAAACTCTGAAGGCTGAGAAATTAATTACTTCAAAAGTGTCTTTATGCCATTATATTCCCATTAAAATAATAATTTATCACTCTTCATTGTACTCTTAATGATGCTTGAAAATAATGAGTTTGAATCAATACTTGCCCAGTGTAAATGTGGTGGAAGAGCAGGGAGGATCTTAGCAAGGCTGATTGCATTTCCATTCTTTTTGGCTGATGTGGTGTTTTGACAGAGTGTCTGCATTCAGCACAAGCTCCTGCCTTGCAGGTTTACCCTGCTGAGGGGCTCAGTGAGCCCCAGGAGTTGCAAGTCCAGTGATGCACATTGATGCATCTGGGGCACTTGAACTAAGGACACATGCAGTGAAGAGTTCACCTGTATATATAAAAATCCTCCTTTTTTGATAGATTCCCTTGATTTCTTGGTTATTGAATAGATTCAAAAGTAGCAGCAGATCCTTCCAGCAGCTGTAATATCTGGAGTGTGGGGTTTCACACAAAGTCCATCTCCCAATTGTCTCTACTCTGTGTGCAGTGGAAGTGTCTCTAGAAGGTGATGGAGAGTCAGTGTGCAGAGCAGCAGCTCACAAAAACCCAGGAATATTTCTGCACTAATGGTATTTTTCAATGCTCTGATTGCTTTGATTTTGAAACCTTGTTTTGAAACACAGCCCAGAGCAATTTGAGCCCCACAGCAGTTCCAACAGCCTGGCACCAGAGGGGCTCCAGTCAGGGTCTGTGCAAGAAGCCCCTAAGCACTTTTGGAGAGTATTTTGCAAAGGCAGGAGAAATTACACAGGTTTATTCTACTCTGGCACTAACCCTGCCTCTACCTGCAGCTACACCTTTCAGAAGATTGATTAGGTTTTGCTTTACCAGTTTCCCATCCAGTCCAGTCACATCAGAGTGTTTTCCTCCTTCTTTCCAGTCCCTGAGCCTCATTTTTGATCCTGAGTGTGGCAGTGCAGTGCTAATGCTTCCCCTGATAGAAGGCTTGGAAAGAGAGGCAGCAGAATTGGATGGTGGGGGAAGATCTGCTGGCTGAGACACCAAAGCTTGGAATAAGGAACACCAGAGACCTCCTGAGAGCATCCCATGGGAGAAGAGGCACAGTTTTGGTTTATGATTTACCAGACTGAGGAATACAAGTGATACTGTCCCAACTAACTGGTCTGAGCAGTCATCCTCCTGAACTCCATCTCTGTCAGCAAGTAGAATGAGCCAAGGGCTATTTCTGGCTTTTAGTGAGTGGCTGAGCTTTGCTTCTGTGGGTGAGAAGCATGGCCATGCCTAAACTGCTTTTTGGAAGTATCCCTTGCTCCTGCTAGCTCCAAAACAGCACAGCTTTGACTGGGAAAAGGCTGTCAAAATTGTGATGAACATCATGGCAAGAGTGAACAGGGATGGGCAAGCCTTGCCAAGGCCATGTTCAGTTTAGCCCTGCAAATGTGGGATGGTTTGTTGGTCTTCAGCATCCTCTGTATGAGATCCAAACAAAAAGGACTTTTTTTTAGCAAAGGAGATCTATTAACTAAAGCCTCTGACAGATACAGACCTTCACCTCACACTCAGCCTGGAGAAGGGGCCTTTACATCATGTATTGCTTGTGTGTGAAAACCTCCAGGTGGAAGGGACCAAGAACCTTTGGGTTCAGCTGTGGGGTGGTGAATAGTCTCCAAACCTGGGAAACTGTCTGGACAATTATGCTACAGCTGGACATGGAGAATTTGAGTACACAGGCAGGTAATCCAGGCTCTAAAACTTTTTTTTTTTTTTTTTTTTTTTTTTTTTTAATATAGTGAATCCTAGTTCACCTAATCTTGGTTTAGTTGACCTATTTTTGCTTAAGGAAAGGTTAAATCAGGGAAAAGATGAACAAATTAATTGCTTATTGCTGCTCGACTCAAGTTCTGTCCATTACATGACCTGATGTGCTTTAGAAATCTTCAGCTAAAATTTGGGTTCAGCCAAATGCTTCCTAGCAACACCAGCCCCAGGTAAATGATACACAGGATGCTGCTGGGGCTTTGACTCAGCCAAATAAGAGTAAATTAGTGGCTCTGCTATTCATGTGTGTCTCTTCCCCCAATTTCAGTTAATTGAATGCAGGGAACAGTGTATTGCATTTATTTATTTATTTCTTCAGTCCTTTAACACAGTTTGTTGAACATTGCTAAAATCAGGTGTCTCCCATTTCATAACTAGATGCAAAGGAGTATTCTGTATAAGCAGACTTATTTCTTCCCACATCCATGGTTAAAAAGCAAATGAACCTATATATCCACATCTCCAAGGGGAAGAGTTTTTTTCCCATATATCTGATATCCCAGATTTTGAAGTACAGCTTTACTAAAGCTAGAGGAGAAGTTTTAGGAGGATGATGAAATATTTATTCCAGGTTCAGACTTTAAAGTATGAGCTATGGTTACTGGAGTGTCCAGGGATACTTTGTGATGGTGAGAATTCAGGGTAAATGGGGTAGGGATATCTGCTTCATGCTTTCACATCTTACAGCCTGATTCCTTTCTTATGGGAAATATCTTTGAGCATTATGGGAAAATGCATCTTGATTAACTTCCCAATGTATAGCCAAGCTTGTCTGCATTCTCTATTTTTTCATTAGTCACTAACCATTTCTATTAGACAGAGCATTAGTTCCCAGATCATAAATTCAGGAGAGGAGGTGGTGTCCCTCCCTGCTCTGCAGTGGGATCTAATGGCCTCTTTGCTGCAACAATAGAGAAAGCATTTAAAGTAATGTCCCTTATGGATAGTCTCCAGCACATGGAATGGCTTTTTTTTTTTTTTTTAATTTTTTTTTTTTTTTTACAGCACTCAGTATATTTAGCAATGAAGGAGAGAAAAATTGTGAGCTCTTCTTTTAGAAAGACCATGGTTTAAATAAAGCCCAAAACCATAGCTTTTTTCCCCTCTTGTTCTTTTTGTGCCTTGTCACTGGAGTCTGTGGAAGGCAAAAATGATCATATGCAGTTGATGAATCCTCCCTGTCCTGTGCAGATTTACCTCACCCTAAAAAACACCTCTGCAGCATCACCTGCCTTCAGCAGATCCTGTGACTGCTGAACACAGCTGCTGTTGTTTCTGACTGGAGTTACACTTCTGATGTCTCTGTGAACAGCAAAGCAAATACATATGGGAACAGCAATGTATAGAATCCCTTCCCTGCCATGTTAAAGCAGTGGGAGCAGAGAAGGTAAAATATTTAGACTCCAGATGTCTTTATTTGCCAAAATAAAAATTCTTGCTGTAAAATATCTATAAAATGTAATTAAAATTGCCATTTATTTTTCTTACTGTTGCTAACATTGCTGGCAAAATTGAGTCACTGAGTGCTGCCAAATATAGCATTCCAGGTGTAAAACACTCTCAGATGTTCATGACATTTTGCACGTAAATACTGAGTCATTGAGAATGATCTGGTACTATCCATATGCCTGATACAGAAATACTGCCATGAGTGGGAGATCAGTATACACACACAGCAGGATAATGTTTGAGAATGAAAAAAACCTGTGTTTCTGCATAGCTTCTAATAGAGTTACAGGACTTTTCATGTACTGATACTTCTCTCAAGACTTTTGCAAAGGAGGGTGACCACAACTTTCCATCCCCCTACTTACTGCTCCATCTCTGAATAGTAAGTTGGAGATTTCTTTGTCATAGTGTTTCCTTTTTAAAATGTAGCCTGTAAAAGGGACTTGCAAACCAGAACTGATGACATCTCAATATACAGAAAGCTACAGCCCAGAGTCTGGTACCATTCCATTCCAGCCACCTTTTCAATCTGCTTTTTGGCTGCTGCTGCATTCTGCACCAGGCAGCAATACAGGTTGTGTTTTCAGGCATCATAATTTCCTGGAAAAATGGATGTGTTTCTGGAAAGCATTTGGGAATGGTGCACCCTGCAATCATGCTTGCCCTGGAGAGAGGCAGTGCTTGCTGGAATACAAGCCACTGAGCTGAGATGAATAATTTCTGCTTGACAGAAACGAGTGTCCTCACCAGTTACAGGAGGAAAAAACATCCTCTCTTGCCATGAGTGTGTGAGTTTGGTGTCAGGCTTGTGCTGGATCACACCCTGGGCTGTTCTGTGCTGCAGTGAGACCCACGAGGGCCTTGGAGCAAGCTCAGGCACCTGCCCTGCCCTCTTGGCATCCCTGTCTGCCTTTCTGCACGAGATGGTTCAACCTCCCATGCTCCCTCCCACTCCTATTCCTCTCTCATTTGAGCCAGTGACAACATTTCATCTGCAGACTTTGTGTTGCTCAATAGAGCAGTGGATGGCCAGGTACATTATACCTGTTTAGAATGGGAAAAATTTGCTTAATTTCCAGTTTCCCTCTCTGTCAATACACTGAACTGTGCTAATGTAACAACCCTGACCTGCTTGCTGTACAGTTTTCTTTGCTTTCTCTCTGTTTTCTTTTGCTACAGGGCATTTCTTCTTGTTACCATCTTTTGCATTGCATTGTTTACTCTGCATCTCCACACCACTTCTCCTTCCACCAATTCCTTCTCTTTTTTTTACCAAGTTTCACTTTCTGTTTATTCCTCTTCTTCTTTCTCATGCCCATGCATTTCCCTGATGTCTTACCATGTGTAAGACAACTTCACTTGAGGCATTTATAGGTGCCAGCAAGACTTCACTAAATTGTAAGGAGGATAATAGAGTCTGTATGAAAGACCATTAAACTGGAAACATGATTTTCTTATTTTGGAGGAAAGACAGGAGCACCCCCATTTATGTGTTCAGTTCTATGTTGTCATCTAACTCAACAAAAGTAATGATTAGACACTAGGATTGAAATACATTTATAAAATAAGTAGAATGAGAAGAGATGAATGAGAGGAATTCACCTTTCCACACTGCAGAAAAATTAATCTGGCCACTACTAGCAAAATTTTGCATAATATCTTAGATGCTTCTTAGCTTTTAATCCACTGCCTTCTGGAGCAACTTGTGTAAGAACTCCACTGTCCTTCATGTTAAAAAAAAATGTTACCTGTTTTCCCTTTCCTGTTAGCTGTCCTATCTCTGTGCTCAAAACCACTCTGGTTTTCTTTGCCTCCACCAAGAACAATGAATCAGAGTTACCTTGATAACAACCTTTTAGACACTTGAAGGTGATTAACACACAATCACAGACCCACAGACCAAATTATTCCATTCTTTCTTCATCATCCATATTTCCAGCACCTGAATCACTCCTGTTGCCCTGGGCTCCCTGCAAATTGCCAAACTCTTTCCCACAGAGCAGTGCTGAGCAGCAGGCACAGCTCTCCTGCTGGAGCCTCCCCCATCAGCTTCAGTGAATAATTCCCCCAGGGGCCCTGGATAAATCATGGAGTGTAAGAAGTCCCTGAGTGCCTGTACCTGTTTGCAGCAGTGCCACAGGGTTTGAGTACAGAATGCAGGCACTGTGAAATCTGTTTCTGTGTACAGAAACACAGGAAACTCCACAACAGTTCCCTGCAGGGACTCTCCAGGCTTGCATTAACAGCAAGTGCCTGATTTCATTCTAAAGTGAAGCTGTGAACAAAGGTGAAATTCAGCCCAGATGAAGCCCTACCTTTCTGTGCCCACAGACAGCTGTCTGCCTGTCAGCAGGGTGTCCCAACTTAGCCACTCCAGAGGTATGGCAAGGATTGAGTGCCTAAGGAAAGCCATCCAGGACTGTTGAAGCTCCTAGGGAATATCACCTCACCTCTGGACACCAGTCCCAGCAGGCAGGACTTCACTAGGTTCTCTTTTGTGTCTCTGGGTACAACTGAGCTGAGCCCTGGTGTCTGATGCAGGGTGAGCTGAATCTCTTGCCAGGAGACACAGACTGTGTTGACTAAGGAGCCATAAAGTCCTGTGGATTTGTTTCTGCTGCTCTGCAAGTCACATTCCTGAGATTACATTTAATTTAGCTGGTGGAGGTGCCTTCAGCACATGCCTTTACTAAAAGTTGCCTCCCTTTGAGATGCCCTTGATTTCTCTCCCTGGCAATATGCAGTTTACAGATCACAGGGCATCACTCAAGTGCTAAAAATATGCACAACCCCATGGACAATGAGTAATTCACCCATTTGCTCTGCTCTGTCAGTATATGGGGTGGTTCTCCACAGGGTACCCAGGGCTCAGCTCCATTGTCCACACATGGAGGATAAATGTGGTTTGAGCTGCCTCTGGATGCTTCTCTGTCCAGGAATATGTGCATGCTGTTTTCTCTGTGCACAAGGAAATGTTCTCCTTCCAAGAAATGCATCTGTTTCAGAGTTATTTATAATACTGAGGCTGTATCATTCCCTTGGCACTACTGACTGGGTAAACAGGTACATCTCAAGGAAGCAGCACTGGTGCTTTAATCACCATTACATTAACTCAGAGCTGCAATAACCTGCAAAATTAGGCTACAAATGTTGAAAGAAAAAAAAAATCATTAAAATTTAAACTAAATGAAAAAAGTTACAGTCTACCCAGAGGAGGTTGCTGAAAGACATGTAGCTACATTTCTACAGTGAAAAGCTGGAGAAGTTAAAACTTTAACAATGATGATGGAGCATATTTGTGAGAAATGTCAAGGATTTGTGTTTCCCTTGCTGAGTAACATTGTCCTGTCTTCAGCTGGGTGGAAGCAATCTGTTTTTGACAAATCAGTGTTGGATGTTTCTTTATCACTTTCCTTGAGGTACCTATATATCAACTGTTTCATTATTTGTCCCATTTTCTTTCCAAGCGTCAAAGTTAGGCTGACTCATCTGGATTTCACCTTTCTTTCCATGACAGCACTGTTTGCTCTTTTTTTCTCTTCTGCTACTTTTCATCCACAAGATCTTGAAGACAATCTCTTATTATGCAGTGATTCCTTTTGGTAGTTACTGATATATCCTGCAGCACAGCTCTTCAGCCCCCTGTGGCTTGCAGGCACTCCTCTTACTCAAATATTATTTAACTTATGCTGACCTGCTCTTCTTTCTCTGCACCATTAATTTCAATTAAGTTGATATTCTGATTGTAGATGGTTTTTGTTTTTGTTTTCTTTTTATTATTTTTTTATTTTTGCCTTTTCTCTAGCCTGGTTGAAGAAAAAGGCACTGTACCAAGTAAGAAAGATAAAGCCATCACAGAGATGGAGCAGCTCAGGTACACAGTTAGGGACTTACACAGCAACATCTGCTCATGAATTACAGGGAGAAATTTTCCCCAGCCTAGATGGCTCCATTCAGCTGGAAAGTGTTCCTCTTCCTAAGCTAAAAATGACATAATAACCAAGGAGGGTCTAAGACTTTAACAGTGCTAGAAAAGAAGGGAGGAGCTTGGTTAAGTGAGGCTGTTGTGAGTTAGTACAAGGCTGACAGTTTCCCTGTGTCACAGAAAGTCAGGGAGACAAAAGTGTGGTGACAGAGTGAGATTTCTGCCTCTAAAGGATGAAAGGATGTGAATTTATGAATGTGAACTTAACAGCCTTGCACTGAGCCTAACTGTGGTTGTCATACTTTGTTCTGAAAGCTTTGTGCCTTAAAGGAGTAAGTAAATAATGTTTTGTGCTGAAAGCAGTTGCTTTTGTCACTGCAGATCTAGGCAGCCAGAGGCAGCTAAAAGGCAATTTTACAGGGTCCAAGTACTTGATGGACCTATTTAAGCAGATAAAATGAGAACTTACAGGCTCTGAGGAAGATTTTGGGCTGGAGAAGGATATTCAGAAAAGCAATGCCAGTGTTTTCTTGGGAACATTCTGGGGAGATGGGGAAGGAGTCAAGCCCTTCACCCACCTACCATGGGACTGAAAACCAGGGACAACCCAGCTAAGAGCTCATAAAAATTGCATATGTGTAGGGTGAGTTTTCATGCAATGAACCCTCTTTATGCAAGAAAGGCAGAAA
Organism: Erithacus rubecula; assembly: GCF_903797595.1. Classification (NCBI taxonomy): domain Eukaryota; kingdom Metazoa; phylum Chordata; class Aves; order Passeriformes; family Muscicapidae; genus Erithacus; species Erithacus rubecula. The sequence continues at coordinate 141,977,950 of NC_136689.1, forward strand.
CAGTGACCTTGCACCACTCTCTGTAATCATACATTGCTCTAACTGGAAATCACATAGTCACAAAAGGGGTTGGGTTGGAAGGCACTTCAAGGATCATCTAGTTCCAAAAATCCACAGTTGCCCAGTTGTGTTTTGCTTCAATGTGGATCACTCTTTTAGACACCAGATGGAATTCCTCATTAAGACACTTGAAGACTGATTCATTTGTTTCATAAGGACTCAAAGGTAATACTGTGGAAAGTTGCACTTGAAGCTTGGATGTGTCTGTATCTTTGATTATTCCTTTATTTACACTGTGGACTCATTGAGGCAGACTATCTAGGTGTAAACACAAAAGGATAGCAGTTTTGGCCCTAGAAAATTTAGAGCTAAATTTTTTAAAATATTGTAAAAATTTTCACAATCAGTTAATACTCATCAGGTTTCAGAAGGATAATTTGACTGTTTTTGAGCCTGGTTCATTATAGAATTTGCTGTACTATGAGTCCTCAGTGCAACAGCCTTATATTAAATCCTACAGAGATTATAAACTATTCAGTGCAAGAGAGACTTTTATTAGACACATATAAACCAGCAAACATTCTACTGGAGCCAAGAATTTCCTCTCCTTACTTCATTATGTAAACAGCAACAATAATAATGATGAATTGACTAAAGGCTGTACAACAGAAAATAAGTCAGAACAACAGGTTGAATTTAAAACTGATAACATGAATTTGATTATCAGCACAAACTCCTTACAAAGACACTGATCAGGATGTGTCACAGTCTCCCAGGAGAAGTGTTAAGCCACCCGTCATTTGTGTTCTTTTTGGTCAGATTAGATAATATTCTGTGTGGAACAATCAATCCTGTATTAGTCCAATGGGAATGGACAGTGATTTTCATCTGTAATTTCAATTTCAAAGATGGATAGAGTGCATTTCTTTGTATAGAAAATGCAGAAGTTTGTGAAGGGAGTTTTATGCATCTCCTGAGACAGCAGAGATTTGGCTGGAATTAGAAAAGCAGAGGGCAGGGGCAGGAGGGAAAAATGATGGTGATGCCAAGAGTTCTTTATATTCAACTACAGCTGGATCAATTGTTGTTCTACTGTTGTCCTGATAACAGAATCGAGTTGGTAAGGGATCAGACCTTGGACATTTTGTCTAAACAATGTGAAAAACAAGTTTTCCATGAGGAATGAATGCAGAGGCTCAGGCTGAAGGAAGCAGAGGAAATGGAAAAGAAATAGTCTGGCCAGGAATGCAAATTGGATGAGAAAAAATAAGCAAAATCCAGTTTAGGGTAGGAGAAAACAGGTGAGAAACACAATCCCATCAAGGTAAAGCTCTAGAAACATAGAGCAGCCCTGCCAGGGGTGTTGAGACTGCCAGGACAAAATGCTGCAGTACAGATTTCTCAGGTTTTTGAGATGGGCACAGAGAAACTGTGTCCTGCTAACCTGGAGGTTAATCCATCCGTTCTAGTGGAGTAAAAAAATATCAGTGAAGAAGGTGGATGACTGGTTTTGAGGACCAGAGTACAATTAATAAGAATAAATGCACTCTTCATCTCCAGAACATGGAGAAGTTTGTTTGTGCCTGTTGATGAGCAGCTATGGTTTGAGATCTGACCCAAGAACAGATGTGGGTGCATCTTGTAGATGTTCAGCTAGTCCAGCTCTCCACAAAAGATTAGGAAAACAGCTCCAGCAGATAACTGCCATCACAGAAAATATGTTTGAGATAGTACAAAGAAAGAACAAAATATCTGGATATCAAACATGGGGCATGTTATAAATCTCCAAGGATCCCCACAGTGATTTAACTGCTGTTTGCACACTCATCAATAAAGACATTGGAGAGGAGTGTTTTTTTTGTGTCAGCTCATACAGCCCCAGATTCCTCCTTCTGTGTGGGAAATTTGGAGGAGGATGGTGCTTGTGAGTACTGTCAGTGTGAGCATTGCTAAGGCACTCAGATGGAAGGGATGGGGGTTCAGCTTCAGTCCAGTGTTCCCTGGAGGCCACCAAACAGCATTTAAACAGGTTTTCAGGAAAAAGGAGAAAACTGGAACAAGTGAGCATCTACTTGTATTTGGACCTGGTTTATTAATGAGAACATAGATGCTCTCCTTCCTCTAATTACTTAGTTTGAGTGTGATATCTTAATATTAGCATTAAGAATAATTACCAGCAAGTTATAGTTTCAAAAGGCAACACAGTAACATGGCAAACAGAAGAAGCCCCAATTTTTACATCCTTTTACTTTCTCAAAACACAGAATGTGATATGGTGCAGCGAGCCCATTGTCACCTCTGAAATGAGACATCTCCACATCAGTTAAAGCAGCACTGTAGGAGAATGAAAGCCTGGGGACAGCAGCCCATCTCCTGAGTATATCACACACACTGTACCAGCATCAGAGAGTGCTGCAGGAATTTTGACACCAAAGGACAGCATTCTTTTAGAGCAGGCAGGAAATTATCCAGAGCTATGTTACCAAACTGCAGAATTAGGTCAGAAGGACCCTCAGCACAGAAGATGAGAGTGGCTTTGTGCCACAAGGCTCTGGGCTCAGCAGGGTCCCAGTTCTTATTCAGAGGGGAACAGCAAGGCAGTGCCCCACACCAAAGGTTGAGAGAAGGCATCCAGGGATTCATAAAGCTGGTGACTCTCCTTCTACATTCTTCAGGTACCCACACAAAAATATATAAAACTAAATATTAGCACTGCCATCAGGCATGCAAGGAACTGCTTTGTGGAAGGGTTTCTGGCCAGTGCCCCAGGCTCTGAGCTGTGCTGTGAGTCAGGGCAGGGCTGTGGATGCAGCCCTGAGCAATCTGCTCCACCTGACCCTGCCTGCAGCAGGGAGCCTGGGCCTGATGATCTCTAGAGGTCCTGTGATTCTATAATTCTGGGTACATCCATCAAAAAGTTCCAGGGAAACTTCCAAATCATAGGCTTGGTTTATTATTTACTTATTCATTTATCTGGTTTGGTCTGTGGCCTGAGAAGTCTCATTTAAGGATTTTTTTTTCATACCTTGACTTTCTTCTCATAAAGATAGAAGAAAAGTACCAAGAACTTAATAGGTCCAGGAAACCAAATTTAATTTTTGGAGTTCAAGAAGTGTTTGGACAATACTCCTGTGCACATGGTGTGACTCTTGGGGATGGTCTTGTGCAGGGCTGGGATCTGGGTTGAGTATCCCTGTGTGTCCCTTCCAACTCAGCTCATTCTTTGATTCTGTGATTCTGTGAATTTATATGCAGTTAATGAGCCAAAGTACATGATTTTTAACCTCTCAGTTCAGTGAGAAGTTTCTTGGTCAAAGACTTTGGGAGCTGTTCTGTGTAACACTTTCAAATTTATGAATAGAAATGAAAGAAACTGCTGTAAAGTCAGTGTCTGCTTCATGGCAGCCTGCACCCACACAAAGACTGGAATACTGTAGTGAGACAAAAACAGACAGAAGGAAGAGTTAGTTAAGAGGATTATGAGGTGAAATGTTCTTTTATTAGGTTTGTAATACAAGCAAAGGTATAATTTACAAGGGCGTGTAGTGACAGGAAGGGGGGGAATGGTTTAAACTGAAAGAAGGTAGGTGCAGATTAGAGATAAAGAAATTCCTTACTGTGGAAGTGGTGAGGCACTGGTACAGGCTGTCCAGAGAAGCTGTGGATGCCCCTTGAAGTGCTCAAATCCAGGCTGGATGGGGCTTGGAGCACTTGGGACAGTGGAAGGTGTCCCTGCCCATGGCAGAGGGCAGGAACAAGAGGATCTTTGAGGTCCCTTCCAACCCAATCCATGCCATGATTTTTTGATTCTATGATTTACTAACACACAGAAATGCAGGAAGAGAATTGTATTGCGATGAGAGGCAGGTGGTTACACAGGGAGCTGAGAGCAAGGCTAAAAGTACAAGAAAGCATGGAAATGCTGCACAGAATTCTGCCAAACTAACCTTCTGATTAATCCATTAGATTAGAGAGGGTCTTCTGTGGTGATTAAAGGCTGCAGACACACACTTGTAAAGTGGGGAGATTTTAAAATCCTCCTGCTTATCCTGGGAGCTGAGCAGCAAGAGAGCAGCCAAGGAGCAGCATGATGTGAGCTCAGCAATGCCTTGGTGGCACAGATGAGCTGATGGAGCTGCCAGGGTGATCAGATGGCTGGGGCCTGAAGTGGAAACACCCCAAGAAATGTCTTTTCTAGAGTTTTCTGTGACAGGTCTTGACATATGTAGAGCAGGCAGACTTTGCAGCCTGGTAATTCTGATTTCTGCTGATACAAGTTGAAGCACAGGCTCTGCACTATCAAGGTTTAGACAGTCCAGACTGATGGTTTGTCTTGCCCAGGCTGAGCGGATTTTAACTTTGGTTTTTGAGCAGCAGTAATTGTCTAGCAGTCAGGCAATTATGGTCCATGTCTGTTTTAGATCAGCTTCAGTTCACAGTGATAAAAAAGCTGCAGTGCAAATTGAACAGCCTGTAAGTTTGAAATAAAGGACTGCAGGCATGGGATGATAACAGAGATCCCAAACTGTAAGCACAAATCTTAAAGAGCAGTCAGTGGTCACTGCAGAAATGCAGCCCTATGTTTCTCAGGTAAAGGCCAGTTTTGGAGATAACAAAAAGAGAAAAGTTGCATAATGAGCATAATTAGAAAAAAATAAAGTGTTAAGAAAATGTATAAAATAAACCCCAGCAGGCCCAAAACTGAGGAAGAGCAAATTATCAGCATCAACATCACCCAGCTCCCAAAGGAGAAAAAGAAAACCCCATCACAAATATTATACTGCCTGTGATAGACACATCTCAGGGTATTGGCAACATGTCCCAACCCATTCTTATTCATTCAATAACCCAACATCCCATTCTTCCTGAGTAAGGATGAGAGGGTCAACCATAGGAGATAGACAGGCATTGAAAGAATGAGCATAAATATTAAAAAAAAATAGTTTTGTTTTTGTTTAAATGATGAATTTTTTTACTGGATTCCTTGCTCATAGCAAGACTCTGAGTGTGACAGCTTAGAAGTCCATCATCAATCTATAAAAAGTGCCAGAGAGCATTCTGGTTCTTCCTTTCTGGTTTTTTATTTTCCAGTTCCCTGGGCCTCAGCACTGGAGATGTGTGAGTTAAGTGGTGGTCTGGAGAGAGACTCTATGGGAGATTAAATCTGATCTGTCTGGACAATAGGGATATATTGCATGAAATCTTAGCCAGCAAAAATTTACCTGTGCAGCACTCTGTTGGTATTTCTGGCTACCTTCCTGTCTAATTTATTATTTACCATAAAAGTGTGAACTTCATTGAAGGAGAGAGCCCTCTGCTTTTCCTCTTCACTCCTGCTTTCAAGGTTCTCAACTTCTGACTGCAGCAACATTTAGGCAGGAGCAAAATTTTTTAAAAAAGGAGGAGAATAAGTGCCCCTTCCTGATGCAAGCAGTTCATGAAGTCAAACACACACAAAAAAACTGTCATTGACTTGAAAAGAGAATTTATGTATCCATAATTGTTAACATAATTTTTGGACATAGGTGCAATAGGTCACCTAGACTTCTTTTGTGCAGACAGTAACAAACCTGTAATTTAACATGCAGTGTGCAATAGATGCAGCTGAAATTCTCATTTTCATGAGAATAGAGGACTCTGATTGGATTTGTCAGTGATGTCTGTAAAGGTGCAAATGAGGGCAGAAAACAGAAGAGTTCTGCTCTGAAGAGCCTCTGCTCATACAAGGATGTTGTTTGAAGGCAGTGAGATCTGAACATGTCTCTGAAAATTATGCATGGTTTTCTCTATTGTATGAAAGCAGCCCATAAGCTGATTACTCCCATCTCCATTGTATTTCAGTCTTCAGTGCAATTTGTCTTGTGCTATTCCTCACATATACTTTAGAACAAAATTGTGTATAGTGTTTCTTTTGAAAAACTATTTTTTTTTCTTTTTAAATAGTCTTGCAAAAGCCTTTTCTTCCCCCCACGTAATCTTCTGAGAGACATACCCACTTGTGCCTGAGGCAATTTCTGAATATTTGGTTTTCAAAGGCAGGTGAAAAACCAGGGCAGAGCACTGGCTAGAGAGCCTGATTCTTCCATCCAGCCTGGCCTTGGACACTGCCAGGGATGGGGCAGCCACAGCTTCTCTGGGCACCCTCTGCCAGTGTTTCACCACCCTCACAGAAAATAATTTCTTCATAATATCTTGTGCTGGCTGGTGTCCAGCCCAAACCAGCACATATCTAATGTAAACCTCTTCCCCTTGTCTATCACTATCTGCCCATGTAAAAAGGTAAATCCTTCAGTAACCCTCTGCACTGACCCAGAGGTGTTGACTGCTGCTTCCACAATGCTTTTCAGACATTTTTAAGCCTGTTTTTTTTTTTTTTAAATAGATAATTTTAATTTACACATCTGTGTTAATCTACACATTAATGGTAATTTACACAAGGTGAGGTTCCCAAAAGGTTTTGGTGAAAATGTATTGGCATACCTTAATTATTTTTGTTTGACTCCCAATCTAGAGAGTCTGTTCCAAGCTTTGATTTAGGAGAATTTTAAACATTAATACATAATGTTGAATTGCTTACTTTGCCCCCTGAGCTTCTCTCATTAGAAAGAACAATTGATTAAAATAACTCCTTAGGCATCTCCATCTTTGTTCCTGCTATTGAAAACTCCCCACCTCAGCAATTCCCTGCCAAATGTAAGCACATATCTCTGATCTGTTCACTTCAGTGTGAGTTAGTGAACTCTGGACTGAAAAACACATCAGGGATGAAAAAGTACATAATTTTAAATGAAAATATAAATCAATAGCCCATTTTCACAGGGATTGAAGAACTTGTCTTATGGGCTGTTATCTGTGGAAAGGACCCTGGCAGAGTAAATAAAAAGTCCTGTAGCAAAGAACATCTCTCTTAAACAGCTAGTTTCCATAGTGCTGTGCTTAGATCAAATCATCATGTTAACAGCAAAATGCAGTATTTTATTTGATTTTTATTTCCAGAAAACTCATATATCCCAGTTTTGTTGTTTTTTTAAAGTGACACTGGGACTGCTGAATCTTTACAGCCATTAAACATCATTGTCTGGAAGGATCTGTTAAAACAGTGTGGAAAGTCCTTCTGGTCCTTCTGGGAGAGCCAAGCCCTGGGAGCCTTCAGGAGCATCAGCTCCTTGCTGGAGGCAAGGCTGATTGCATTTTCCAACATTATCATGCACTATCCAGTGCAATCAGGATAAAATAATAATTAAAAAAAAAAAAAAAAAAAAAGCAGAAAACAAAAACAACAAAAAACCAAGCCAAAGTAAAAAAAAAAAAAAAAAAACAAAAAAAAAAAAAAAAAAAAAACAAAAAAACCCAAAAAAACCAAAAAAAACAGACCAAAGAAAAATACTTTTGTGACAAGAATGAGGCAGAGCCCAAAGGGTTAGAAACACAGAGTCCACACCAGGCAGAGAGCTGGAAGGCAGCATCAGCTGGGCTGCCCAAATGGCTGCAATTAACCTCCTGTTGAGACTGGTGTGGATCACCTCCCCTCTGCTACCTCCACATCCTCCCCAAACTGCACTTTCTGTTTGGGTTGCAAATGTTTGAGAGGCTGTTGTTCAGTGGTATTTAGACTGTGCCCAGCATGGTGGCACCCAGGATCTTTCACAAAGTCCTGGTGGCCAAATTGACCACAGGAAGGTTGGGGCTTGCAGAACTGATCCTGCATCAGCCAACAGCTGCAAATTCAGGCTCTGAAACCATTCTTGCTCTTGGTGTTTGGGTGTGTGAATTGCCTGAAGCTGGCCTTTAGAATCTGGTATGGCTTTGAATTTTTCACTCCTGGATGAAAATGTCCAAGAACAAAAGTATCATTCAGTCTGATTTTCCCAGATTGATAAGCAGATAGAAGGAACATGTACTTAAGCAAGTTACTCTTCAGAGTCATAACTGGAGGAATATTTTGAGTCCTGTCTGTGCTGTCCCAAGTTGTTTGGAGTGATGTAGTCTACTGTGGTTATTCTACTCAGAGATTCCTGCAGCTCCCCTGGTTTCCATCTCTGTGGCAGAGTAATCTTCCTAAGCAGTTCCTAAGCAGCTGATGCCTTGAGAGCACCCTGGAACAGAGGCTAGACAGAGTTAAAGGAATAAATCAGGTGTTTATTAAAAGGCCTTAAAGGATAACCTGGGGCAGTACAAGAGCCCAGCCAAGGTTTCACCTAAAATGGACAGTGTGTCACGAATTTTCACAGTTTTATGAGTTTTGGTCCATTCACATATTGAGGTTCATTGTCCAATTACAGCTCCAGGTTATGCAGTCCCATCCTCTCTGATTGCTCTCCTCAATTTGCTGTTCTTTGCACTTTTGGAGCCTGAAGCTGCAATGGTGTCCTTGGTTTCAGGCTGGAAAAGGATTTTTTGTCTGACTAAACTGTGGGGAGAACTTGCTAACACACTATATGAAGTTCAGAGTTGTGTACTAATGTAGTACAGAATCTGGAAAATATGAAAGTTAAAACTTAAGGCATCACAGTGATAGATGTCTTAAGCTGAAAGGATGGTGTATCCTCTATTTATTTGCAGGGAAGATTATGGACCTTTCAGAATAAATAGTGTATAGGGAAAACCTTGCATATTCATTTATCTCTTTGTAAAATACTCCCCTAAAAAATCAACAAAGTATCTTCAAATTAAGATCTTGGACTCTTCAAACCAGAAAAGAGAGGGTACTGGTCTCTCCAGTGGCATTAGTGACAACAGACATTGTCCTTGGCTGAATAACTGAATTGTCTCCATCTACAGTCCCATTGTGATCAGCAATCCAAGCCTGGCAGGTTACACTTTGAATTGTTGGCTTCAGTATGGAAAAAAAATGTACCCAAGCATATTTCATCTATTAGTGTATATTCAGCCTGATTAAATTCCAGAATGTTTCTGAAGTTCTCATATTTGCTTGCTGGATATCTGCTACTGAATTTACCTGTTTCTGCTGGTGCTGATAAAAGCCCAGCTCCTGTAGCAGTTCAAGTTAGGAACAAAAATAAATAGGCTCAGGAGCCACTCTAAGGCTAGACCCACTGGTTGACAGCAATTGTGAATATGTTTGCTTGCCACAGTAGAATGGTTTAGAAAAACACTGGAGACAAGAGTGGTGCAAACATGACTTTCATCAGTACATCTGAGGAGAGGCTGGAAATAAGCACTGACATTGCTGAGCATCTGTCAGTGGGTACATGGAGGCGTGGGCCAAATGGGAAACATCTGCATCTTCTCCAAAGGAGGATCAGTGGGAAAAAAAATTGAAATTCTGAAGATCAGGCTTTTCCTTTTAAAAGGAGGCAGCAGAAACCAAAGCATCTCTGCACTGTCAGGAGGTCCCTGTAATTCTGATGACCTTGACATGGGAATATGCTATGTGAAAGCAATGCCTGGAGGGGATGGACAAGGGAAGGGGACAATGCAGAAGAGCTGGGAATATGTGACACTGCAGGGCAGTTAAACAGCATCAAATAAACACAGCCAAAAAATAGAGCAAACTGTGGCTGGTTTAAGAACTTTGGAAGGACCCAGGTGCCCATCTTGCTGCAGCAGTGCTATTGAGTAGCAGGAGGGATTCATGCCATGACTTCAACTGGTGCTGTGTAAGGACTGCTGGTGGTGAAAGATGAATAATTTAAGGAAAGGTTTTCCAGAGTGAATCACAGAGAACAGTAAATACTATACAGAGTCTGATAAGTGGCAAACAGCAAGGTCTTGCAGAATGGTTTTGAAACAAGTGAAGAGATAACATGAACAGAGACCTTGAATTAGACACTAGATGCTGTGTTTGGCAATGTGCCATAAGTTTTATGCAAGTTGGATGAATCAGCAAAAAATGTGTCCTTTAGATTAACTTTCAATAAAATGTGAAAATCACCCCTCTAGAGCTTAGTCTGTGCACCTCCAGGTGAGACCTTGACCCAATGGACACACACAATTAATTTAGAATGCACTGTGTACCTCTGTTAACTAATTTAGCCTCTTACCTGCATTAAATGTCATAGGCTGGGTGATCTTGTGGCTTTCATTCCTCACTCACATTGCCTTGCTCCCTTTGGCACAGAGCTGGGAGTGCTGTCACTGGAATTAGGGCTGTTAAAGCAAGCAGCACTTTCAGCATGATCTTAGAAAAGTTCTACTCAAATGGGTGTTCATAATGTGTCTGAATGAATAAGGTTTGATAGGACACCTTTCTCTCAACATTCCTCACTGTAGACTACCAGATTTCCCTGGACTTAGGCCTCTCATCAGTCACTGAAATTAGGATATAATTTAAATGAGTGTGCTTTCAGAACCCAAACATAGCCAGAAACCCCATCACTGGTTCTGCAGAAAATCAGACAGTTTCTACTCAGGTGTTGAAACACAAATATGGAGCATTGTTGTAGGAATCAACACTTTAATTTCAGGGCACATAAGATGTGAGTTTTTTGGGGTCATTTTCTCCTGCAAAAAAGAGAGTAAATACAAGGTAAAGGGCACAGAAGAGAAGCAAGAAAAATCAAAAAAGTGCATGATGGGTGAAAGACAGATGGAGGAGGGGGATTGTTTAAAGATGGGTCCTTAGAGTAAGAATACTCTTCTCTTTAAAGAAATGAATAGAATACAACACATTCACGTGTGCTTTTTTTTGGTCATTGAATCTGTTCAGTCCCTAGGTGCTTGCAGTAATGCTGATCCTAATCTCCCACTTATCTCTCTATAAGATTTCTAAGCCTTTCAGTTCTGAGCAAACAAGGCACCTGGTCCCTTCATTCTCTGCTGTAGCAGGTTGAGTGAACCCCTCTCATCAGGAGGAGAAGGAGAAGGAGGAGGAGAAGACACTTTTGGGAATGATAAAACAAAGAGCAAAGCAAGAGCTGCCAGGGAGGCTGGTAAGTGTGGAAGTGATGAGCTTCTTATTGATTGCACAGGAGTCTTGCTTGGAGAGATGGATGGAAATTTTTACCTTTGAAAACATTCTGCTGAGAAAGCTGAGAAGACAGCAGGAGCCAGTGCTGATAAGAGGGATCAATGCAGAGCATGGGTGGAATGAGGTTATTAATAAGTAATAGGATTCAACTTGGGAGCTAATGAAATTAAAAAAAAAAAGACGTTTTCTAGTTGGGGCATCTCACAGGCACTTGATTGCTATAGCAATGGCAATAGAGAGATTAGGAACAATGAACTGTACAGCAAAAATGGGCTGAAAATCCCTCCTCGTGGAAGCATTAAAAGAATGGCTAAAACAGAACAGTTTTCTAGAAGAAATGTATTTCAGGATATCTAACAGGGGCTGTGAACAGGAAACTGTGATGTTTGGAGCATGTAAAAATTGAAAATTATGCTTGCAAAAAAAATGCCAGATAAGTTTGCAGTCTCAATCCTTCTGGTTATTATGAGCAGCGTGACAATTTCACACAGCTGGAAACTGAGCTGGATGCTCAGGCTCTACAGATTTTTTCATCTGCAGAGACTGTCTCCCATTATACAATATGATCTTCCAGCTTTTGCCATCTTTCCCTGAAGGACCACTTGGTATCATCTTTAGAGGAAGAAGCCTGTAGATGTGAAAGGAAGGTACTTCCCCTCAACTTCATTGAATCCCAGCAAAGCTGAAGGAGGGCAGACTTAGCCTGGATGTCAGGAAGATTAGATATTAGGAGAAATTCTTTACTATGAAGGTGGTGAGATGCAGGAACTGGTTGCTCACAGGCTGTGGACTCCCCTTATCCCTGGAAATGTTCAAGGCCAGGCTGGATGGGGCTCTGAGTTACCTGGTCTAGTGGGAGATGTCCTTGCCTATGGCAGGAGATTGGAAGAAGATGATCTTTAAGGCCCTTTCCAAGCCATTCCATAAATCTATGAATGTCTAGTCTTCCTATTCAGCCCTCTAGGATGAGTGCAAAACTCATAGAGTTTTGCAAGAGAGGAGAGTTCTATTAAAATCTTTAAAATGTGTCTACAAGTGTTCTGCATCCTTTTGTCATGACATTTCTTAGAATTTTTCTATAAGTAAAGCATGCTTTTATCTTGCATGATGTATTTGTCCTGAGATCTCCAGTATCTTCTGATATATTACATAATTGCTACTAAAATAGACCACTTATCCCAACACATACATAACTCTAAAGCCAAGCTGCTAATAATAACCACCATCAGCTTTTCACTAGCAGGGAAAGGATTCAGGAGAAGTTTAAGCCTAATTTGCCTAATTTCCTTAAAGAGATCTCCAAGATCAATGAATTGAACAAAGAAATTGTTGGGACACAGGTGATGATACTGGTCTGGTTTCTGCAATATGGAAATGCAGATAAGGAGGAAAATCCCCAATGGAGGTGATTACACACAGGGGCTTTGTAAACTTGGGGTCCTACTGGGTGGTTTTCCAAGTGAGGAAAGCACTTCAGGTGTTTATTGGAGGAATGGGGAAGGAACTGGCATTTCTATTCCAGTTTCAGTCATGCTGCTTTCCCAGCAACTGGGAGGGCACTCAGAAAACTGTGAGAGACCTGAGGCACAATGCTGAGAGGGAATCTGTGTGGCAGAGGGTGTGGGGCATGTTCTCTGCCCAAACTACACAAACATTCCACAGCTTGTGAGCATAAAGAAGCTCTTCAGGACTGTGCTGTGGGATGAAATCTGCACATCTGGGATGTGGGGTGCTGGTGGCTTTGCAGGTGTGTGGTACCATCTGAATTCTTGGGTGGTCCAAAGAAGATTGGTTGTGGTGCTGCTATCACAACACAGCCAATGGCAATGGTGTTCTGAGACTCTTTTCTCACAAACTGACAGAAATTAAGACCATTAGACAAGAACAGCTTCCCCCATGATCCACACACTTTTCAATCAGCACCTTATTTTCATGAGATGATGGTTTGATGTTGGCCTTAAAACCACAGCAATATTTATTTAGTCTGCTTGAAGTGTGGGAACCATATCAAGACACGTTAAGTCTCTTTATGCTCTTGAGTCTGAGCATTTGGAGATTAAGAGCTGATGTCAAGCAAGGCACCAAGAGGGCTTGATTTTTATTTAAAACAAGTAAGAGGTGAGGCTTAAGCCCAACATTGGTCTGGTATAGACAAGAGGAACTAAAATCCCAGTGTTTAATGTAGAGTTTATTCATGCCTCCACTACATAAGGGGCTGTTCATTGCTCTAAAATGGCTGAAGATCACCTTGAATGATGCTGACAACCTTCCCTGATTCCCTTGAATACCTTCACCCTTGACTCAACAATTCCTGGGAGGGAGATGCTTAAAAACAACCTTCACCAGGGATTTTACTGAGGGTAATTGTACCACATTGTACCAACTATTTAACCAAGGCAGCAACACTCCTATGTCTAGCTGCCAAATGAGATGTCTAGACAGGGTAGTGGCTGGGCAGGATGGGAAATGAGTAATAATTCAGACTGAAGCTTAAGGATGGAAATTATCAAGGTAATTAATGGCAGTAGCCATGGAAAATGTAAGGTATACAGTTTCTCAGGTGAGGAGCTCAGTCAGGGGACACAGTGCAGGGCCATGAAAGAGACAGAGAGCAGGAGGAGGACTCTAACTTGATCAGAAGACAATGTTAGGAAACATATTGTTTCAGTGAGGCTTCCTTTTCACAGAAATGATGTCCCTTCCTGACTCACTCTAGGCTTCTCCATGCCTCTATTCTTTTCTACCAAAGACATAATTATCAGGAAGGACAGCCATCAGAAGACTCCATCGAGGGGGGCCCTTTCCCCTGAAGATGTTCCATGGGATGGGGAATGAAAAGGGGCAGAAAGGTCCCTTCCAACCCAAACCATTCTCTCTATGAATGTGTGAATCTATGTATTTGTGCTTCCATCTCCTTTTCTGAGTTACTGATTGAATGTGCTAATAGCATCTAAAGCTATTGAGAGGAGCTGATATTTAGTTATTATTCAAGCCTATAAGAAAGGAAAGAAAATATATCTGAAGATGATTAGAGAGTTCCCCTTCTGCCCCTTGCCTCCCTAAGAATCTGCTGTTAATAGCTTTAACTTCCCTTCCCATTATGCTGTGATAGGATTTGCCTTTCAAAGCACTCTGACTAGATAAGACAGTAGCTGCTGAATTAGAATAAGCAATACAGGCACACAAAAGATGTGTGGGTGTGCCAAGACACACGACCTTGATGGCTAAGGTAGCCCTCATCAGAGGAAACAAATTCCAAAAAGCACTCCAAACCTTACAGGGAGAAATTGTCTCCTTCTCAAAGTAAATTGCAGGGACCAGGAGCAGAAGTCGTGGTGGGACAAAGCAAGGAGAGCTACAGACTTGAGACTCAAGGTCCATGAGCTAAGAACAAGATGAGGTGCTAAACAGTGCTAAGAGAAATCATCTGAGTCTTTGGGAGGCAGTGCTGGTTTGGGTGACTTTTGAAGCTGAAAATAAAACTGTTGGTATACATAGAGATATTTTTAACAGACCAAAGATGTTCATCCTACAGAAACTTATGAGTGCACAGTTCTGATGAGGAAAACCCCGTGTTTCTTCAGAAAATCAGGGGGAAGCAAGATTCTACTGACACTTGAATTTGAGGCCTTGCATGGAATTTTGAACAGGGACAGGCTTAATATTCACTTTTCTTCACTTTTAAGAACTCTTGAATGGGTTGTTTGCACATATGTAGTGAGTGAGCTTCACTGGATCCTCAGATGAGGAACATATGGAATACCCAAGAGGAATATGTGTGGGAGGTACCATTTTCCTTAGCCACACATAAAATGGGGTGAAATACAACTTGCAGAATTGTCCTGGTGGATTTGAAACAATCCCATCTTGATTCTGCCTCTGAAATCGAGGGCAGTACCATCATTGAATATAAAAGTGAGCAGAATCAAGGACTTCTGGGATCTGGAAGGATTTCCAAGGGTGGAGCTCTGTGTTATAGTACAGGCATCTGACTTTGGACAATACTGAAGATTTCCTTGCTGCTTTACTTCTAAAACCCACCAAAGTGAACAGAAACATTTCCACTGAGAGATTAATTTCTGAGCACAAGAGCAGAATAAACCCAAATTTTTAGGAAGGTCTTCAAACCTATGGATAATACGATTACCTGGATTGGTGTTATGGACCATACTGGAAAAGCTCTAACTTTAAACTCTGCTCTCCAGAAGAGCTGAAATTGTCTCCATGACCAGCTCACATTGCAGAAAAGGTCCTTGTGCCTGTGAGGGACAGCAACTTTGTCCTGGCATTGTGCTGGAAAGCTGCAATTTGTCCAGTATTTGTTTGTTCTGTGCAGTGAGATGTGTTTAACATCCATGAGAAAAACTGTTTTTCTTTACATCCTAACTCCTGAGTGCAAAGCAATCATAATAAGAAGGAGAAAAATAATTAAAATAGTGGGAGATGAGTGCAGTCATCAAAATTTCTATGGAGCTGGCAAGCTGAATTTAGAAATTCCACAATGAAATTAATAGATCTTCCTCCCACATGAACACTTGGACTAATGGGGAATCTGCCAGTAAGGGTGTCCTCTTCATTGGCAAGGTCATTGGAATGTCACCAACACATAAAAATTCAGATGGATCCAGGCTTGGTGGATTAGGTGCTTATTCCAATAACTTCGTTCCTTGTATGTCAGGAGACAGAGTGGGAGCCAGTGCTGTAGTTGCAAGCAGCTTTTGGTTTAAAGTTGGTTGTTTTTTGGCAAATGGTTGAACAGACAGAGTGAGACAAAGGATCTGTTTGTGTTTCCATATTAAGTAGAATCAGCTGCTAAGTGTTGAATCAAAAAATCAACTCTTGGCTGATGGACTAGAAAAGGCTTAAAAGCACAAGTGCCAAGATCTCATACCTCATGATTCAGAAGAAATAAAAACTGCTGCTCTTCAACATTCAATGGTACATTAAGTGTCTCCAGGACAGCACCAGTGATCCATGTGGGCAGGATCAGCAAATTCTGAATGGGATATTCTAAAATTTTTGGTCCTAAAACAGGACCAGTTGAAATTCCTGCAACAACAGCTCTTTGGCACGCTAAAGAGAGGACAGAAGAAATGCAGTGAAGGATCCATTAAGTCTTCAGTAGCCTTTCAGCAATAAGCTAGGTACATAATACAGCTTAGATCCCTGGGCTCCTAAGGATGAGGAACAATTGCTTGGTGAAATTTGATTAGATTAGAGATTTATTGGATTTAAAAAACCCATCAGTATCCAAGACAAATATCTCTGCAGAGGTATTTGTACCCACAGTGCATGGGTAAAAAAAAACCCAAACAACATAACACAACAACTCTCTCCTTTTCTTGATGCTGGGATCAGAAAATGATACAAGGTCCTGAAATCTTATCCAAGAGGCCTGCACTTCCCAAAAATATTGACTGAATGTTGTGTCTGAAACCAGACCAGAAAGTCAGTAAGCCCCCATGAACTCTGTACACTACAGGGACAAAATTTTGAAAGGGTTTTGGGTTCTTCATTGCACTCTGCTTAGCCAATAACAGGGGCACCTGGATGGAGCTCTGAGTGAAGTGCAGTTATTAGGCCAATTTTAATTATTGCACTTCTACCCCACCAGAGAACCTATCTGGTTTAATTATGGACTCTAAGGTGCAGGTGACACAAAATTGCCCAATGGTCTGTAGTTACCTTAAGGAGCAAATGGGGTAAAAATTTAATTCTCAGTAGCTCATGGATAAATAATCGCCAGTTTTCCTCAGCTGAGGCAAATTGATTGGGGAAGGTCCTACAACAGCCAAAGCTCTGCCCATGTGCTTGAACCACTTCAGAGAACTCCTCAATAGAGAGACATGAAAAAAACTTTGTGTTTGGATTATCTTCTTCAAATTGGGGAAACAGCCTGAAATTGCTGTTCTGCTTGATTCAATTTACCCCACAGATCCAAAATTGAATTCTTTTGTGGCAAATGTAAAGTGAAATACTGCTAAGAGCAGTCAGACCCAGTGAAGTCATTAAATCTTCTATATCCCAAGTCAGCCTGGTTTTGAGAGGTTTAAATGATGCACAGCAGGTAATCCCATCCTTTAAATCAAAGGAAATGCCTCCATTTACTCTAAATCCTAGTGTCTGGGAAGGTTGGGATCCCCCTGCTTAGGATTTTTGAGGGGATGTTCTCTAGCCAGAGAGGCTTTTTATTGGTTGTAGATAATTTTTTGTGGTTTTGTTCAGTGAACAGTGGTTCAGATTTTGGCAATGTCACCATGTAATCATGCTTTATTTGATTGAGAAGACTTGAATGGACTTTGCTCCTATGGTAACAAACTTGTAGCTGGGATTGTTCTTAGCTTTTTGAAGGTGCCATTAACCATTGTTCCCAGTGGCCTGCTTCTCTCTGTGACTTTGCCTTTCCAAGACTGGACCTCAAAAATGTCAAGGTTACAGTGGGCAAAGAGAAAGTGAGTGAGTGACCGGGAAAATGAGATCAAGCCTTTTTCCATCTTTTCCCTGATCCTGGCCTGGACTGAAGCAACCCCAGCAGGAAGAGGCTGCTGTAGATCCTGGCAGCCTCAGTGGCTGCTGGTGGAGGAGGGTGTCAGCAGGATCCCCTGTGCCCACCCTGGCTCCTGTGTGCCCCATGGTGAGCAGAGCCCTCTCCGTGCTGGGATCTCCAGTTCTCACAGGCTGCATCTCTGTGCCTGCATCAGCCACCCAGGTGGGGTTACAGCTAAGATTTTGGCAGTGTCTGCAACTCTGGGGCTGTGTTTAAGGTCACATTTCTGTAGCTGTGCTTGCCTTCATTTAATCTTGTTTGCTCTGACGTCAATGCAAATGCAGCAGCCAGCCCAGGCTGTTAGATGCTCTCTCTATTATTATGTTTTTTTCTCTCTTCAATCACTGCTGGCTTCTAAAGATTGAGTTAAAATTACTATGGGGAGGGGTGGGTTGTTTTAACAGTGCAGCAGCTATTGTGTTGCCATATTCTACCCAAATACTTAATAATTCTGTTCAATTGATTCTTGTTGTAACAGCTGAAAAGCTGAGTTCACTGTGAGCTGTGTGTGCCTGTATACTGGTGTGATTCAGCCCTGAATGCTTATGTATTAGCCCTGCCTATTTTATACATAAACAATTTACTACCTTCATATGAATCAAATTTTCATGACACAGATTAATGAATTCTGCCTACCATCTGGAACGTCCTACAGCAGTCTCCAAACAGTGCAGGGATCCACATGTCATTGAAATGTAGCCCTTCCCAGATCAGAGCACAGAAACTGAGCAACACTGCAGCACTTTAGGACCACTGGGCAGAGTGGAATACACCAGACACTGTCCTGCTCAAGCCAGAGATAAATTTAGGTTGAAAGAGGTTATAGCCATTTTCTCGAGCAGTGCAGCCAATTTAACAGACTCCCAATTCCTGAAAGATATCTAAAGGACATCCCTTGATTGTGAGGCTCAGAGATATTCAGTGACTTGTCTCTGGCTGTGGACTAAGTCCATACAAAAGGTAGAACAGTTCCTACATTCCCTGCCTGCTACTGCAATCCCTCTAAAGCAGCCTCTGTTTGAAGAGCAAACGGCACAAGAGCCAGATAATAGGCTTGAGGATAAAAAAAGTGACATCAAAATCCTTCAACATCCATGTCATTAGTGGATCAGAGGATGGGCTGTCGTTGATTCTTCTGGCCTTAAACGCTACAGTATTCAACAAGGAAATGGTAAGTTTTCAGGGAATTGGAAAGCTGCAGCCTTTCAGGTCATGTTTAATCATTTTTTCATGAAGAATCTCTATTTGTAAGATCCCTGCTGTAAAAGCATCAGTGGATTAGCAGGACTAGCAGGTAATTCTGCTTTAACATCAATACTGGTATAACACTATATGCTACCACATTCTAATAGGAACTCGTGAAAAATGGATTTAAGGAGTGAGAGTCTGAAGTGAGTAATAACCTTAGGATGTGGATAAGAAAATTCACAAAGGGTGGAATTCAGGGTCCATCCCAGCCATTAAAGGGCTGGAGTCTCCTTTGCAGGCTCCAGAGCACTGCTGGCTCCCTGGTCTGAGCTTCTTTCCTTTACCTTTAGCCACTGGACCCAAAGTCACTGGATTGGGACAGGATCTTGTGGAGGATGAGGTGATGTCACCCCCAGTCTGAGGTACCTGCTGTCAGGGACTGTGAGCTGCTCATGACCCAGCACTGTGCTTGTGCCTCAGGGATCCACCCCAGACTGGGTTTAACAGCTGAAGAGGGCAGAGCTCACTCCTGTCCATTGTGCACAGCCTTCAAATAGCTCCCCAATGCCTCCCCAAAGTCTTCCTACTATGGGGAATACACAGTTCTGATGAAACTCACCCTGAAGCAACCCATTGGGAGCATATCCTAGGGAAAACATGAGACAATCCTGGGGTACAAACAACCTCAAATCTTTCTGTTAGACATAAAAAACATTTTGATCTCTTCTGTGGAGATAAAAATGTGTTGCAGCAAGGGGTAAGAAAGTAAGAGAGAAGCTTTTAGCCTCATAACTGGTAATTCTAGTAGATTTTGGCAGTGAAGCCAATGGTATTAAATTGTCCTTGTCAAAGGGTATATCCAAAGCTGCCCTTGCTACCAGATCATGCAGTCATGCCATTTTTTCACTTTTGGTCTAATTGGCCAAAAGAAAACAAAAATAGGAGCAATTTTGGCAGGAGAAAAGAACCCCCAGTCCTGTGGGGAGATGGGATGTGTGGACCTGAGGGTCTCTGTTTGAAGAAGTGAATTTTCTAGCCCATAAGGTTAAGAAAAGCAGTGGCACTGCTGACACCTCCTTTTCTGAAGACAGGGATGCTCATTCTTCTGTTCTGAATGAAATATTGCCTGGCAGAGCTGAGAAAAGGTGCTTGTGTGCCTGGGTATTTCTGAGTGCAATGGATGGGTGGCACCCAGAGAAGAGGCAGGTTGAGGGATGGCAGAGCTGCTGTCCCTGACTCTGAGGTGCTGGTCCCTGCTATCAGTGGGACAGGGCAGGGTAACACATCCATTCCTCAGCAGGAGCTCCATCTTTCTGCATTTTACAGTGCCAAGCCCTAAATTAAGAAAAAAATACAGCCAGGGAAGAGCTCAGTCTCTCTGTCTGCAGGTTCTGCTCGTGCTGTGATCTTTGTGGGCATGTAGCACAAGCAGGAGCTGGTAGTTAGCAGGAAACACTGCATTTGTCATTTCTGCTTCTCTTCCCCCACAGCAGTGAGAAGATTCATGTGCTGTGATGTCAGACACACACCCTGGTCAGCAGTGGCCCAACTGCATGTACAGGCCTTTACTTCTCCACAGACTTGTTGGATTGATAGGGTTTGGAGATGCTCAGAGCTTTGGGGAATCAACATCCTTATTCTAACAATTGACACCAAGATTTTTAAAGCTGAAGCTGGAATTTTGAGTTAGATCCTTAAATAAGTTGGCTGAATTTAAGGAGTCAAATCCAGTGCTACTGTTGAAAAACAGGCTATTTATTTATGTCTTAAATCTGGATTTAGAAGACTAATATTAGTTGCTCACTTTTTATAAATTTTTGTCGTGATCTAAATAAGGAACAATGTCCCTTTGTAGAGGTGGAAGTTGGAAAAGTTAGTTTACATTACTTACTTGTCATTCGGGCTGGAGTTCTGCACTTCCCCTTCCTTCCTGTAATATTGCAAATCCCAATAAGAAGCTCCCCAAGACTGAGGTTGCTCAGTAAATCTTGGGAGGCATATGGGAAATCTGGAGACTCCATGGTTTGGAAGCTGAGTGTACCTGCAAGGGACAATCTCCTGTGGGTTTCCTGGAACCCAAACTGGTCTTCTCATGAATTCCAGGACGACCTATTAAGGTAATAATAATAATAATATTAGGAATAAGAGTGTGCCAAATTGTATAAAATTGGATAATTCCTCTTAAGATCCACCAAATTTTATGAACAAATTTGAAATGTTTTCAAAAAACATTCCTTCAGGTTAATTATTGCAAATACTAGGTTATGCCCCAAACCTTCCCTCACCTGCAAAATAAAACCCAAAATGTAAGAACAATCTCTCAACAAGAAAAATTTGACATAATTTTCAAGTAATCATAGTTTTTTTTCAGGCTTTAATTATTCAACAGGTACCACATTTTATAGAACACTTGTTTTCTGAAAATCAGGTTATTTGGAATTGAACCTATTTTGGAAAGTAATGTAACTTCATTTCCCCTCTTTCTGGGTAGTTTATAATCTCCAGTGCCCTATGGTTCAGGAGGGGGGGGGTCAGTACAAATTTGCAGGTGAAAAACACAGTCACAGAGGGAAAAACATCTTCCCTGCCATCCCATGAGCAGCTTGTGGTGGAAAAGGGATTTGAAACCAGTTCCCTGATAATGAGCTGGTTTTCAGAGCACTCAAATGCTTTTTCTTTGTTCTGTTTGGAAACTCTTCTTGCTGCCACTGCTGTTTTAAGATACCAGTGGTGCAAAGGGAGTTGTGGCAGAATGAGACATTATCTTTGGCTCCTGCACTGAGGAAACACAGCAAGAATTTATTTGTATGAAGTTCCTGTAGTCACCTTGGCACCTGTTTGTTCTGGGATCCAAGACAGCCAGGTGTGATGTTAGCACTGTGTTCAATAATGATGATTATGAACAGGGTTATGTTTTATCTTTCTCAGCCCAAAGGACCCTCTGACCTCCTCAGACTCACTGGCTCACAGACAATATAACATCCTTAAAATTTTTTAGCACAGCAAATGATGATTTAAATCCCTGACATTGCAGGTGTGATAATGATGCCATCTGACAAAGTGCAAGGCTGCATATTTAAGGCTTTTCTGGGAATTATTCAGGTGCTGGCTCTGTTTCTGCATTGTTCATTCATGATGACCTGAGCTATTTGCTATACATACATAATCTGCAGTGGAAGCAAAGCCATTCATCTCTAGATGGTTAAACTGAATTGTTTCTCTCCCCTGATGAATGACAGCATGTGTAATGGATCTCCACATGCCAGAGGGGTTTTCAGTGGCACAGCTTCAGGCATCACATGGAGAATTAAAGCACACTGAAGGCTTGGTGTTTATTTTGGAACTGAACTAAAATAAAACCCACTCTGGGAGAAGCTTTCAGCCAGATAAACTGAAGGATTTGATCTGTGAACTTCCTTTCTTAGGTATTTCTGTCCTCCCCTTTGAACTGCAGCAATCAGTTGATACACGTGATGATGGGAAGGAAAAGCATCAGAGTTGTGTAACATCTGCTTATCACTACAGATTATCCTGTAGCAATGAGATTAAAGCATCTTGTTATGTAGGAAGAGTTTGGGATTTAGAGTGGTGATTTTGTGTGTGTGTATGCGTGCGTGCATTTGCTTTCTTTTTTTAACTCTTATGAAATGCACTATCAATTTGGTTTCATTGAGCAAGGAGAGGAAACCTCATGAGGGTTTTTAAAAAGAAGTCATAGATTTCTAAAGGAAGTGAAGATCATAGATTCATAGAATGGTTTGGGTTGGAAGTGACCTTCAAGAAAAGATAATTCAAACCCCCCTGCTGTGGGTAAGGACAACTTTGCTAGACCAGACTTCTCAAAGCTCCAGACAACCTGACCTTGAACACTTTCAGATTTTTAAAGGATTCCCTTCAATCATGTATCTATAATCATGTATGCTACCAACCAATATTACCTCCTAGCAGGTATATCCACAACAGGACTGAACTGGTGAAGTATTTGGGAGCCATATGGGGCAGTGACGTGCATAAAGCAATGGTTTGGATCTGAAGCCCTGCAGAGCTTTGTGACAGCACAACAGCCTGCTTCTTTCCCCTGCTGACAGATTGACTTCCTGGACAAAGTCCAGCTGGTTGCCAGGCTATCTAAACTCATGCTATGTGCTTGGCTCACTTTGGTTCCCCATTTTTGCCAGGTGTGTGCCAACAGGAAACCTCAGGGTGCCTGAGGCTGCTTTGTATCTGTCTGATTTCATCAGATGTAGAACAACAGAGGTGAGGACCAATCCTGGAGAGGAACCTCAGCTCAATCCCTTC
The DNA here is from genome assembly GCF_903797595.1 of Erithacus rubecula. NCBI lineage: Eukaryota > Metazoa > Chordata > Aves > Passeriformes > Muscicapidae > Erithacus > Erithacus rubecula. Next base: position 142,000,914 of record NC_136689.1, read on the forward strand.
TCTTCATCCAGTTATTAAGCTGATGTACAAGGTTTCTGTAAGACTCTTCCAAATCTCACTTTTAGCTTACAGTCAAGTGTTTATTGCCCTGTAATGAGCAGACTCCTGAAATCAAAATGAGTTAAAATTAGTAGAAGTGTCTCTAGGGACCTAAGTTTGGATACTAAGATAGCTTTAGAGGGACATGGGATTTCCTGTTTAACAGGGACACAAAGTTTTCTAGATCTGAAACCACTCCATGCCAATTTGCCACTGGGCATATTGTAAATTTAGTTAAATAGTGGTAATGTACTGTGGCACTTCTATTTCTGCTGTCCCATTGCTGTGCAGTTTATCAGAAGGATCAGCAAGCTGAGACCAGGAAGAAAAATGTTTAAATTACATGAAGGCTGTGGTTTCTAAATAAAGGCTGGTGGTCCCTTTGATAATACTACTATCATAATAGTTTGATCCAGAGGACCTGAAGCAGTCATTCTTTACATAGGTCTCTCGTTGACTGCAAAGGGAATTTTGGGCACAGAGCAATTACCTACAAAAGATTGGGCCAATTACTTAATTAAATTTTAAGTGGGAGGATATGCATAGCAGATGGACATTTCTGGAAGGTACTAAGTAATGTGTGCATGGGAACAGAGGATGCAGCTTATCTTGCACATTAGCCTTGGATGAGGTTTAAGTGTATTAACATTAGGACTCCAATCAGATTTAGGTAGTGTGTAAGATTTCTCCAAGCCTTCTTAACAAGTATGAATTTTTCTCAGAAGAGTGCAGCAGAGAATGAACCAATCACTTGGTCACTATTGTCTGAAACCAGCATGAGAACAAAAAATTGTCATGGCTAGAAAGATACATTGTCTAGGCAGGTTGTTCTATAGGCCTGACTAGGTGGCTGGGGTTGAGATTGCTTTTTAAAGGCAAGTAAAAGTCTTTTTCACCAAAATCTTTCCCAAAATGATAATTCATTGATACTACATTGCTTGCCTTTTCTTTCTTTCCCCTCACATATTTCCATTTTCATTAGAGCTTTCATTCTGTCCCATTGCTTTAAATGCCTATATTTTAGTACAAGAACTTGTTTATTTTATTTCACTTTGCATTTAGAGAGCCATGGACAGTCTTAAATGTTTTCCTGATAAACACAAAGAAATGGAAAAGGCAAGATAAGTATCATCATTGGTTTTATTTACAATGATACTAAGCTTGGGGACGTAAAAAAAAAATCCCATCAATAACAGTGAGCAGAAATTAGCAAAACAGACTTAATTAGATGAGATGAAAGGAACTCATGTTCTTTATGGAGGAGGAAAGGCAGGTTAATACTATAATTTAATAAAATATCTTTGTGATAATAAGGGCTAGAAGTCTCAGATACAGCCAAGTCTCTCCCATAACATGTATAGTGTGTACAAAGACCAGAGTGGGAATGAAAAGGTTACCTTAGAGGTTACCTTAGTTCCTTGTTTGGGCAGAAGAAAGAGCAGACTCTGATGCCTATGCAGGATAGAAAGTTGAACAGCAAAAATTTGTTTACCATGAGATTCTAATATTATTGACAACAATGATTATTGGTTATTGATTCTTATATTATTTCCCAACCATACTATAAAATTTCTCTGAACAAGAGCATGTAAATAACTCCAGGTTTGCCACATCTGCCATTTAGCAGTGTCTTTAGTTAATACCCCTGACACACAATTTTTGAAACTGAGCATTATCCACAGTATTCTGAACAAACCTTGGCATATTTCAGAGTATTGTCCATTGACACAAGCAAAATCATTATCAGTTTGTTGGTCTCTTCTTTATGGAAAACTAGGCAGAATTTTGGTGGAAATGAAGGAACCTACTCTGCCCTATAAAGCACATGTCAGTACATGCAAAAGTCCAGATTACAGAATATCAGAGGGAAAGAGAAGTACCCATGCCTGAGCCTCAACTAGCACCCTCCCCAAACTAACATTTATCCTCTGGTATTTTCCATGTTTTGTAGAGGCCCTAAACTTGCTTTAAATCAGTGAGAGCAGTGTGCAGTCTGGCCCTGCTCACTGCCTAGAAAGACCTCAATATTTGGGACTGAGTAGGAAGAGGAATGGTGATGTTTGAGTTGCACTGGTGACAGACATGGAGGAGTCAAGCCCTGATTCCTCAATTGTCAGGTTAATTTATTCTCTAGATATGGAGACAAAATTTGCCCTTTATTTTAGATCACCCTGGGGTGAGGCAGTTTTAGGAGCACAGTGATTAGGATTTAAGGTTAAGAGGAATACACATCAAGTTTTCAAACAGGATGATTTCACTCTTTTCAAACTTCCAAACATTGGATAGAAACTTAAGTGAGGATTAATACAATATAAGAGAGTGATGTCCACATCTATTTGTTTCCTTTCAGAGTGCCCCAATGGCTGAAGAAAAGCCCAAGTATAACTGCACTGTCAGTGAAGTCACCATTGTGAACCTGCAGCCTGAGAAAAATCCAGTTCTCCTCCTGGCAGGAGGGAAGCCAGGAAATGATCATAGAAACCTTGGTTTCCAGCCTCCTCCTCCAAGGATTTCAGAGAAGAAGCTATGCCAGGGAGAGAAGAAATTGTGTCCAGAAAAGGTGAAAAATGAGGGAGCTTTGTCTCCCAGCCTGCATCGTGCAAATGAGTTGTGCAGCTCAGAGGGCATTACTCTGAAGAGACCAGTGAAGCTGGCCCCTCTGGAGATCCCCCTGGAAGTAAAAGAAGCCCAGCTCCAAAAGATTATGAGCATCCAGAGAGAAGCCCAAATGGCTGCCCAGAAGCTGATGGTGATCAACACCATCCACAACGAGCCCCATGTGAAACGCGTGAAGAATCTGGCTCAGGGAGAGCTGGCAAACCTCCAAAAGATCAAGCAGAACGAGAAGCCAGCTCTGGAGAGCAAAGACGATCCCCTACCCCCCAAAAGCAGCAAACCGCACGGAGAAATCCAAATTATTCTGCCTTCAGAGCCAAGCTGCAAGCCGAGTAAAGCGGCGGGTGCGTGCGGGGAGGCTGGCCAGGCGCCGCGCCCGGCGCCGATCCCCAGCGTGCAGGTGAGCCATGCCCCGGCCGCGCCCGGCAGCCCCGAGCCCGCGGCCCGCGCCCCGCGGCGCCGCTTCCCACTGCGGCACGGCGCGGAGCGCAGCGCCCGAGCCCAACCCGTAAGGGCCACGGAGCCCAGCAAGGGAGAGAGCACCAAGCAAACCGCGGGGCAGAGGACCCAAAAAACCCTCAGCGATGCCAGCAAGCTCATTGAAAACGTGTCCAAAAAGCAGAAGGAGCGAGGAGCGAAGCAGAGGGAAATGGATGAAGCCTCTTTAGAGAGGAGGCAGTCTATCCGAAGGATGGCATTGGGAGACATCATCCAGGTGGATGATGACTGAGTGCCACAGCACAGATACACAGGAAGGTGTTTTAGACTGATTGCTTAGATAGAAGGCTTCAAAAGAGCGTGTGGGCACATTACTAATCCGCCAAGTAAAAATAAGGTGATACCGTCGAAAAACTGTCATTTCTGAGATGCTCAAAAAAGTGGCTCAGGGAAAAAAAACCTTCTACTCTGCTCAACACTAGAAAGGCATCAGATGGAGTATAACTTTTCAAGAGACATAGACCATGCAGAAAAAAATCTGGGTGTGGACTGGGTGGAGGGATCAAGAGGAAAACAGGAGCCTAGAAAATACTGTGTATGTGAGTGCCCTTGCACTCACAACTGTGGCACGTGTTTCAGAAAGACAAGATTAAAATGTTCTTCGTATCTACTGTTGGCAGAACAAAAAAATAATTAGTGTAAGTTTAGCAAGAGACATTCAAGTCAGAAAAGGAGAAAAACTTTTAAGGACAACAAACACAGAAGAATATTATTTACCAAGATGGGAATCTCTGTCACAGAAATTTTTAATAATGCATTAGGCAAACACCTGCCAAGGATGTTTTCAGATGAATTAATTCTTCATTCACACACAAGGACTGGATGATCTGTAGTGTCCTTCAATCTCAATTTTCTTATGTTGTATGGTCTATCTTTTCAGTTGTCCACAGGCAGGGCTACTAGCTAAGCCATGTAGTGCAAAAAGGTACAATAAATGCAAATTTTTACTTTGCACTGATTTTTCTTCCTTGTCTTACAGCTCATGCCAAGATATTTGTTGAATTCTTCAGAAGACAATATCTATGCTGATATCCCTTGGTTTCTCCAGGCTTCTGTTTGTTGTTTCACAATTTCTTGGTAGATGGAGGAACAATTAATCCAAATATTTTTGTGTTGCTTTTTTTACCTTTCCACCTTTCACTTTTCAAGATCTTAGTCATCTTTTAAAGATTAAATTTTGGGTTTGTGTGAAATATGGAATAAACCAAGCAAATGCAGTCTCAACTTAGACCCCCTTAGAATCCTTTTAGGGAGAAAAGCCTATTTCATGGGGTTAAAGACAAGTATTATGACAATTTGGCAGAGATTCTAACATGGTGTAAGATTAACATGCAGTAAAAATTGTTCTATAAATTATTTTTACAACTAGAATTAGGATGTTCAATGATAGTTCACTTCTTTGGTTTCTTGATTTTTTTTTTGTTAAAAGTGGTCAAATGATCTTAGAACCTGGGGCTTAAAAAGAAACGATGGTGAGACTTGTCATAAAAACCTCAGGAGTTGGTAAAAATACATGGATGTCTAGAAAAACAGAAGGTGAGTACAAGCAGCAGAACTCAGCCTTTAAACATGCTGTTTTTGGTGGGAGATGAGAAAAGACAGAGCAGAAAAGGGCTTGAAAAATATTTAAGAATTCTTCTGCATTCCAACAATATCAGAAAATGTTAAACTTTTTTTGGATTGTTTGTTTCCTGATTGCTCTCTTAGTAAGAGAAAACCCACAAGCCAGAGATGCTTTTGGAATTTGTTCTTGAATGTTTCTTGCTGAAGAGAAAATAAACATGGCCAGGATTGAAACTCTGCCCAGGTTTGTCACAGCAGCAGTAGCTGTATTTATACAAATCAGTCACCCTGTGACTTGCCACCACCTTTATCTGTCACTTTTCTATGCTAGAATACCTGGGGAATGAGGGCTCACAACTATGCAGACCAGATAATTCAAGGTGAATAAGGATTTTTGTAGTAGTTGAACACATAACTTGAAATTAAAAAGAGATGTTAAGCCAGGAATAAAAAAAAAAAAAAAAAAAAAAAAGTGAGAGGTATATCCTCCTTGTGATAGCTGGGCAGTCAGGAGAAATAATAATTTAACTAATAAACTCAACTGCATCTCTGACTCACTAAACTGCAGCTACTAAACTAAATGTGAAACTGCAATTCCCATGTACTGTGTTGGCATCTAACATGCTACCAGCCAGAAAGTGTTCCAGATATCATTAATGGGGTATCCAAAGAAAATGCTACTAAGATTTGCAGTTTTCAGTAGAAGTGGGATGGCATGGGAGAACAGCTGAGTTAGGCTAGGCCTGGCTCACCTCAGAAGCTGCTGCCTTTTTAAGCCATGATTTAAGGTCCATCAAATGGGTGGTTGAGTCTCCTGCCTTGGAAATACAACTCAAGTGACAACTCAACCACGATGAACAACTCTTCCAGTTGTCTGTGGGAATGTTGCTACAGGTGCTAAAATGACTTTCTATTCCTCTACTCTTTACTGAACTATTTTAATGCAAGTAAATGCTTTAAAACAAATTTATAAGGAAGAAATGATTGGGTGATGCTTTAAAAAAATGTGAACCAATGAGACTGAAAAGAACTTAAAGGTCCCAACTTTCTCCTATGGCAGCAATTACAAATTGTTGCTGGTTGCACAGGTAGAAGACTTTTGATTGGGAAAAGGGACTATAAACTTTTCCATCCCCAACATAGCAAGGTCATTGAGGAAATGGCATCTCCAAGGACCAGCTTTACATGGAATTTCATGCTCTGTGTCCCATGCTTCAAAGAGCATCTTCACTTACTGGAGAAGTGTCAGAGGGCTAATCTGAATTCTGAGGAATTTACCTTCCATGAGACAGGCGAGAAGTTTGAGCTGCAGTTTGTAGAAGGTTTTTAAGGAGAAGGACAAAATATAAGATATAAATAATTTAGCAGAAGCTGAATCTTGAGAAATTGATGTAAGATTTGGGTTCAGCATTTTAACTCCAGCTGCTGTCCAATATAAATGCATTTTGCCCTGGCTCTTTGCACTGCTTAGACCTCCCCACCACCCTCTTATGCTGCTTCTCAAAAGCAGCACAATGATTTGGAACAGTGAATTTAACATTGAAAATCCTCCCCAAAGATGAGAATTCAACTGGGATCTGCACCAGGCTTGATTTAGTGAGTTGTTTCAGTGGTGCTAGAGTCAGCATGAAGGAGATGAGGACAGGGAAGCACACATTAATTCTGGTCACTGGCTGGGCTTCTGTCATGCAGAAGTGTGTCTAAATTAGACTCTAAAGGCAGTAAACTACTGTATCAAAGTGCCAAGGGTCACAGTGGGCTCTGTGACATGCTACAAGTACTTGAAAAACCTGGAGTCCACCCTCAGACTTCTGAGACTGAAGAATAATGGTGGCTTTGCTTTTTGCCTGTCCAGTGTTGGCTGCTTCCCTCTCTGTTCTGCATCTGTTCTTCCTTCTGCTCAAGTGTGGTTTCAAATCTTTTCAGTGTGAAAAGTGATGAAAGTCATGTTTTCCATAGCCTTAAACTGGATCAGTGTGGGAGCATCAGGGGAACTCTGGTACTTATAGAAACATGAGACCAGGATGCTCCCAAGGTATTGCCCTTTTCTAGTAAAATAGGTGTGATCCAATGCTACCTAATACTTGCTAGTGTGTAAAATGTGCAATGAAAAAGCAGTGCTGTGCACACATAAAATAGCATTCTGAGGTCAAATGCAATTTCAGAAGAATCCCATTGAAAAGCAAGATTAGGGCAAAAGAGGCCAGGTTTTTTCAACTTAGCTCTGGCCATGTCAAGGTGGGTATTCTGGAAGGGGAGCCAAGCTCTGCTCCCAGCCAAATGCTGTGCATGGAATATCAGTCACTCGAGTCAATTCAGTTGCTCTGTCTTCAGACTGACATCAGAAAATGACTCAGGAACTTCAAACCAATGTTTGAACTGTGGATGATGCAATCAGTGGAGCTGAGATTTAATTGATCTGTAAAAATGTTCTCAAATATTGAGTATAAAGGAAAAAAATGTAGCAGCTTAGTAAAGAGGGGGATCCACTCTCATGCAAATAAATTTAATAAAGGAATAAATGTGCTTTAGGGATTCATATCCATGTCTCTGTTCAGTAGGTTTTTCCAAGAGAAAACCTCTCTGATTGCATATTCCATTGCTCTTGCTTACAGTGTTTTTGCAACTCAGGAACCCAGTGGGTGATTTCATTTGTGTAATACAAAAACAGTTTCTATCCCTTCCCCCTAGGCTGTAAAAAAGCAGGACACAAAGATGGTCTCTACTCCAGAGACTTTTTTAGCCTCAATGTAAAATAAAGAGGGAGTGGGCAGACACAACAAACACAGACAAGTGGCATAGTGAGATCCCTTCCAAATCAGTCATGAGCAAAAGTTACAGACTAATGTCACAATCAACTAATTTAGGAATGGCATGTTTCATAAACAGCACCTTCCACCCCCACAGAGTCTTACAGGCTTCACAGAACAGCAGGATAACACTTGCTGGGATGAGAAAAAGGGTAAATTCTTGATTAATTCATCGACCTCTAGAGCCAGACATGGTCCCTCACTGGAAGAGAAGAGGACAGCCCAGAGATAACTGGATCCCAGCCAGGACTGGCACCAGATGGGCACACTGTGAAATAGCCAAATGTCTTGGCTGTCCCCTATGACATGTAGAAATGTCCCTGAAGACACTGCCTGGGTATTTGCTTGCAGTTCTTTCTCCTTTCAGTCAGCAACAGGATAACTCAGTCCTGTATAGAGGGAAAACAACTGAGAAGAGATTCAGGAAAGATTCAGAAAGTTTTTAGAGGTGAGAATGTGAAGAGCATACTTTTCTTTATTAAAAAGAAAAAAAAAAAAAAAGGATTTTTAAAAATCTTTATTATTGGATTTTCCTTGGAATTGCCTTTACATTTTCAGGGATTGCCATATGGATTTTGTGGAGAATTACAGGAAATGACAACACAGTAATCAGTAGATGAGAGGAAGGGAAAGGGAGGAACCAGAAACACAAACCCAAGAACTCCAGAGACAGTCTTCATTCTAACTGCCATTAGTCCTTGATGCAAACTTTCCCCATCTCTTCAAATTGTAAAAACTAGAAGTTTTAAAGATCCCAAAGTCTCCATCCTGCAGTTCATGCCAGTCTGGAGGAGCCTGAGTCAGAGTCAGCCCCAGTAATAATGAACCCAAGACACTGCACCAGGTTCTGTGCCTGCACTCCTGTGGGGTGAATCACAGGGAGCAGGGTCCCACCCTGGATCTGGGATCCTGCTGCTGCTGCCTGACTCTGAGTTTAAGAAACCATAGGGCTCTTTCCAGAAGAGCTCAGTAACCAGAAGCAGTAGGGAAAAACCTGCTGTTGAGATAAAAACCTACTAAATTGAGATTTCTAGTTATCAGTGTGGGGCTGGGAGACAACAAGCACTGGCTCTGATTGCTCCTGTAACCTGTGCACACTCAACCCTTGGAAAACAGCCTTACAACTTCAGGAACGAGCTGGCACTGTGCTTGCCTTTGAGATCCATGTGATAATGCTCTCAGGGTGTTTGTGCCAACAGGTTTCCTTAATTTTCATTGTGTGAGAGACATGATTTTAAACATAATGGCCTCCTCTGAATATTCACCAGGCCCTGGTGGTGACATGCTTTCAGGCAATTGCAGCAGAAACGTCAATAAAAGGAGCAGTGCTTGAAAATCATTAGCAGGGAGTACTTTTAACTTTGTTCCTTGAATACATTGTCTCCTACCCAGGCAGCTTGCTGACACTTCTATCTCTTGAAATTTATTGTAACAGTGGAGGCTGAAATTGGCTCAGTTAAAATAAAGGATATGTGGAGCCGCCAGCTAAACCCAGAAGCAAACCCAAATGAGCTCTTAGAGGTACAAAACACACAGTGCCTTTTCACTCCTCTTATTTATTTTCCTGCTAATTCTTAGTGAAGAAGAACAGAAGCTATAAAAAGCCGTCTGAGTGTTTCTGGACCAGTGAGGAACAGAAAAGAGCATGAAAGCACCAGCCACGTTTTCAGAGAAAGAAAGATCCAAGAAATATGATAAAGTTGAGATAAGCGAGGAGCACAAGAGGCCTTGGTGTGACCAAGACTTTCTGTGTGACTTTCTAGTTGATGGGAATCAGCAGCAGGGCTTGAGTGTATTTCTGAGGTGACCTTTTTACTCAGGCCTCCTGCAGTCACACTTACCCAGCTCCTGACAGACACCTGGACAGGATTTATTCTGAAATACTGCACTGTATGTTAGAGTCAAATGCACAGGGAGAGACCTCAGCTCAGACTGGGGACACCAAAAACACCTGAAAAGCAAGTCCTAGAATATCCCAGGTGGAATTCACCAGGTTGTGTGAGTTACATCCTCTCCACAATGCCAGCTTCAGGTGACTTGGCTGACTTATCTGGATTGTGGTTGTACTGAAAAGTTGTTTCTTGATGATTAATTACTCAGTGGAGAGGAAAGTGTGGTGTTCCTGTTGTTAATTTGCTGCAAAATGAAAGTTTGGGAGGAGCTTTTTACCATTTATTTGCATTTCCACTTTGTCCATTGAGGTAAGGAAAGGAAAATCCCTTACCAATTACTGTCAAGGGCAAAATAGATTTGAAATAGGGAAAAAAAATGCATAAAAATGGATTCTGATAGTGAGACAAAGACACAAATATTCAAACAACATCTTCTCTCCTCCCAAGGGTCTTTTCTAATCTCCCTCCTCCTATTCACTCCTGACTGCTCTGCCACATGGGGCACAGGGGTGGAGATGGGGCTGCAGCCAGTCCCTCTCAGCCCCTCTGGGACCCTCCTCCCTCCTCCCTGCCCAGGCTGGGCTCTCTCCAGGGCTGCAGCCTCTCAGCTCCCCTTGGGGCTCTCCATGGCAGCAGCTCCTGGCCATGTCAGGTACACCCAGAGCACCCCAGAGCTGTTCCAGGATGCCCATGTGGATGGTCAGGGATCATGCTGTGGATTTATTGCCTCCCCAGATGCTACTTCTTAGCTGTGAGTGTCTTTTTCCATCTGTGAAAAGTCCCAGTGGCCACACCAATGCACACAGAGAATTCCTGACACTCTTCCCTAAACACAAATCCCAGTGATAATTAATGGTCTTTTCAGGGAATCACAGAATCACAAAACCATTTAGGTCAGAAAAGACCTTGAAGATAATCCAACAAAGCATCAGCCCAGACCTGCCACGTCCACCACTGCCCCTTGTCCCTCAGTGCCACATGCACCCAACCAGCAGAGCATCCTCTGCATCAGGGCCAGAAGGGAATAAAGCCAACCACTTTTAATAACTCATTGGTGCCAACAAACCAAGGCTGCTGTATTAGGAACACAGGTGTGGAAGACTTTTTTTGTTTTTCCTCTTGATAGTAGGCATGCATGTTCATGTCTCTAATTCAATTAATGCTTTTCCATCATCAGGTTTCCTCTGTTCATGGTTTTTTGGTTTTTTTTTCATTTTATAGATCTGTCAGAGGAAGGTAATGAAAATGTAAGCAAGCCAGCATTGTGTGGGTGGGAAGCAAACTTTGGTGTTAAGTTAAAAATCACAGTTTGAGGTCTGGGTGGACTTTCAGAGGTAATTCACTTGGTAAATCAACCAGTTTGTCCTGTCATCAAGCTGTCATTTCTAAGCAGTGCTGCAGCAGGTTACTGCCAGAGACTATTAAGCAAGTCATTATTATTTCAGCCCCATTAACTAACAGGATACACCTCTCTGCCCAAGGAAAGATGTTAATCAGCTTTGCCTTGAAGCACTGCATTCAGCTTTTTCCTTCAGAGATATCACTTCCTACAACATTACTAAAATCACCTTGAACTGAGGGGCAAAGAGCAGAGTGTTCAGGGGTGAGACAACATGACCCCTTCTCCACCTGACTCTGGTGGCAAGTAGCAGAGACAGAAAAGGGACCAGGAGCTACAGATTCCATCAGGAAAAGGATAAAAACAAAGTCCTAGTTGCCAAACTAAACATGATGACCAGTTTATTCCACATGCCTCCCTCCTCCCCCAGTCACTTTTGCAAACTGAATATATGCTGTCACCTCCCTCCCACTCAATAAGCAGCCTCTGAACCTCAGTGTTCTCCAGATCTCTCATCCCAGTCACCAACCAACTCACCTGGAGGCTCACTGGTACTGAGACATGAATTTGGAATAGAGAGGACTGCTGGAAATAGGATTTGATGAGGTTGTAGGACAGATTGATCAAGCACTGTTCACTCACCAGTAGCATGGTAACACATATCCAGCTCCTTTCTCCTTTATTTCCTGGCTTTTTTCTCCCCAGTTCAACTTAGCACCTCCCTTTCCTCACTTTCAATTCTTCCCTGAATCTTCCCATAATTAATTTTGCACATTTACATAATCCCCTTAAGGTTTTACATCCTAAATTTTACAAAATCTTAAAATGCTCTCCCCATGTTAAATCCTGTATCTCTTTATGCTGACAAACTGTTCAGGTGGCTTTGCTTTCTGTGGGCAGAATGTCAGTGGCTGGCTCCTCTTGGTGGGCTCCATTCCAGGGTGATATTCTAGTCCTTCTTCCAAAATCTGTTCATCATTCTGGTATCATTGTTCAGATTTTCAACATGCAGATAGATGCTGTGTCTGTGCTTAACATTTTGTGCTCCATTTACTCCTCGTAGATGTTTTCACCTCCATCAGCATCTTGCATCTGTCTAATGGTCTATTTTTAAGGTATCTGTGCATAGTTTCCCGTTTATTTTTTACCAAGTTGCTTATTTTCCATGAAGTTTGAAGGGAAATAAAAGGGGGGTTTTAGTTTTTCAAACATCAGCAAGTGGCTGTGTCTTGCAGCCCTAGAAAGGGTTATTGCAGCAGCACTCCAGTAGATGGCTGGCTTCTGTCAGGAATAAAATTTTCCCAAGGAAAATGCATCATGCAGCAGCACATTTTGCAGGAAAGAGCAGAGATTTATTACCTTCAGCTATTGATCAATACAGCAGCTCTCTTTTCACTCTGGATTCGTTCATGAAAACAACCCTGTGGATCTCAAGGAAGACAAATATGACAAAGCAAAGCAAATTGCTGACATGAAAAGATTCACAATGCCCTAAAGAGAAGCCACTAAAATTCCCCTCCTGTCTCAACTCTCCTTTTTAAGGACTGGTACTGCTAATCAGAGAACCACAGGATCTGCTGAGTGCAGAGGGACCCACAGCATCATCGAGTCCAGCTCCTGGTCTGCACAGCACCATTCCCAACAATCCCACCCTGTGTTAACCAAACACCCCTTGAGCTCTGTTAGGCTTGGGGCTCTGACCCCTGCCCTGGGGAGCCTGTTCAGTGCCTAACCACCCCCTGGGGGAAGAACTTTTTCCAAATATCCACCTTAAACCTCCTGGACACAACTCCAGGCCATTCCCTCGGGTCCTGTCACTGGTCACTGCAGAGAAGAGATCAGTGCCCTCCTCTTCCCCTCACAGGGAAGCTGTTCCTGCAATGAGGTCTCGCCTCAGTCTTCTCTTCTGGAGGCTGATCAAGTTCATGTTCTTAACAAATTTATTCTGGATAAATTCTTTTTAGGTCATGCTAAAAAAAGCACTGTTCCCCTTCCCTAGAACCAAAGGGAAAATGCTCAGTCTATCTCAGCAAACAGATTTGATTTGTCTCAGTAGGAGAAGGAAAGATTAAATAAGAATGGTCAAGTGAGATGTAGTTCTTGAGTATTTAGATACCTGAGCTAAAGTGAGTGTGCTCAACAGTAAAGAAAGCAATCCCTCAGAAACTGGAAGCTGTTGGACTCAGGTTGCTTCAAACACTAAATGTGCCCTGAAATCTTTCAGCTTGCTGAAATCTTTCAGTCTCACTGCTTGCAAAAGTAGGTAACCACCAATTCTTCCAACTCTTGAAGTAAAATGGGGAAAAAGGGCCCTGAGCTCAGGTGTCATAAAGGACATACCTGGAAGCCCATCCAGAACTGACTCACTGGTACCATCCCTGCTGTCTCTGCAGTAACTAAGCTGATAAACAAATTGATGTTTTCCACTGCAGTCAATGAAGTGATGGAGTTACAAACAGGGAGCCACAGCTCTGTGATAATCACAGAAAACAGGGTTTAAGGGACTTTCAGAGACTCCCACCTAGTCCATGTTTCTGCTCCATACAAATCTGTCCTAGTAGAGCTTTTTCAAATTCTAATTCCTGCCCCAGCCCAATCTATATTTTCAAGAACAAATATTTCATTACTATTTCTTTCTGTTTCTACTTTGACAGTTTATCTCCCTTGAGACAGCTGAAACCCACTGCTTGTTGACCTAACCCAGATGGGTATGCAGGAAAATCTACTGCCTTTCTCCTTTCAGCAGCCTCCTACATATTTCAGGATTTCTGCCATGTCCACCCTCAATTTCCTCTTTGCTAGGCTAAACAATTCATTCCTTTCAATCTGTTTGCTTAGGTTATGTTTTCCTGACTTTTGAGCATTCATCCAGCTTTCTGAATAATGCCCAGCTCAGCCACTTTATTCTTGTAATTTGGAGTCCAAAGCAGGACACAGCCCTGAGTGTTGTAAAAAGCTGATGTTTAGGAGTCCTGGATAAACAACTCTGAGTCTGCAAATGAAAGCACCTTTCTGCCACATGGGTGCTGTCAATACAGCACAGAATTTTTTTTTTTTTTTTTTTTTTTATTAGTGTAATGCTCTCTCCAGGTGAAGAGGGGAAGGAATTAAACCTATCTGCCTGTATCCCAAGTAACTCTCTAGGAATTTTGATTTGGAATGTGAACAAACCCATGAAAGCAGATACAAAATGTACTCTGAGAAGTATTTCAAAGGCTCTCTTTCAGATCCTAACTGCACCTCAGGAAAAAATAGACCCATAGGTCCTCCAGGGGGTATTTTCTGTCTGATGGTTGTAATTTTGATAAAGATGGTCCCATTAATCTCATAGGTAGGTTGCTGTGGGCATGGAAAAGTATTTTAATCCTATGGAGAGAGAGATTGGGTAATGTTTTTACATCTGATAGATTATGTCCTCTTTTAAAAACCAGGTATAATCCTCACTCGTGTAGCTTGGTCAGGTTCTCAGATTGATAAATTTCGGGATCCAGAAGTCTGTGACATCCCATTAAAACAATTTATTCACCTTTCTTAAGAAGTAATGGAAAAGCAGATATAGGGGAAGTGACATAATGGTACTTTATGACTTGTACTGGCTTTTGGTAAGGTCTGATGTGACATTTTCAGACATACAGAAGGAGCAAAAGATGACAGGTGGATGACAGATTGGAAAATCACTCCCAAAAGTATTAGTCAGTTGGAATGGAGATGCTGAATAGGCTTATAGAAGAGTCTGTACTGAATCCACAGTTACTGATATATCTTCATTAAAGACTTTGATGACTGAAGAGAGTGAATTTCAGTAAACGTGCAACTAACGCCTGGGGAAAAAAATTGAGAATAAATTATTTCTATTTATTTATGTCTATTTATGAATGGATGACTGTGTGCAGCTACTAACATAGACTTAAATACAGAGACTCATTAGAGAGGTGTGGAAAAAGCAGCAAGGCTGGCCAAAGCTTTTGAGGATTTGAAATAAGAATAGTGAGTGGCAACTCAATAATGCTCTTCAGGAGAAACATTTTAGTGGGGCATGTTTTGATAGGTATAGGAGTAATAGTTTAAAACTAAGTATTAAGAAAATAATAATTTCTGAGGGCAGTCATCATTACCCAGGTTAGACAGGCTTCCACTGGGATGGTCTGACTTAGCAAGTTCTCTTTGTGGGCAAACCCAGCCCATGAGGAACTTTTATCCAGCTCACAGTCTTGCTCCTGTAGAGGACCATTCAAGCAGTAAATGTCATGTGAGCAACTTAAAGACATTTCTTGGGCTAGAACAGCTGTCTGAGACTATCACTCACATGCAGTGACACTGTCTCACTGGGGAGCTTCCAAAACTCTGAGTCACCTGTGAAGGCAGCTGATCCATGTGACACAGATATGGGATGGAGTAGAGAGAGAATTCCAGAGGAATCTTAACTTTCTACAGAGTAATTAGCTCAGAAATAAATCACTTGCCAAGCAAGATTTTCCTTACACTTTTCCTTATCCATGTAAACCAGGTTTGCTGCTCAGACAAATCATCAGCTGCCAGCCTGTGCCACTTTGCCACCCAAGTTCCTGCTGAATGGGAGCACCTTGTGAAGCTGTTTATTGCCTCAAACCTTGGTCACACTAAACCACAGATAAATTCATCAGTGACTTAAAGCTGTAACTTCACTGGAGCTGAGCAGAAGCTTTGCTCCCTGCCTTGTATGGATTTCAGTCACCCATTCACATGAAATTTATGGTTGCTATAAAATACAAGAAAATGAGTAATGAACAAAGGGGACCTTCAAAATCTCTAAGACTCTTTGGTCTCAGAGTCCTGGTAAGAAGTATGTTTTTTGTGCAGTGTGCTGAGTTCTGCACACCCTTGTTGGTGACACTCAGGAAGCTCCTGGATGCTCTGTGTAACATTGCCACTCCTTGGAGTTTAGATGACATTGGAGACTCCTCCTTGGCTGTGTTAGAGAGAATGTAACTTGCTGCTGTGCTCACTGAAGGCATTTTGCTTGGTTTGTGGGGAAGGTGAGACCTCCTACAGTCATCACAAGGTGTAACACCTAAATAGCATTTTCAGTTTGGGAAAGCAGCTCTCAGCATTGGCAGAAGAAGGAGAAGGTCTCAGGCTCCCTTTCATACCAGGAGTTAGATTCTACAGAGGAGGCTTTTTTTAAGCTGTACTGAACAATTCACCAAAATTACTGAATCAATTTTTGGCTCCATTGTAATATTTCTTTTCATCATTAGTGAAAAAATTATAAAAAACCCACAAAGAATGTGTTGTGATGGGGCTTTTCACCAGACCCACAAAACTGTTAGATCAGTAAAAGGAACACAACAAGCTGAAAAGACCAGGCAGAGATTTATGTCCTGTCTGATGAAACAAGAGCAATTCTTTAACTGCTCTGACATTTGGGAGGGCAAAGATGTGGTAAAGGTCAAATCTGCCTTCCCATTTCTTAGCTGCACTTACTGATCATGATTGATTGTTGTGTCTGGTGCTTCCCACATTTGTTGCTACCAGAAAAGAGTCTGGCTTTGCCCAAGTAGTTCCCAAGTGCAGTCCCTTCCCTCATGCACATCATGCCAGCACACTGGGAAAACCTGAAGGTCAGACAGTTGTTCTGTGCATGAGGTAGCTTAGAGGACTTGGTAAAAATTGCATTTCATGAAGAATCTAGAAAGAATATCAGATTGCGTCACAAAGTTCTGCCCCAACATAAACTTTTATCAAAAATCCTTAAAATTAAAATTTTCGCATCAAAAATACTGTGTGCGAAAGGGAATTTTGCACAGAAAATACTTGTAGTGAGGTTTTTCACTTTATGTTGATTCTGCTTGGTTTCTTTCCTTGTTTTATTATTTCTACATCTTTGTTTCATAGGAAAATTGAATGAATCTCCTCATACACCCAACTGTGGTTCAAAACATCAAAACACCGGTGTCTAATCCAGAAAATCATTATTATCTTCTTTTTCCTGTAGTCTGGCTATTCATCCTCCTCCATCATTTCTTGTGCTTGTCTTACTGTACCTTTTCTTTTACAGTGACTGTCAGTGGGGATATGCATGTCCCTAAGAAAACTGCCTTCCTTTTCCACACTCTTCTAAGGGGCATTTTATATCTAATGTTCTGCAGGTAACTCCCAGATGTACATTTCCAGCAACAGGCAGAAGAATTCTACTGCAGGAAAAAAAATTAATCTAATTCTGGAAAGTTTTAATGGGCAGGAGGATCAATTATTCCATTGCAATTAAAGCCTGTGACATTTCATTTGGAACACTGGGTGTTGTTTTTGGGCCAAGATTCTGAAGTCTCTGAACTTATTGCAACTTCACCACTGCCTGCATGTAAAAGCAACAATGGATAATGACCCAAGGGCTTGACCAGTGTAGGAAACATTCTCACCACACGTTCACCTGGCTCCCAGTGAGGCAGCAGACTGAGTGAGTGCAGAGGGGCCAAGGAGCTGGTGAAGGGAGTGAAGCAAAAGTCTGATGAGGAGCAGCTGAGGGAGGGTGTTTAGCTTGGGAAAGGAGGCTCAGGGGGAACCTTATCACCCTCTACAATACCTGAAAGGAGGGTGGAGACAGGTGGGGGTCAGACTCTTCTCCCAAGTAACAAGCAAGAGTTTGAGAGGAAACGGCCTCAGGTTGTGCCAGGGGAGGTTTAGATTGGATATTAAGAAAAATCTCTTCCCAGAAAGTGTTCTTAAGCTTTGAAACAGGCTGCTCAGGGAAGGTGTTGAGTCTCCATCCATAGAGGTGTCACTTAGGGACAGAGATTAGTGGTGGAGTTGGCAGTGCTGGGTTAATGATTGGCCTCAATGCTCCTCTTTGCAATTCTGTAATTCAGTGACACATCCCTGAGGGAGTGCAGCTTATCAGACCAGCCAAAGGAACAAGGTCTCATAATTTACCTGCTGAACTTGTATTTTGCTTTGATCAGCAACTGTGTTTTTTCAGTCTGCATTTCAGGGAAAAGTTTTATATCGAGTTTGGGAAGATGCAAAGGTTTCTGAGAACAATAAAAGATATCAGGAACCTGAGAAGCAAATGATCTTTTTAATATATGCCACTTTCCTGGAAAGCAACTGCACTTGGTCAGCAAAAGCTGGAAAATGATGCCTGTTTTTCAGGCTTCCCCTCCACTGCAAGTGAGAGTTTTACTTTACTTAGAGCTTCCTACAATGCTCAGAGATTCACAGGGGTCAGAAGTCACCTGTGGAGTCTCTCTGGAGTTGGTGTGAGCAGATCTTGTCCTAGAAAACTAACTGAATAACAAAAGGCAAAATTATCTAATAATAGTAAGTCATTAATGTTAGAAGAGAGATCGAGCAACTGTACATAGAAACAGAAACCCTTAAGGACACTGAAGGAGGAAACAAAACTGCAGATGAAATTCCTTATCACTAAGTATAAAATGTGTACACAGAATGATAAATTTTGACCCAGCTGTTAGAAGATGTTGGGATTACAGTAGGTAGGACCAGGAAATGCTCAGTAGCAGTCAAAGACAAGAGCATGTTGCAATTATGAGGAAAATAACTGAGACCAAAGCAGTGAGAACTAAGTCACCCCAGGTGTACAGGAGCAAATCATAACTCCTGCCCTTGTTGCTTCCCAAACAATTCCCCACCTTAATGTGAATAAACTGAAATTTGCAAAGGCACAGAGAAGACTGACAGGGATAATTAGAATTTTGAGGAGGTTTTCACATGAAGGTCAAGCAAATGAGCTATACCTCATCCTGCAAGAAATGAAGACTGAAGAGGACTATGATAGAGGCTTAATTAAATCATGGATGATATGGAGAGGCAGAACAAGGAAGGGTTGTATTCTAGCCTAATAAGGGTATTAAGGGTCATCAAGTAAAATGAATAAGTGCCAAGTATGTAGAAGGAGTTGTTCTTTTGCACAATGTGGCAAAGTTTTGAAACTTGCTGCGGGATCAGCTTGTGTTAATCCAAAAAAGGATTGTGTATTTTATGAGGGAGAAATCTACTGAAGGTTGTTAAATATCTTCCTCTCATCTAAGAACACAAAAAATTAAAAATTACTGGAGTACAGGAGATTATTCTGGAGAGCTTTATTTTAGATCACTCTGGTTTTCTCTAGGAGTGTTTTATTAGTCAAGATTAGGGACTAAGTGCAACATTGGTCTAACTCTGTAGAGCTCTTCTTACATTGTTCCAATTTCTAAATCACATGGAGTACCCCACAGTCTCCAAAATCAACCATTAAAATAATTTTTCTGGCTTGCCACTTCGCTAAGTCACCCCACCACCCTTCCCTAAGGTGTCTGATGTTCACTCTGAGAAATTCAACTTTCTTTAAGTGCTGCTTCAGAAATCTGTTCTTTCTCCTCCCAAATTTTCCATCTGTTCATATTTTGCATTGTGTCTGAAGACCAAACTTGCACTGTCAATCACTCAGCTGTGTGGTGCATTTAAATGGACAGACAAATCTTCAAAACTGCTCTTCTCCCTGCTTTCACCTCAAGTCATCCCTCCTTTCTGATAGGACAAACCTTGACTTTTTTTTTTTCTGCCTCTTTTCTTTCAAAGTGTCTCTTTTTGTTTTTTCCCAAAACCTTTCTCAAATTATGTCATCTGATGTATTAACATGTCTTCAAAGGCACAAAAAAGAAATATATCAATATTTTCAATTGGAATATGTATTTCACGTTGGTTGGGGTTTTATGACCATATTGCTCAATCTGTTAATTCACAGCAAGTGCAAATAATACCATCAACACTGACACTGACTTTTCTCTGTATTTTGAAGTCCAATGGAAGGGAAAAAATAGGCTTTGCCTGGTAAATATACTGTGCATGAGTTATGGGTATACATGTGATAAATTTGTATATTCTTTCCCTTTGACCACATCACCAGCTTGATGTCCTTTAACCTTACTTCCCAGAATAACTGCAATATTTCAAACTTAGGAAAAATACCATTCAGTTGCCATTTAAAATAAGTTTTCCTGTTTGAGAATTTCTTCTTCATCTCTCAAATTTAATCCTTTAAAATTTCCTTCTATATTTGTCTTGGCTTGAGGCCATGAATAAGCCATATTCGGCCTAGTTCATTATTTTTGCCTTCTGTATATACAAATCTACAGAACTTTATTTTCTGGAAGTCATAGGAGAAGAAATTTGACTTTATCTTTGGTTAAAATGTGATTTTTTTTTTCCTCTCAATGGGATACAAAATATTACTTACAGACCTAGGAGCTACCAAGATGCAAAATTGTTGCCAGTGGAAAGTTATTGCTGCATTGAAAATATTATTTTGCATTGAAAATATATGGGGGAAAATATTTCAGAAATATTTCTGGGCTTTTAAAATGACTTCACATAGAAGGGCAGAAAAGGGTGGTGTGAGAATGGGAAACTGTGGTGGAGAAGATAAACAGCACCAACCTCCAATCATTTAACAACATATCAGCTGACAGGCTAATAGAGTGCAAAAAGGAAATGGGTGATTAGCACTTGCTTGGGCTGCCCACTTTCTCTGTATTTTGAGTTATTCCCTCATCTCAGCTGTGCACAGTGAAAGGTTCTGCACCCACAGCACCACTCTCCCTCGTGTCTCCTTTGTGTGTGACATGCACAGGCTCCCATATCTGATTCACTGCTGTCATGCTGTGGGTGAGTTCAGTTCAAGATCTCTAGTGTGGCTCTAGAATTAGCCAGGAGTGCCCAGAACATGAAAACATTTCACTGGAGTGGAGCTGTTGCAAGATATATCAAACACTATCAAACACTAAAAGCTGGAGAGCAAACATTTCAGACCAACTGTTTGAAAGGGTCTTCCAGCACAAATAAAGGTTACAGTGCTGACTGTGCTCTCAGAATAAATTTCTGTTCCTGTAGGTATTATTACAAGGTCATGAGTGATGTCAAGATCAGTCACAGAATCCTAGAGTGGTTTGGATTGTAAGGGACCTTAAAGATAATTTAGTTCCAGCCCCCTGCCATGGACAGGGACACCTTCCACTAGACCAAGTAGCTCAGAGCCCCATCCAATCTGACCTTGAATGCCAGGACACAAGGACATGGAACTGGTGAATTGTCTCCTCCAAAAATATCAACTTCTTATACATGCATTGGCACCCCTTACTCTAGACTCATAAACATATTCCTTCTTTTCTTCTTCTGGGTCTCTTTTCCCAAGTAAAAGTGGCAGGACCAGAGGAAAAAAAGAAATCAAGTTTTATAAGAATTATTTTAGATTGGACATTCAGGAAACTTTCTTCCCTCAAAGAGTTGCCAAGCACTGGAAGAGGCTGTCCAGGGTGGTGGAGTCACCATTCCTGGTGGTACCTAAAAGCCATGTAGATGTGGCACTTGGGGACATGGTTTAGGGGTGAACTTGTCAGTGCTGGGTTAATGGTTGGACTTCATCTTAAAGAGCTTTTCCAACCTAAATAATTATATTATTCTATGATTCTTTAATCCTTGCTCCTGTTGTGCTTGTCTCAAATTAAAGAGTAACTCTTTGATTTCAATGCAATAGTAGCTTTAAAGAAATGGACACTACATGTAAAAGTAAAATTACCTAGAGAGGCAGTGTATAGTCTGTATCTTTTCACTCAGTCTACACTACATTCTCAAGAAGAGTGAGAAAAAAGTCATTCTGCTCATGTTTAAAGGTGAAGTGCAGACAACAAAGGATTGCTGATGTTCAACATTCAGTTCTGTCCTGAGTAATGTGATGCTTTTGAGTTCAGTGAGAAGGGTGCTTGTAAGTGAATTAGGACTGTGGAATTTCAGATTCTGTGAAGATTGTCAAAACATTAAAAGGTAAGTGGAAGAGGGGAGGAAAGGTGTTTCACTGTACTGAGATGGAGCAATGCATTTAGGTTTTACTGTCAGCAGCCCCACCCTTGCCCACTTTGCCTGGATTTGGTAAAAATCCAGGAAAGAGGCATTGATGCTGATTTACTGTAGAACAAAGAAATGTGAAGTTGAAGAGCACTTCAGGCCCTCAGCTGGAGTTCAATAAAGAGGAAGAAAACTGTCCCATGCTAGTCCACCAGACAAGCTTCATTTTGCAATTCATTGACTATGAGCCACTGAGTCACAGACACATTCAGAAGCAAGCCTCTCACTATATCAATCATTTAAAGTGTCTTGATTTCAAATGTGATGTGAGTTACTGTCATCTCCAGAACTCAGCATTACAGAAGTTTATACCTTATAAATGGAGAGAGGAAAAAGCATTTCATTATAGACCTGGTAATGTAGTCAGGTAATGCCATGAGCTGGACTCAGCCTCCTAGTGGGTCCCTTCCAACTCAGAATATTGGGATTCTCTAATGCCACCAGTGATCAGATATCAGATTTACAGAAGGTACTAAATCTACCAGTAGCCCTAATTTGTGATAAATAAATAGGACCTATTAATGGATGTGATATTTTGTCCTCTTTGATATTGATATAACTAACAACAATCAAATTATATGTTTGGCTTGTGCATTGCAGATTATTGTGCAGGGAGACACGTGATACTTCTCATTTATTACATATAGAAAAGTTTGGTCCACTGTGGATCCTCTTCATATGTCAGGCCAATGAATTGCTTAAAACAGTTATGTTCTACAAAATGAGTTTCAAAATGAGTTTTCTCTACCATATAATTTTCTGCCTCAAATTACATGGAGAAGACAGAAGGGGTCTTATGAAATACTAAATTTTTAATATGGTTTAGGTATTAACTTATAAAATCAAATATTAAAATTTTATAAAATGTAATTTTTATTAGAAAATATTAAAAATTATAAAATATGAAAAAATAACCAGAGGTTGGTGACTGAGAGATGGATAAACATAAACATTGTGCTTTAGAGAGATGGAGAACTATGACACTACCCTTAGGTAAGACAGGAAATGGAAATACTTATAATGCTTATTTGTTTGAGTTATCATTGCTCTTACAACAATTTTTATATTAAAAGCGATTTATGTGCAGCTGGATTTATCAATACAGTTATCACATTATATGTGTTTCAAGAATCAGATGGTTTTTCTGAAGAGTAGGATGGAAATATTGAAAGTTTTTGTCATGATGATGGCAGATTTTTCCATTTTTGTTAGCTTTTCTCTTTACTCTTGAAGGTGTTATTCCAAAACTTATTTTAGGATTAGAAGAAATTTTATTTGTTTTTAAATTAACTTTATGAGCCTTTTCTTCACTAAACTATGAGGATTCCATAATTCATTACTTTGTAATTTGCAGCCTTGGATGAAAAGCTGCATGCAATGCTCATCCAACAGAAATCGCCTATCTGTCAGGATTTTGGAATTGCAAATCCTGTAATTCACTAACAACAACAAAGTAAGATAAGAACAAGACCAAAAAAGAATGCTCTCATGATAAATGAGTTCTATAAAACCTATAGCAAAGAAAGGGTGATATGCAGCACAATAATACAAAATATATTCTTCTGCAGAATTTAGTCTTTTCTTTTCATTGCTCTCAATGGGTTTTTGGCATAGAAAATTCTACACTGCAGAGAAGAGAGTATTTCTTTGCTAGGTAGACTTTTTCTTAAGAGAGACCATTTGGATCTGCTTCATGCCTTGAAATGTAAGCCTCTGGGGACTATAATACAGAATGTGTGCAAGATAATGTATATAAAGATAAAAAAGGCACAAGAGTATTCTCCAGTGATGCAAATCCTTGTTTCTTCAGAATTTATGAGTCGCCAGCACACAGCTACTAACAGCATCAGAATTTTCAGGGAATTTGTGTAAGAAACCTGTCAGAGCCCTGAGACACCATTAACTGGACAGAAGGAAAAGCCAGTTTTATCTTTGATCAAACTGGATGTTTTAGGAAGCAAAGGCACTGTGATTTGCAGACTGCATAATTCCTGAGAGTGAACTATTGCAGGATATGTTGCCACAAAACATTTGTAAGTAATATTTATCTGGATTCAAACATGGCTGGTAAATTTACCAAAGAAAGGGCTGTGAGCAGTTCAAGTCACACATCAAGTCTTTGTGAGGAAATCCCCGAGCAGCAATCACAGAGTGAGACACCATTCTTGGGAAGCATTGTGGAATGATTACTGTTTTCCTACACTCCTGCTGAGGCTTCCATTCCTGGGGATAAGATATCAGGCTACACAGACCTTCTCCTCCATGCAGCACATCCATCTTTTATATTCCTAACCCCAGGGTGAAAATGGAAATCAAAGACTCACAATAAGAACAGAAAGAACTGAAAAATGTGGGGAAATTGAGTTATGTGTCTGTGCATAGATGTTTGTCACAATCCTCTGAGCTGCTGATCCAGTGCAGTTTCCAACAGAAATCCTAATAAGACATCAGCTTGAATTGCCATTTACATGTTTATGCTTCTTCCAGACCATTGGAGATAAAGTAACTGCAAAGAGAAATGATTCTCTTAATCACCTTGCTACACTGTAAAGAGATGCAACAACTTTAACAACTGAATAAAACGTTGACAGATTATTATTATGTGCAGTAGATGAAATACTAACTGCTGCAAGATCTAAATACAAACCAGGGCACTCTACTGATCAAGGGAGGATATATTGGGTTTTCTTGATTGTCACAACACTTATCTGCCATACACCACTTGGTTTAATCTCTTACAACAGATCAAGCTAATGTGACAGTGAGAAGATGCTTGTATGAGACAAAATATTCTTGGGAAGGTGAGGCTTTAGGGAGCAAAACCACCAGCATCCCATAGGCTTAACATTTTTTACATCAGGTAAAGATAATATTTAATAAAATACTGGGTTGGAAAGTGAAGCAGTCTGAAGAAAAAGTTATGCAGAAAACCAGCATAAAAAGCATAGGACTCTATTTTGGGAAAAGTTTTGCTTTGCTGCTTCAGCCTGGAGCTGAGCAACCCCCTGCCCTCCTTTTTCTTTTTATAGAAATATTAAGGTTGACAAAGACCTCTAAAACTGAGTCAAACCATTAACTCAGCATTGCCAGATGCACCCCTAAACCAAGTCCATAAGCACCACACTGACAGGCTTTGTGACACTCCCAGGAATGGTGATTCCACCACATCCTTCAGCCTGTTCCAAACTCTGCCCACCCTCTTAATGCCATTTGTGAGGACTGGAATGGGATCAGCTGGAGACAGAGGATTCCTTCTCAGATTTATAGATGCATATGCAGCATTAAATATTTAATCTGGTTTTTGAAGACCAATGATTCTAGCTGATTCTGATGGCAGAGATGCAAATAAACCATGCAACCACTCCAAAATCTGGGCAGAGGTCAGCAAAGGCTGCGAGTCCTCAAGAAACCTCTTACCTTCCTGCACTTATGAATATTTTCTTTCATGCCTCTGAACAGGTTGTCTAATAAACTGTGCCTAAAATGCAATCCTGTAAAGAAATTTTAAGCAGCCACACCGTGAACACAAACCTCATGTTCCAATTCAGTAAGTACATTAAAGTGCTTTGGTGACTCAGGCTCTAACTTGTATTGAGGTAGAGATCCCCGCAGGAAAACTGAAAGGGAAAAGCAAAGGTGATGATTTTTCCATATCCACATCGAAACTGAAGGATGCGTTCTGTCCAAGGAATGGAGGAACAGAGAGATTAACAGGTCTCTTAAAAAGTGCAAAGGATGGCCATGAGTTAATGACATACAAAAGATAACAAAATTACCCCCTGCCATGGGCACGGACACCTTCCACCATCCCAGGTTGCTCCAAGCCCGATCCAACCTGGCCTTGGACACTGCCAGGGATGGGACAGCCACAGCTTCTCTGGCAACCTGAGAAAAACTGTTTACAGCCATGCTAAAAAATGCATGGACACTGGTTACCTGCTTTGTATGTCCTTTGAGCCTGCTCTGAGAGTTTCATTTGGGACAGACATCGGTTCCCTCTGGCGGGCAGCGGCCCCGAAGGGACGGGCAGCTGTGGAAGCTCCGCCGGGACAGGAGCTGCGGCTGAGCAGGACCGGGATGTGTCTGGAGCGGGGTGAGGGAAGAGCGGCTCCAGCTCGCGAGTCAGAGCTGAAATACAAGCAAAAATATCCCAGCTGAGGGCTTTTTATTTAGCCAGTGAGCTCAGGGAGGAGGTAAAAGCAGAAACCACCTGTTTGCTAAGACAGAAAGGGAGTTTCCTCCCCACACGGCGGGGACTCGGCTCCCCGATTCTCAGCCCTTCGGGGAGCACATTTCTCTGTCCCTCGGGCCGGGACCCCCATTCCCCTTCCCACGAACTGTCCCTCATCGCTCACACCCCCATCCTCGTGTTCCCCAGCCCACACCCCCGGACGGGTCAGCCCCATCCCGGCTCCATCCCGGCTCCATCCCGGCTCCATCCCGGCTCTATTCCGGCTCCCCCCGCCCCCGGCCGGCAGCGGGGCCCGCAGCCCTCCCCTCTCCGCGCTTCCCCTCCCCTCGCTCCTTAAACCCGGCCCGACCCGCCCTGCCCGGCCGCCCTCCGGCTCCCGCTGCCCTGCGCTCCATCGCTGCTCTCTGCCCGTGCCGAGGATGCAGCGTTTTGCCAATCCCCATCACTGAGCCGTCCCTGTGTGCGCAGGGGGCTCGGGGCGGTCTGTCCCTGCGTGTCCCTGTGTCCGTGTGTCCGTCCGTGCGCTCCCGCCCATCACCGCCCCGTCCCGCCAGGCTGACAGCTCTGCAGGGCTCCAGGTACCACTGCGGGTGGGGCCGTGTCTGTGCAGGTAAGAGGACATGGTTGGGGTTGCAAACCTGCAAATGAACACAACCTCTGCTTTGTATTTTCATTTTTCCCCCCGGCAGGGAGGAGTATCAAATTCAGAAGACTAATTTTTATTAACTTTTTTAAACTATGCAAACATGCAGGAACAGGGTCTGCCTTTTGCAAAGGAAATATAGGAGGAAGTGTGTTCCATTATTCTTAAGCTGGATTTATTTATTTCTCATTTAGTTAACAAAGTTTTGAGACCAGAGTCTGTTAGGAGAGTTGGTCACCTGAATCAGGGCTGGTGAGCCCTTGAACTGGGATTAGCAGATGCAGAAGACTTCCCTGCAGGTGACAAAGCAGCAGCTGAGGGATGTGTAATGCCTTCATTGAGGAAAGCTATTGACAGGAGCTTGACAGATGTCAAGATTACACTATAATCACTGTTTTCAGGTTGGTTTTCCTAACATAAATACCTCGGGAGTTTGATGACTTTACACCTTCTTGTATTCTGTCTTTGTGTTGGTGCAGTTTCTGTCAGTATGTGGGAATGCCCTGCCGTGTTAACAAGATGTTTGCTCCACATTTATTACAAATGTGCTGTGCGTCCCCTTCTAGCTGTAGCCTCTAAGCCTTCCTCTAAAATGCCTAATTCATCAGCTCCTTCTCTTTTTTTAATGAGTTTTTACATAGCTGGAGTTCTTCAGGGTGTAGTGACTGCTGACACTTCACAGCATTAGCATGCACGTGGTGCTGTGCCTGTTTGCATGTATTTTGATTAAAACTTTAAAAAATGAAGCCCATCTGTGCAGTGTGGACACTAATGGGATCATTCTCAGGAAGGTGAACCTGCAAGATGTATCTGTGTTACTCCATGTGCTCAATTAGCAACCAGAATTACTCTAGGTGCATGCCTGGATCTCCTTTTTCTGTTTGATGAATGACTGTTTAGACATCTGGTTTGGGGGAGTTTGTAGAGACACAAATTGATAAAATAATAGGGAGAAGTGTTGCCAAATAGGTCAGGCAGGCAATTGCAAGGTTTATTCCACTTCAAAAGCTATATGACACTTTTTTTTTTTTTTTTTCCATTAAAGAGTAGGCATTTAGTAGTTTTAACTAAATTTTAAATCCTACCAACTATTTTACATATTTTCCATTAAGATGCTGCTATTCTAAATATACAAATACTATTGTCTGGACAGCTGGGACAGTGTCCTGAGTAGCTTCTAGTTAGACATATCAAATACACGGAGATTTTATATCAATGAAGTGTTTATAGAATATTAATGAAAAAGAAACTCCTGAGTGTGTGTTGTAGATTCACTGTACATCCTCAATAAGTATGTTGTGTTCTACAGCTTCTAGTAAGAGGCAGTGTTGGATGTTTTGGCATCTTTTCTGGTGAAATAGAGAGGAGTCCAGTTCTGAGTTTAGGAATGGGCAGCCCACCAACTGATGAATGTCATCTGGTTTTGTGGAAAATTTCTCCAAGCACCTTGCAGAAAGGCAGTCCTCAGCACAGGAGCAAAGGGAGGAAACCAGGTCTTTTGACTTTAAACCAGCAGATGACAGTGCCTCTCTCTCCTGGGATCAGTTTGGGGCCGAATCTTGTTTGTTTTAACAGGAAATAATATTCTCTCTGATTTGAGTGATTGACTCTTGAATTTGAGTGAGACCTGTGCCATGAATGAGTTGGGTTGGAAAAGCACATTGGATGGAGGACTCATTGCAGGGGAAGTGCTGTGTGACTCATGTTACTCTGACTCATGTTACTATGGTGGAAGAAAACCTCCCCAATGGGGACCTAAGAGAGGAAGAATGAGGTGGAAGGATTAATTTAATTTTTTGGTCTGTGGGAAGGTTTTGATGAGCTCAGAGACCCAGACAATGTGTGGGTGAGCATGTCTATATCACCTATACATATACATAAGTATTTTCTTACTTCTTGCATTTCATACAGTTTTAAGGCAAACATCTTTGCTACATGCCAGAGCTAGCTTTTGATTCTGGAGATTATGATACTGAAAATAATAGGAATAAAATAACACTTTTGTTTCTAGCCTGTGATAACTTTCTTGCTAAAATATATTCCTGAGATTTGTTCCATAATTATCTTGGCTTCAAAGGATATTTAAATTTGTCATATTGTAACACTTTATTCTAAAGCTTGTTTTGATTAATCACTGCTGGGTGATCACAATTCCTCCTGTTTAAAGACCATTCTTGAATTCTTCCCATTTCTCACAATGAGGAGCAAAACCTTTAAGAAAAAGCTTGCATTATATCAATATCTTGTCTGTACCACCACACCTGAATGAGAGAGGTGGTACTGGGCTATTTCAGCTCTTCAGACCATGCCAAATTCCCCAGTCATTCTTACATGAACTTTAATTATGCATTGTCTCCTATGGCACCGAAATATCTCCTTCCAGGCTTCCCAACCCTATTTTATGTTGCAAGGAAATGTAGTGGTTGATTTTTTCTTTAAAGCTGCCTCTTTAGAGAAGACTGATTCCTGCAGATTTTTCCATGGCTGAGTGAGTCTAAAAACAGGAATGATGGGTCCTTACTGGGGGCTGGTCACTTTGTATTAGGCACTACCAACTGCTACAAAGATATTTTGGAGTTTGAGAACTCAAGTTTAGAGAGTGAGGAAAGGGGGAGACATCGTGTACAGAAATCACTGAACTGTAGCAGATGAATTGGGAACCTTTTTTAAAAAAAAATCTTGTAGCATGGAGGAAAACAAACAAAAATTTTCTTCATCATGGGCTTAATTTTATTTGGTGTTTCCCTAGAGGCTTCTTCCAGTTGCTGCTGGAAGTTTAGAGATCCCCTTCAGTGGAAATCAAATCAGGCTTCTGAAGCTGGAATGAGCAAAAGTTGGCTGAGATGACTGTCCCAGCTCTGTGAGCAGAGCCAAGCAGAGGAATGTCTTCTGCAGAAAGAAAATTCTGCACAGATCTCCTGTTGTGCTTTTGGGAGACTTGCAGGTCTTAAATCTTGAAGTTATCTGCTCAAGGTACACTCAGACTTGTGTTTCTCCTTTGCAAGCAAGTATGCAAACTTGCAATTCAATAATCACAGCATTTATTTTACAGTTTTTAATTTCAATTTTTGTTTAAAATATATTGCTTGTTTTTTTCAGTGGAGAGGAGATCTTACTGTTAATGTTCGTGACTTATAAATGTCAAGTGTCAGCAAATTACAGGTGAAGTCAAGGATTTTTACTTTAAAATTGCAGCCCACTGACATGTGGTCAGGAACCATAGATTAAGGATATTGAAGCCTTTGGCAAGTCATTGAATCTGTGAACAGTCAGTTCTTCCAGCTGTGAATAAGAGATAATATGAGAAGGAGATTTTACATGAATTATGACCTTTAGTTCCTAAAAGCAGCCCAGACAAATCAGAAGGTTTATATAAATTCAAAGCATCCTGATTTCTTATTAATTGAATAATATATTCTCTAACAGTTGGCAAGATTTCTAGAATTTGAGTGGTGAAGAGAAATTAGCTGGAGCTGACTTTTTAAAAACTATAGAGTCAGAACATAATAGAACTGTTTAGTTTGGAAAAGACCCCTAAGACCATCAAGTGCAGTCATTAACCCACCACTGTCATGTCTACTACTAAACCCTGTCCCCAGGTGCCACATGCATTTTAAACCCCTCCAGGAGTGGTGACTCCACAGCTTCCCTGGGCAGCTTCTTCCAGTGCTTGACAACCCTTTCAGTGAAAAAATCCTTCATAATCTCCAATCTCAACCTCCCCTGGCCATTTCCTCATGCCCATCCCTGTCACATGGGAGAAGAACCCAGCCTCCTCACAGGTCTGTTCAGAGATAATAATGGATCACCAAGACCCCTACAGCCCCCATTTTCTGTCTCAGGACTTTTCCTTTGTGGGATCCCCTCTGCTCTTGCTGGTGCAGGCTGCCATGGGGGTTGTGATCAGTAATTACAAACCCTGGGCTGGCAATCACAGCAGAGGAGCTGGGGCCAGGATGGGGGAGCACCCCCTGATTTCTTCTCCCTGCTTTACTCCTGATGTCCAGCTCCACCAACTAGGCTGGAAGAATTTATCATGTGAATATGAGCCATGGAACAAGAGGGATAGCTCTGCTTGTGGGACAAATTGCTTACTCCTTTCTAGTCTGAATATGAGTGTGGGAGTGGGCTGATATTTATTTTTCAGCATCACTAAAAGGTCAATTGAATAACTCCTACTTCACCTAGGAAAGAAAAAGTGTGGACACACTATTAATGCCCTGAGAAAACTGTTTCAGTATTGGCAGTAGGTGGGTACATCACCTACCAGGGACTTTGTTATAGTTTAGAAATTTAATCTGGAGTGGGGAAAATAAAAAACCCCACCCTTCTCTCTAATAACCATTATTGATATATACAAAGATATGTTGTTTGGTGGACAAGTAATTTCACAAATCAGGTGATGCAAATAGTGAGATATCTATTGATTCCTTGTGCTCCTAGCTGCAACCTAAAAAAAAAAAAAAAAATTGGTTTAGGAGATCAAAGTGGGCTGAGTTGCTATTCTTTATTACATTGAGGTTTGCATGGCAAATACCTGCAATCTTTGTGACACTAACAAGGGTGTTAGATTTAGAAGGTTTCTTTCTGTAAAGCAGAATGAATTCTCTCTAAAACCTTCCCATTTTTTTCTCAGTATGGAGGAAATTCAGCAGTGAAGAGTGGGCAGGTACCTGTGAGCTCTGGCACTGATTTCAAACTCTACAAAAAAAGCAAAGCAGCCTGTGCTGGGAGCCCACTGGGGAGTCACAAATCCCACCCGGGGGGGTGGGGCTGCAGAGCTGCCCAAAAAATGCCAAATTGGACCTGGTCTGATCACGTGTCACAAAACTTCTCCAAAATGTGTTAGCCTTGATTTTTCATTAGGAATGAGTGGAGCTGAGTTATGGGTCATGTTTTGCAAATGCTGTCAGTCCTGATTATGCAGTGGTGTAGATTTCCTCTGCTCAGGGAGTGCTGTTATCACAGAGCTCATCTACTATGCAATAGATGTAAGTTATCCTTCTCCAGCTCATCAGAATCTATTTACTTTGCATTGATTCAGTTCCTCAGAAATTAATTTTTGATTCTTTGCAGAACAGAAGGATCCCCTGAGTTTGGTTTAAGTAACTTGATTTGATTATTGTTATGTCCTGAATATTGATTCTTAAGTGATTTTAATAAGAGATGTCAAAACTGCCATATTTCACTTCACATTTGAGGGCAAGTTTAAACCATTGACAGATCAAAATATTTTTTAGATATTTAGATCTTTTTTAGCCAACTTGGTTGTGGTTTGACTGTTTATTGCCCAAGTGTAAGTTTTTCAGTGCTTAACCATGTTGAAGTATGTGCCCATTGTCAGCACCCAGTTATCTCATTCCAGAGCAACCTGGTTAACATTGATTACCACAGGAAGAATTATTCTGCTTATTGATTGCAATGATTTTCTTTGAGCTGTAACATTTAGAATTATTGGGGGATTTCTGTTGGCTCCATGCTTAGTGTAAAACTAATTGCCTAGTATATAACAGAAACTCCACTAATTCAAATTTCACCAGCAGATAAAGGCTACAAATAATCTGAGTGGACTGTCTTGATTGCCAGTGCAGTTCATAGTAATGAAACAACAGCTGGAACCTGTTTTACAGCACTGGCCGTTCCTGAAAACCTTAATTTCAGTGGCAGGAGTGGTTTTCTTCACAGTAAGTTAAATATCTTCATGAATCTACAAGGAAAGGTTTTACTCTTTTCTTCTTTTTTTTTTTTTTTTTTTTTTTTAACATGGTTTCCAGTGTATTGTAATGATTAATTAAAAAATTATTTTCAGGGCTTATCTTTGCAAAATATACCAGAAAATCTGCAGCAAACCCCACTGGCTAGGTCTAGGCAGGGCAGCCAGACACAGTGGTATTAAATTCTGACTGGGAAATTAATTCAGCACTGTTCAAGAGGCAGCAAGGCACAGCTCTGCTGTAGCACCCGGAATTTTTCTGCTCCTGTGTGAGCACTGAGAAAGCTCAGATCTGCCTCATTCCATGTCCTGCAGCACAGCAGCCCAGGATGCTCAGTCTGGTGTAGCTCTGCAATGGACAGTGACTTCATGTTCCTGCAGCAAAAAGCAGCACAAATCCCATTCCTTTTGTACAGGACAGTGCTCTAACATAGGTAATAAATCTGCTCAGCTGCCCTGGAGCTGCTCACTCCTCACAGATGGGTTGACAGTCCTTGTTCAAGTCTGATATTTCATAAACTACCTTGAGTTGTTTCAAGGCAATTGTCGTTGTCCTGCTTTGCTGTTTGGTTATGCTACCATCTCTAGAGTGTTTCTGAGAGTGGTCTTTATGTTTTCTGGAGGCTTTTCTTAATTATGTGGATAAGTACTTTTATGATTGATTCCTGAAATTAAAACAGTTTACAACTGGGTGTGTATTATCTTCTTTCTTGGCCATCCCTTGGGTTTATTATTGAGTACATTTTCTGTTCAGTACTCAAGCTATTTGTATATATTTGACTAATTTTTTCTTCTTTAAAATTTGTTGTTCTGCCTTTATTTATTTTTATTACTGCCTTTGATTATTTTTTTTCTTCTTTTCAGTAGATATTTCTACTGCCATATTTTCTTCACTTAGATCCTTTTCCCTTCCCTTGGCAGCTGTTCCCAGACTGTGGGCCATGACCCCAGGCAGGCTGTGGCAGTTACGAGTGGGCTACAAAATTAAGTTGCTAATTTTGGATGTGGTGACACAGGGAAGTCAAAGAGCTGTTGGTTTCCTTCAGCAGTTTTCTGAGCTAAGAGTGATAACATGTAGGAAAACAGATAAAGCATCAAGTACCCTTATACCAGATTCCACTGGTATGATAAACAACTTAAACCTCTTTAGTCTTCTTCAATTTCTCCTCATTTCCATGAGAGTGTTTTTGAAGGCAATGACCTCTAAATCAGGTCGTGCCCAGCCAAAGAAGCCACAGAGGGTGCACTGAAATTTGGGGAGTTCTGGGAACTCTGACCCCCTTTTTGGAAGAGTTGCTGTCAGTTTTGTAGGCCTTCAGGAACCAGAAGGAAAGAAAAAACAAAAAACAAAGCAAACAAACCTCCCCCCAACAAACAAACAAACAAACAAAACCCATAAACCCAAAGCAAAACAGATCAAGAAAAATCCCACCAGAAAAAACACAGGAGCAACTCAGGTTTAAGAAGTGTCAGTTTTTTCCTTAGCTCTATGCCTTTGTACTGCTCTTCATTAATGACTTGCAGATGTATCACATCATGGGCTCAACTCCCTTAAATAATTGCAGTGGTCCATGGCATGGATGGACATAAGATGGGATGAAAGGCTGTGCCTGGTTTGTGTGGCATTTAACCTCTCCTGGGTCTGCCTCAAGCAGAGAGGCTGAGTGTGTGTGAAGAGCCTTTCCCAGGTGAGATGCTGGGTCATCTCACCTGGTTTTACATGAATGATTTTGATCCTCACTTTTATCCAGACATCCCTTGCTGCCTTAAAAATGGTGGAAAAATTATGAAGATTTTCAGGGTAATTCATCTGACCTATTTGAAATAAATTACTCCCTAGAAGTGTCTGTTTGTCTTTATGGATTATAGGGTGCTGGCAGATATAGACAACTACACTGTAAATCTCTGTATTTGGTCAGATGAAACCTCATAATTTCAGTAAGGCACAGCAGAGTCCTGGCAGAGCTGGCTCCCCACAGCAGCCTGGAGTGGCATGGCTGTTGACCATTTATAACAGTCAATAAATTGAAAAGCTTTGTATTGATTAAAAAAGCAGTTTGGGTGAGCAGAAGGGTCTGGAATAGCTGTGGAGGGGTGATGTGACTATTTTGTCCCAGGTAACAGTTTAGGATCTTTCAGGATGTGTGTGATGTGGCAGTGATGTCACACAGATGAATGTCAGACACGTGCAAAGATGATGGAGGGAGCACAAGGCTGTTGGACTGCACATTGTCTTTGAAAACCTCTTCTCTTTCTCATTCAGAGCCCATGGAAGAGGAGGGATTACACTGGTTTTGGGGAATACCAGCTTTTTGGGTTGATTTAGTGCAGCTTTAAGACAATTCTGACATGAAGCCAGTGTTTCTCCTGCATTGGAACCCAAATAATTGCTGGAACATGGCAGGCAGCAATTTCCTGTGAAATGGACACTTGCATAAATGATCATTTCACTTATTCCTGTTACAAATAGGACAAGGTTTGTTAATTCTGACTTGTCATTAAGAAGCTCCACAGAGCATGGATTTTTTCTTTTGTCAGTCCCATTCTGTCTGCAAAAACTTGGCCTTTATCTTCTCGAGGGTCTCAATTAAAAATTGGCCTTTATCTATGGAGTCTCTCAATTAAATAGCAATATTATGAATCCTCCTGATTCATGCCTAGGTGGGAGGATCTGTGCCATTGTGCAAACAGCTTTTCTGCCTCATTACCAGCTCTTCTTGTTTGGCTGACTTGTTTGCCTGATCAGATGATAAATGCTAATCCCTGCTCTGTTCTGTGACACGGTGCTGAATTGGATGGCTGCAAAATTCATAGAGTTTTTCACCTCCAGTGCCATCAGGAAGAATGGGAGATTTGAGGAGTCCCTTTGGACCTTTAATGCTGTGTGGTCATGGGATTAGTGAAATACTGAGGATCAAGTGTGGTGAACAGGGCACCCTTTTCTCCTGTCCCAGCTGAGATAATGTGAGACAGGAAGGCCTTGATTTTGGTGCAAGACTTGGACGGCTGAACTGAACTTCATTTTGGCTCTGTCACAGTAATTTCATACAAAATAAATTTTAGAAATCATAGAATGGTTTGGGTTGGAGGGAACCTCAAAGATTATCTTGTTCTCACCCCCTGCCACGGTCAGGGATACTTTCCACTAGTCCAGGTTGCTCCAAACCCCATCCAGCCTGTGCTTGTACACTTCCAGGGATGGGGCACCCACAACTACTTCATCTGAAATTCACCCAAGTCCTGATTCCCATCTAAAAAATGGCATTTTTAAGGCGACAGATGAGGAGTCTGGTTATAACCCTATTTGTCTCACCACCTGCCTGCATTTTTTATTCATTTCCTAACTCTCTTCAAGGTAATCTTCTTGGTGGCTTCTCCCATTGCTTGGGACATGAGACACTGGCAAGAGTAAAACCCAGACTCCTGAGCAGTGGACAAGTGACTGAGAGTCTTCTTCCCAAGAATTTGAATGATTATTGGGTTAATAATCATCTAAACCACTGAATTTACACCTAAGCAGCATTTTCACAAGTGCTAGGACTGGTGAAATCTTTTCTTTAACAGGAGATGGTTCTTTTTAGCTTATGATCTTTTAAAAAAGACAAGCTTGTGGTCTTTGAGAAATCAAACTGAATCGCAGAACACTCTGAATTTCATGCCCTGGAAGACAAAATCACAGAAAGAGGAAAGAATGGGAGTTAAAAGCTAAAAATTGCAGAAGGAGCTTGTAAAGTGTTAGACAGCAGGGGTAAATTTTCAAAAGTTTGGTACTATTTTCTAGGAGAAAGGAGAAATATGATACCTATTATTAAATGAAAAAAAATAGTCTGATATGTGAAGGAGAGTGAAAAATTACATCTTCCATCAGTGGTCACAGAATCTGAGCTGGAAGGGGCCCACAAGGATCATTGATTCCAGCTCTTGAGTTCATGTCCCACACAGGAGCTGAATCCACAGCCTTGGTGGTGTCAGCACCAGGCTCTGGCCAGCTGAGCTCATCTCAGAACAATTTCAAATGCTGCCATTTGGCATTAATAAAATAAATTATTAATTAATATTATGTAAATAAGTGTATAACCAAGTACATTCTGGAATGAAACACTGGAGAATGCACACACCAATCCTGCTGCCTCTCACATGCTGAGCTAATTCCCCATCAGTGCTGCCACTGTTTCAGGAAAGTTTCAGGGTGAAACACTGCAAATTCAGCTCCTTTTGGTGACCACACACTAAACATGGCAGGCATGTCTAGTTCAGTGACTGCTTCTATGTGGGATCTCAAATTTCAAACTTTTAATGAGAGAACTTGTTGATAAAAATAAGTCATTTTCTCTATGGGTGAGTATTCAGGGATTACTTTATATTCAGCTCTGTATTTAAGGCTCAAAAGTTCTTTTGCTAAGGCCCTTTATTTTATCACTTGAATTTGGGGAAAGGCCTCAACCTTGTTCACACTGATGCTTTCTTAGAGAGTAGAAATCAATTCTGTTAGATTTGTCTAAACAATCTACAAGGAGAATGGGAACTAGTGATAAAAAAATTAATGTAATTTTTCCCATGGGCTTAATGCTTTCTGGGAATAAATCCTAAGCCTAAGAGGAGTTCTGTCACTAGCAATTACTTTCTGTGATTTAAGGTTTCATCACTGTCTTTGATGTTATACAGACTGAAGTGGAAAATGACTCCCAATTTATTGATGCTCTTATTGTGTTGTCTGTATTTAGGGAGAGATTCTGTCCTTCCAATAAAAAATTATGGAGTACTTTAATCTGCTAAGAGGTGTGCTGAGAGACCAGTGGGACTGCCTGAACATTGATCCTTTTGTGAGCTGTGCTGCTAAATCAGCAGAGCCAGCAAAGACTAAATCACATATCTCAGAGTGTGGTATTTATAAAATTATTATCTATGCTGGCTTCTACTGATATGGTGCATTCAGATAGAATATTAGAACTATTGAAAATGTGTAATTTTTAAAATTAATAACTTCTAAAATGTGTTTTTAAAAATGCTTTCAATAGTTGTAAAAACCTGTAGATTTAAATTATGACTTGTTTTTTAACAATTGTATACGACAATATTGTAAAAAAAAATAATGGCCTCAGACTGCACTTTGTGGCAAACCAGGTGAGCTGGGACATTTCTGGCCATATCCTTCCTAGGCAATTTAATCAGGAAATACTTGAAATCACAGACTAGAAGCCACTGACCTGCAAGTGCCAGGCAGCAATCTGAATTACAAGGGTATGTGCCAACACCAGTGACTCCCTCAGTCCAGAGTGTTGTCCTGGGGCAGGACAGGCTCTGCCAGCAGAGGAGAGGGGTGCCCATGCCAAGCAGTGCCCATGTGCTCCCCTGGGCAGGCAGGAGCTGAGGGCAGCAATCATGGGAGGCTCCAGGGCGAGGGTAGCCCTTCCTCACCATCCTTGTCTGCTTTTGTGGTGGCTCTGAGGCTACTTTGGTCCCTGGGAGGGGTAGAGAAGTTCCCAAGTTCTGCCCACATCCTGCCCATCCCTGCCTGTTTACTTGCAGGGCTGCAGCCTGCAGGAGAAGCATTCCCAAAGGCAATCCCCAGCTGCAGGACACAGCTCAGCAACAAGGTACGTCTGCTCAGAGACACATGCAGGGAAAAATACTTTTCCCACCCCTCATTCTTTTCCTAAAATCAGAAACGGGATGATATCATCCATTCCTAGATTAAATCTCTGAATTTCCCCCAGAAATGTTCCTTTGCTGTGAGATTCACACTGTGCAAAGGCAATGCTCCTATTTATAACTTGTGGCTGAAGAGAAGTCTCTCATTAAGTAGAACCATCTTAGAATAACTGTTGAATGGATTTCAGTGCTTTGGTACGTTTATTTTAAGCACTTGTCCTCTGCAGAAAGGTGGATCAGCCTCAGCATCAGGGTCTGTGTGGCTTTATTCCTATTTTGCACTTGTGTATGTCCCTTGGAGTTTGGGTTTGCTTTTACTGCTTCTTTTTAATTTTTTTTTTTTTTTTGTAGTTGTTTTTTTGTTATCATTTTTTCTTTTTGATTTACACTAATAGAGTTGCAGCTGCACATCAAGATGGAGCCAGGCTCTGAGATATCAGAGATTTGCCACAACAAAAAAATAATTGGTTCCTGCAATTTGGAATCTGATGAAACTGAAGTGTGTTAAGGTTGAATACTTATCCTGCTCTTGCATGATCTTTCCAATAACTCATGTTCCTTTGAAGTCACTTCATTGTCCTGCCTTTCCTGGGTTTGAATTGTTGCCAGTGAAACTGAGTCCTTTTGGTGTAATTCATATACAGGAATCATAAAGCTGACACTCTTGCACATTGGTATGTGGGGGAAAAAAAAAAAAAATTTTTTTGCCCCTAGGATGTTATTAGGAACAAGATGACAACTTGTGAATATTTTCCAGGTATCATAATGCTTTAATATATTGGAATGTTGAATAACATCAGTGATAACATCACAGCAGTGTGTGACATAGTGTTTCTGTCGCCCTGAATTGCAACTCTGTTCTAGCCTTTGGTGAACATCAAAAGTTTTAATGCTGAAACTTTTATTATAGATTTTAATACTATTTATGTCTTTTAATACTTTGAACCTTACAAGGACTTTACTCATGAAGTACACAAAAACAGGGAAAACTGTGGTCTTATGGATATCCAGTGGCATTCCTGTGGATATAACTGATTACTTTAAAAAGTAATAGTCAGGCTTTTATGAATAGCATCCCAAAGCAAATAATATTGAAAAAATCTAACAGTCTGTGAAACATTTATTTGTGCATTTTGTTTTTTTTTCCATGGTGAACTTTTCATAAATAATGTAGTTACAGGCAAGATAGGCAAGCTGCTTCATGTGAATAAATGAATCAATACATCAAACCAACCCAGTGGTGTGGAAAAACACCAAGCAGCCTATTGCCAGGGAGAAGAGACTTGGGGGTGTGAGGCACCATGTGCTTTTCTGCAATTAACATTTTTCCAAAGACTTCAGAAGTGGAAGTTCAATATAAAGCCTGAAGACCTGCATTATGCTCTCAATTTTTTGTTTCATACACTGCAGAGGGAAATAAAATTCTGCCTTGTCCAAGGGGAGGCCAGATGTGAGGAGATAGTGCTGCTCTCTCAGACTTGAGAGTCAAAGCTATGGCTCATGTGGATGGGAGCCCCAGGGAGAGGAGTTAATCCCACACCAGTCTCAGCTCAGAGGGTTGACTGTAACACAGGGAACCAGCAGTGCTCTCATGTCTCACACAGACATTTCAAAGGTGGGGAAATCCCTTTCAGCAGATAAATGTCAAACCTGTCTGTCTGACTGCACGGTGCCAGTCGTACAGAGAAGGCTGTGCCATCGAAAGGCATCATTTATGTGAGATGAACTGAGTACAGTGGCTCTCCAAAGCTTTCATTCCCCGTGTCTGTTGAGGTTTTGTAGCTTTACAGCACTTGCTAATGAGTAAATGCAACAAGACCAGAATTCCCACACAGCAAACAATGGAATATCAGAGTGGTGTGGGTTGGAAGAGACCTTCAAGATCCTGTTTCCAACTCCCTGCCACAGGCAGGGACAGCTTCCACTACACCAGGCTGCTCAAAGTCCCATCCCAGCTGGAACAATTCCAAGGATGGGGCAGCCACAGCTTCTCTGGGTAATCTGTGCCAGGACCTCACCATCCTCCCAGGGAAGAATGTCTTCCTAATATTTGATCTAAATCTACCCTCTTCAGCTTAAGGCCATATCCCCTTGTCCTGTCATTACATGCCTTTGTAAAAATTTATCTCTCCAGGCCTAGCAAATTAGGGTTCTTATAGATTCCTTCCTTTCCCATCCCCTTTATAATGTTTTGGGGCATACACCAGTTATTGCTCACAGTGTAATTCTCTTGGATGTCTGATTTGCCTTAGAGATGTAAGTATTTGTGCTGGTATGGCATTTCACTGGAAATGAAAGCCACAGTTCAGCAGTTTAGATTTAAGCCTGTTGAATTTTTGAAAGAAAATTCCTTCCCTGAATTTGGGAGTAACCCCAGCAACCCACATGCCATGCATGCCAAGTGGGAGAGGGAGTGTGGAAGCTGAATGGGGAGCAGGGGAGCATCAAAAAGAAATTGGAAATTGGATGAGTAGATAAGGGCTGAAAAACACACTTTCTTACTTTAGCTTTAAAAAGTGTGTCTTGGTAAAAATACAGTGAATGCAGTTGCTATAGCTACCAGCAAGGCTTTGTGCAGAACTTCTTGAGGTGCTTGCTGTGTAGTTGTACAGAAGTTTCTCTCAGTCTGAGGATTCAATATCACCTTGTATTTAGTTTTTCTCCATCTAACCAGGCACTGTTAAGTACCAGCTGTGTTTTCAGTTTCTGAGCAAAGCAGAAGGCAAAGAGCTTGAAAATTTTTTGTTTTCTTTTCCTCTTTATTGTGCAAATGAAACATTGTTGATGGAACTGAGCTAATGTGTTATTTAATTTCTTACTTATTTCTCTGTTTGGGATAATTTTTAGGCCAAGAAATGGCCAATAGCATTGTGGGCTTTCATGTTTACCTTAGTACAGAAAAAATTAAAATTATTCCATGATTTACCACCAGCCAAGCAACTGTTCTGGGCCCTAGAAGTCAGGGAAAAGTTTCAGATTAAAACATGACACTGAAACCAGAAGAGGAATGCATTCATTTTGGAGATCAAGTGCATCAGGTGATGGTAGCTGAGCACTCAAACAGCTTTCCAGTCCTAGGGGGGGGAATATTCTGTCCATAAATCCAAGCCCATCGTTCTATAGATCAGGAAAAGTATTGCAACTTTGAACAAGGTACAGATGATATACTAGGATTGTTAAGAATAATTTTGGACTTGTGTTGGCTGGGAGATTGGACTGCACATTATTGTCTCTTTCAGCTGTACTAATCTATAAACAAGTGTTGGTCTCTGAATACGTTGACATGAATATGACAAACTTTCACACATCAAATTAGATCTCATATGTATCTATGGAAAACAAGTTATAACACCTGTTTTATCTCTTGAAGAACAGGCTGTCAGTCTTGCTAACAAGGACAAAACACCAAAACAAGCACAATCACATCCTTTTTTTTTTTTTAATTTGGCAACAGATAGACTAAAACAGTTACTCTTCAGACAGCAACTGTATTGGAAATATTTGCTTATCTGAATATGATGTCAATTCATGTGCATGTCTGCCCATGGCAATGTATTAGTATTTTGGTATTTTCTTTGGCATCAAGAGGAAAAGAAAGCAAAGTACCTTCTTGCTCCTGAGTGGAGC
This sequence comes from Erithacus rubecula, assembly GCF_903797595.1. NCBI lineage: Eukaryota > Metazoa > Chordata > Aves > Passeriformes > Muscicapidae > Erithacus > Erithacus rubecula. Next base: position 142,042,376 of record NC_136689.1, read on the forward strand.
AGGAAGCCTAGTGCCAAAACAGATGTAGAAAGGCCAGAGTGCTCAGGGCCTTTTTGTACCCATTTTTTACCCTTTTTGTACCCTTTATTTTTCTGGTGAGGGCTCCTGAGCCTCCCTGCAGTCAGCAAAGCATCACCTTCTGGAATTTGGGTCAGTTGAGCCTCAGGGTTGGCTTCATCCAATACAATTCATGGAGAGAGAAAACTCAGAGTGAAGTTTAACCCTTTACACAGTCCATGACTGCCCCATAGTTTTGGTCCCATATCTGTTGTAATTCATCCAGAAACTAGACTAAAGTCTGCACAGAATGTTCTTAAGCTCTCCCTGTGGAAATTAGTGTTCAAAAAGACACTGCTTTTCCTAGCTCCATTTTGGTTCTTCAAACTTGCTTTTCTTGGGCAATTTGATCATCCAGGTCAGGGGATGTGTTTAGAAGTCAAGATCAGCTTCTTCTGTTCCCCATTAGTCAAATCATTACCTTTACCATCTTTATCTGTTGCTGCTTTTGGCTGAATTTCTTGTGTCACCCTGACCAGACAGACATCTGCTGAAATACTGGTATCTGTTGGGACACCAATATCTAAATCTTTGCTCTTTGTCTAAGCTTCTTTCATTGTGTCTGGGGAAAATAAGCACTTCTTGTGAGAAGTTAATTTATTTTACTCTTCCTCATAAGAAAGAGATAAAATCAATGTGTGTATGGATTTTTTCTTTCTCTTTTGCAGCTTAGTATAAAACCATATAAAATGTTAGACACCTACAGCCTAAACTTAAATGGGATAAATCCCAATCAGAGCTCTGCATTTCTTAAGAAAAAGAATACAGTGTGAGACTATTTGAAACTAAGCTTTACAGTCCAGGAAGGCACAGATTTAATTTGTTTTAAGTTCTAGTACTGCTGTCTAAGTAAGTATATCTTTTCAATTTCTACAACTTTTCCATGTCCTATCTCCCCCACCAAATTTTCTAATTTTTCTTTTGTTATTATTTTTCTGAAAGCACTCTGTATCCTTATCCATTTCAAAATATCCTCTCCTCAACCAGCAAATAAAATTTTTGATACCTATGTTACCTATCCAATACCTCTCTCTTCTCTTAAGGTAAAAATTCAGGATGTTGCATGTGAAGAGGTAGGGAAAAGGGAATTAAGTAATTTTTTGGACTTTCAGGTATTTTGAAGACAGTTTGAGGCACTTCCTCCTACAGGTGTAAAAATTTAAAATATGAAGAGATTACAATGTTAGGAAGGCTGAGTGTGATGTTTCATGTTTCATTCATGTGATCTGTAAATTCCATTTTTTCTTTCATGGCCCTTTTTGCTTTCTTTTTTTCTGCTGCTGTTTCTGAAGAATGAAAAGGAAGGAAGCAGAGTGGAAGGTGGGACAGGATGAGGGTTGAAACAGCCCAAAACCTTTCCAATCAACATGAGAATTATTGATCTGACACTGTCACACCCCTTGCCATAAGCAGACAGGCAGATCCAGCTGTGGTTCAGGGGTAGCTGCACATCTTTTACCAGCTCCTAAGTGACAGCTCCCTTGCCTCTGACAGCTGCCTGTCAGAGCTGTGTGGGCTGTAGAACTCAAGCTTTTGTATTTTATCCTTTCTGTGTGAATGATAGTGGTGAATAGAACCCTTGCTATTAGAAAATAGGGATAATTTACGTGTTTTCTCCAGCTATATCTTTTCCTGTTTAATTTACAGCAGTCAGACTCTTATTTGCTGTACTCTTCAGTGTCTTCAGTTCATATGTTTCAATAGAATCATAAAATGGATTGGGTTGGAGGGGATCTTCAAGGTTTCCTAGTCCTGATCTCCCTGCCATGGGCAGGGACACCTTTCACTGGACCAGGTTGCTCCAAGCCCCATCCAACCTGGCCTTGGACTCTTTCAGGGATGGGATATCCACAGCTTCTCTGGGCAACCTGTGCCAGGGCCTCACCAATTTCAAAGTAAAGATTTTCTCCCTAATATCCAATCTAAACCTGCCCTGTCTCATTTTAAATCCATTATGCCTTGTTATTTCACTACATTATCCTTGATAAAAGCCCCCCTTCAGCTCTTTAGGTACTGGAAGGATGCTATAATGTCTTCCTAGAGCCATCTCTTTTCCATGCTGAGCAATTCCAATTACCTCAGCCTTTCCTCACAGGAGAGGTTCTCCATCCCTCTAATCTTCTCCTATGGACTCACTCCTACAGGTCAGGGTCCTTCCAGTGTTGCTGTAAGTGTGGTCTCATGAGAATGGAGCAGAGGAGCACAATAACCTCCCTTGGCCTGCTGGCCACTCTGCTTTTGATGCAGACCAGGATATGCTTGAATTTTTGGGCTGCAAGTGCACACTGCTGTCTCATGTCCATCTTCTTATCCACCAGCACCCTCATTTCCTTCTTGGCAGGGCTACTTTTGATCCATTCATCACATCTTATTTAATTTTCCAACTTACAGCCCTAGGGACAGAAATGCCAATAAAAATGACAAGGCAGGATTTTCCTGCAGGTCTCTTTCTGCTGGGATTGTGGTGAAGTCATGGAAGGATTCACAGTCAGTGATTTCCTGCCTGTCACATTCAGAAATTGAGAGGGGTTAAGTGTGGTTTTTTTCTCAGTCTTGGACTTAGGATCTCTGACACTTAAATTCTGCTTCTGCTTGACTCCCCTGTGTTCCCTAACCTGCCTGTCCCATGCTGATGGTGGCCACTGTGGTGGGCAGAGATGGCTGAGACATCAAAGATCCAACTTGTCTTCACTAAAACTGTCCTGCACTGAGGGGTGCAGTGCTTTTTATTTCTCTCATTCTATAGGAGTCTGCATTGATGGTAAAGACATTCACAATGCAGAAACTTTGTGGTCAGAGGAGATGATTCTTCCTGCCTCCTCTTAGCCCACTCCTTTCATAAGAAGGAGAAACCTTTCAGGTCAGAGCCAAAAAGAGCCTGGGGGCAGTCACCTCGAAGATTTTCAGTCTTAAATTCTCCACACAACCTTCCCACTCTGTAGACACCCGAGCTGGGTAAGGTGTCTAACCTTAGGGCTCTGCTGTTGAGGCTTCCAAGATTTGCCTCTGCCTTCAATGATTTGAGTTATACAACTATGAGAAATTAAGTGGCAATCCTACATCAGTTCCAGCACCACCTTTTGTTTCAGATCAGTTCTCAAAATGCAGTGAGATTGCTGTGAGATTGTGAATTGCTTTCTACCCTGGGGCCCTGCTACAACAAGCAGGCAAAGACTGGTCTTTAAAAAAACTGGTGAGAAGGGGTTCCTTGCAAGCTGCCTATATCTGTTCAATTCTCCTTTTTCACTCCAGTGGTTTAAAAGAGAAATGGCCATGCTTGTTCTCAGGGAAGGAGAGCACGGAGATTCTCAGCTTGGGTGGGTTTCAGGCAGTGGATACACAATGGGAGTGCTGGATGGAGAGGAAAGGTGCAGAGCTGAGGATGCAACCCTGCTATCTGTACCTCCACAAGTAATGACAGATCCCTCTTATTTCCATTTTATTCACAAATCATTCACTTTTGCTGGTGTGTTGGTGTCCTCAGAGTTCTGGGTTTCATTACAAAGGTCAAGACCGTGCAAATTAGGCTATGGAAAGGCTCCACAGTACTAAATCTCTTAATCAAATGCACTTGTTGTTTCTGAAGAAACTGTCATTACATTAGATGTCCATCATCTTTTAGAACACGTGGAGGAGAAACTCACCCATGTGGTTGAAGGAAGCATTCACATTCCTGTATTTGGGAATTTTCCTGTCATTTGGATAGCTCAGCAGAAATGTAGGGAAGTGGTAGGTGAGTGTGTGGTACATCTCCAATTAGCATGGCCCTGTTAATAATACTGAGAGTGACAGACAATGGGTATGAGCTCATTTCTGGAGTTTGTGGGGATTCTGGTTATCCAGGCCATTATCATAAGGCAGCAAGGAATGCAAAGCAATTCTTCCTTGCCCCAGTTAAGAGTTCTGGGAAATGTGATCAGCAGGCTCCTCTTTGTTAGAAAGTATGCTGCCTATTTTCCAAATAGATTTAGGCTGTTACCCCATCCTGATCCCTTGCTCCAGCTCTGCTCACTAACTATATAAAGCCATTACATATGGGTCCTTTTACTGACATAATCCTTGACTGTACTAAAAAAGAAAATATTACATTTCATTCCAAGAGCTGTAAGAACTTCCATGAGGATATAAAAAGCAGGAAATTGGCCCTGTAACAGTGGATACTCTCATATTGAATAGCCTTCAGGGGCTCTGTGTTGAAGGCTTCTTCCTAATAGATAATGTAGGTTGGAACAGTTTGGCCTCTGCTTGAGAGGAAATGGGATTTGTAGGACTTTGCCAGTACAGGCTTACAGGGCTTAGGCCAAAGGACTGGTGTTCTGTGACCCTGTACAAAATCAACATGTTCCATACATACTGCACTAAGGGGAGTTTGAACATGAGGTACTGAGAAAAAAATCTCAGGATTTTCTGCTCCATCACAAACTGTTCCTACCATAATGTTTCTGGACATCATTTTAGTCTTTCCCTTCCTTGTATCACTCCTCTTTAATCTGGACACCCTGCAGACAGATGTGGAAGTTAATTTAAATGTGTGAAGCTCTGGGAATAATGTTATTTATTATCTCAAACAGCCATTGTGCCTTGTATTATCTTCAGGTGATGAATTTTCCATCTCCAGAGTGTCTGCATGCTGAAAACTCTGCTTCAGGAACAACATGAGAGACATTTCAGCATTGTGCTAGGTTTAAAAGAAGACAGAAGAGTATGGGCAAAGTTTTCTAATTTAGTCTTGTGCAATTCAGTCATTATTGGGATGGGTGAGCTGTGCACCTGTTACTTGGTAATTTAGTTTGGAGTGTGCTTTCCCCCAAGAGCATTCCTCAATTTTTAATGTATCTAATAATATTATTGTGCTAATATCCACAAGATTCAAATAACTTTGCACCCCAAAAGATGAGCCACTGTAGAGGCGGAGTGTGGACCAACATGTTTTGTAATTAACTTGCAATCTGTGTGACTTGAATGGTATACTTGAGAATCTTTTTGGGGTAGAAGAGGATAGTGCCAATTAGATTATGAAAAGTGAACTGACCTCTGAGTATCCTGATCTGTTGCTAGTTTCCTGGTCCATGCTAAAGAGATGCAGGCTGCAGCTTTGCAGAGGAAAGCAAGTAAAAATTAAGGGGGAAAAAATTGGTTCAGTTTCAAGTTCAAGATATTCTTCCTGCCTTTGCCAGTGAGTAAATAAACATGGTGAGAGAATCTGTTAGTACAAGTGCTACAGGTGCTGGTGCCTGGTTCTTGGACAAACTCTGTTTTCAGGCATTGTTTTCCCAGATCAGATATGCAAAGCTTCCCCTTATCAGCCTCCACTTATCAGCCTTTCTAATCCCTTCCACCTCACATATACCCTGAGACACTTCCCATGTGTCTTTCCCCTGATAACTATTTCAGTCAGGATTACCAAGATGCTTGAGTAACTGTGTTTTATACAGAACCAGCCTTTTAGATGTAGATCTTCTTTTGAAATTTGAACTCCTTGTTAGCTGAAGTGAGAAGGGGTCACCCTTAATGGACTTGGCTGGTCCATAAACCCATGCATTCATAGGTGAGTGGAGATTTTCCTGACAGTCTGGTCAATGATGCCAAAGACAGAGTCTGTCACACAGATTTTGATTGCAGGTTACCTTGGGGTTTTCTTAGACAATCAGTAGAAAGATTTCTAAGCTTGATATGCAAGAGCACAATTTAAATCTGGAGTTACTTCCTCTGGGCAAAACACTGGAAAGTTATACTTGGGGATATTGCCTCAAGGTTTCAGCCTGCAGACACTGCGTGGCTGCAGCAGGCAAAAATACTCTGCAAACTCCTCTTCTAGCAGTGAGGGTGTTTTAGAATAGCAGAGATTTGGCAGACAACCAGTAAGGGCTTGTTTTAAAGTCAGTGGTAAATGCATTTATGGGGGTCAATTTGTGGAATGCAAGATCCAAGCATAGGTTAGGGAGTCAAGAGTAGCTGAATTCTAATTCTGACCTTCTCTCAGGGTTCCTTGTGTGTGCATGTGCAGCACCACAGAGGTTAAAGGAACATTTCTCAGGCTGCAAATTAGGAAATGCCCATATTGAGTTAATCCTTGGAGTGTGTTTCATGGCCCTCCAGGACTCTTGGTTACACTCCTTTTTAGGATTTTTTTTTCCACTCAACTCCTGTTTTGTTCTATCTCCTGGATAGGCACCTGTCACATAGGGAACAGCTATGTATTATTTTTCTCCTCCTAAATTATTAGTATGTACTTTATTTCTCACACAATCAAACACTTCCAATTGCAGAATTATTAATCATTCATGGGCCTGGGCAGTTCCAGCACCAAGTACTTTGGGGCAGTAATAGAGTTCAGCTAAGGCACACAAATCAGTGGGATGGAATGGTCTGCTGATCTTTCCCACTGCCCTATTTCATCTCCCACAAAGCTGACATACTGCTTTGGCTCATATTCATGTTAACCATTGCTCTGCACCTGATCAGCTTTTTAGGGATTGGGAGAGAAGTTGCCTTTAAAATATGATGTAGCCCAGAGAAGCTGTGGATGCCCCATCCCTGGAAGAGTTCAAGGCCAGGCTGGATGGGGCTCTGAGTATCCTGGTCTAGTGGAAGGTGTCCCTGCACATGGCAGGGGTTGGAATGAGATCATCTTGAAGGCCCCTTCCAACCCAAACAATTCTGTGATTCTATCATTGCAAATGAAGAGATGTCCCACCCCCTGCAGCCTCACCAGCACTCAGAGCAGATGTTGAAGAGTTTTTTGCTAGCAGGGTGCATGAGTGGCTTCATCCAACATACTGTGGGTCTGCTGGCAGTCTCCTCCTTGATTTCAGCAGACTTTGGCTCAGTTGTAGCAAAGTATCTCAGGAATAGCTCTGGTGTTAGCAGAGAATTTTCTGCTCTATTATTCACATGGGTTTTTAAACAGTGTCCACTGAAATCAATGTCCCTCTTTTCATTAACTGCAGTTGGCTTTGGATCAGGCCTGGGAAGATGCACATCTTCCAGAAATGCCATCAGATGATTTCTTTAACAACCATTGAACAAAGATATACGGCCGCATGGGATGATCAGCAGGGAAGAAAGTCCCATCTCTCTTTTATACAGTTGGCTTCCTGCTCATATCAGCAATAATTTAGATAATTAAATTGCTTAGTTCAGTAGTTGGAAGAGGCACAATCAACAAGCTGACTCTACTAAGATGTCAGATGTATTAGTGTGCTGAGTTTTATATTTGTTTTTCTTTTTTGTGTGTGTGTGAAAAGCTGTATAATTGGACACTGTCTTTTTCACCCCCGGCTAACCTCTTCTTCAGAGGAGCATACCAAAGACATTTAAAATCACATTATGAATGCCAGCATAGTTACAACATTTATATGGCATATGGTGATGTTCAGTGGCAGCAGACGAATGGATGAAATCAAGCACAATAATAGAATCAGCCCCCCTTGAATTTAACAGTAAGACAAACAGTTCTGTGGTACAATTCCCTCAAATGCAAGTAGGAGCTCAAATATTTTAATGAGGAGTCTAAAATATATAACTGGGCATACTTAGAACATTGAACTTTGATTCAGTGGTCTTTGAACTTTTCCTCACATCAGATAGAAGAGGTTTTATTAAATAACACTCCTGAAATGCTCATCTTACTGTGACTCCAGGTTTATTTTGTTTTGGTTTATGAATATTTGTGGCTGAATCACTCCTCTGAAGAATGAAGGAGATCACAGAAAGTGTTCTGTGTTGTTCCATCTCTAACTCTCGTGGGTTTTGCTGTTTGTGGCATCTCTCAAACCAGGACAGAAGAGCAGTGTCTGAGATGGGGTATATCCAGGGCCAGTGCAAATTTCTGCTCCCAGAAGTGCTGTGAAGTTTTCTTCTCTGCCACATTCTCTGTGTCTGCCCCCCTCTACATCTTTCCCTTTTGTTTTTTCAATATGCTGCTCCTAAACAAACAATTTTGCTTGTTATTTTCCACAAAAAAGATTTTCATACTTGTTTTCTGAATCTCAGTGTTGAGATAAGAAGTCTGAGTTCTCTTTCGGCTCTTTAAAAAAAATAAAAAAAAAGAAAAAATTGATGTTTTTTGCCCTGCATTCCCCGGAGTATTTACTTATTGTTCAAAACTAGAGAGACCTTTCCATGGATTCTATCTGACTTAAAACTCTACACTAAACTCCTCAAAAAGCCATCCTGAAGATGAAAGTTATATAGAACTCATGCCTATCTTTTGCATATTGTTTGTTCAGCTGTGAGATGGTATGAATGGCTTTATGCTGTGCTTGTATTTTGGGTGTAGAGGGCTCACTCTAACATTCACTGACTTCTCAGCCAGGATGCCATTCCCACATCGTGTTTGCATGTAGCCAGAAGAATCCACTTCTTTTTTTCTCATTAAACTATTAAAAATGTAGCCTCAGACACAGAGTCCACAGTTCAGTAATAAACTCAAATGTGATAGGATTTGTCAGTTCTGTTTGCAATATCCCTTAATGCATCACAAGGGAATCCCAAAGTGATGCTTGTGAAATAAAAAAAAGTGGGAGGTATTTCTAAATGATATACATTGACTTAGGCCTCTTTGAGCAAAATTATTCTCACATGATAGGATAAGCTAAAAATAATAGCAATAAAAAAAAATCCATGTTGGCCATTTGGAAATAGGGTTAAATACAGAGAATTTCTTAGACTTGGATCACTCTGAAACTTAAACTGTCCCAGTTTTGGCTCCTTTTTGACCATTTCTCCTGGAAAGGGAAATAAATAGTGATCAGCTGCTGCAATTTCAAACTGGGCTCAGTCTCAAAGTGGCTGCCTGAGGTGGGAAAGAAACAAGTGTGGAAAAGCCATCACTAAAAATATTTTATTTCCAACCTTTCTTCTAATACCTCTGAAGACTTCGTTGCCATGACATGAGTCCTGTTGATGTGAACGGGGCAATTTTATGTCACTGTATATTTGTACATAAAGTGGATTCAATTGGTTCAATTCTTTGTGCTATAAAAGTGGATAAAATGATATATTTTGGCCTGAATGCAAGAATAATATTGAACCATAACTGCATATTAAAACCACCACAAGTTATGATTATAGATTTTAAGCAGATGTTCTGATTTGATTTGTGGCTTTTTTTTTGCCACTATTTTTAGCCTAAATGGCTGTTCTGAGACACCTTGCAACATTCAAAATGCAGAAATGAGTTCTTGAAGTGTTTTGGCAAGGAGGGGAGATGAAAGAGGCCTCAGAGACAGAGCCCTCAGGCCTGGCCATGGAGGAAGGGAGGAAGATCTGCTGGGGCAGAATCCCACATGCACCAAGGGAGCCCCATCCACCAAGCAGCATCTGCTGCTCCCAGAGCCAGGGCTGTTCTGCTGACTGACACCAGCTGGTGCTCTGCTCCTTTTATCCTGGCCTCATGTGGGTTAGCAGCTGGCCAGGGCTGTTTTTGAGAATGTATTTATAAAATCCACAGCCGTGCAAGCCCCGATATGGAGGAAGGACGTGCTGAGCTCGGGCTGGAAGTGCAGGATGTCACTTGGCAGATCTGGTTTCCCAGCTCTTGCTGCTGCCACCAACCTGCTGTCCCATCGCTTGCACCCAAAAACAATGTTTCCTAAAAAAATCCAGGGGAGCAAAAACCTCGGGCTGAAGGCTCCCACAGATATTTTAAGTGATGCCTGTCCTGATCCCTCGGCAGGCAGCTGCCTGATTGGTATTTCAATAATGCACTTATTTAGAAGGAAATTCTAACTCCTGTAGGGCACAGTGGTATTTTCATGCCTTTTTTACCCTGCAGCCTGTTCCAGCTGGCTCAAACCTGAACACCTCACTGTCTGGTAGAGACATCGTCTGGCTGAGGTGTAAACTACAATACCTTTCTGTGTCCTTTGTACTTAGGATTGGAACATGAATAAATATGATTTTTAAAAAAATCTTTCTTGTATTTATGTTCCACTGCTGGCAGACACTTCCAAATTTTATTTGCAGTGAAGGGTTTATTATATGTATTGCTTTTCTCCTTGTCTGCATACAATACAGACTTCTGAAAATAACCTGGTTTTTATCTTTTGGAAAGAGCTGTATATTTTTGTGGGAATCAGGATTTATAGCGACATCTTGACAACTTCATAAGGTTTTTCCCCTTTTTAATTTCCTAAACCAGCACTACATGCTGAGATATGTTGTAGAGATAGGCCCAACATCTGACTGATCAAAACGGGTTTTGAACAAATGCTGACGCCACCATTCTTCCTGTCTGTGATTCCCACAGAACCTTTCTGCTTTGAAAATACCCTAGAAGGAATAATTGACCCTGCAGCAATGAACTACATCAGACAGTGTCCCCTTCATGACTTCTACCCAGCCATCAACAGTGAGAAGCAGACGTGCATGTTAAAAGACTGAGAAGGGAAAACTTCCCCAAGAAAGTGGACAAAGAATCATTAGGAAAAGGAGAAAAATCAGGAGATAGGAAAAAGTTTTTGAAAATAAAAAACTCTCAGGCAGTGAGAGTTACAGAGTTTCTACCTTCTGGGTGTGCAAACAGTAGATCAAACTGCAATGACTTTATGATATAATAAAAAATAATAAAACGAGAGCAGTAACTGATTTTTGTTTTAAGTGTTGATCCAGTGTTAGAAAACACAGCTTAACTTTTAACAACCCAGCCACTTTGCCTGGCTTCTTATAATACCTTCTGACTTCAGTGACTCCACTCAAAGTCAACTCAAACCAAAGACCTTATATTGATAACCCTGAGCTTTTGCACATCCTTAAGCCAAACAGTGGAAAGACATGTTTTGAAATTGCTGAGTTTGCTCCTACAAAGAAGGACTGATTGTAACAAATATGTACATGAAGACAGTGGTGTATTTTTAGCATTTGTCATTTTTGGGGCTCCAGAACTGAAAGCAGTGATGGGTGAAGTGGCAACGGGTTGTGTGTGTGATTTGTAGTGGTTTGTATCTGGGCTCTGTGTTGTGTATCTCCTAATGATGAATGCGTGGGAGGGCCAGGTCAGGAATGGTTTCCACTCCAGTGCGCTGATTGTGTAGTTGGCAGTGGGCTCAATTAAAGTATAATAATCTGGTAATCTCTCTCCTGTTTCCATTCAGCTGCTTCACAGTGAATAGAGCCAGTGAACGAGTATAGCTTTTGAAAAGTAGGTGAACTCCTGCCTCTTTGTCTGAGCAGTTTATGTCTAGTCAAGTAAAATGACAGGCAGAAGAGGCGACTCTCCAAAACGTTGCTCTCATGACTTGCATCACTTCTGCCGTTTGTGTTGCTGTGAGATAACACTTGCTCTTTATTTCCCTTCCCAGGCTGCGGGTTGGATTTCCAGCAAGCTTCACACCCCTGAGAAGAGAGCAGCTGATGTGAGAGGGGAGATGTGGATATGTCCATGATGGGAAGATGCCGTGTGCTCCACCTCTTGGTTCTTCTCACACTGGTGCTCAGCGGGGACAGAGCCGAGGCACAAAGAGCAGGTATGAGCTCAGCTTTGTGGCTGGGAGGCCACCAGTTCCAGGATGAAATCTAACAACAACCCAAGACTTTTACTGCTGGAAATACATAAAACAGACCTTAGGGATGAAGAAAGCTCAGGGCTCAAGGCTGTGATGTACCTGGGGTCTTTTGTTCTGCTGCAGGCTTGGAAAGTTTAGCTCAGCAAGAGGAGCAGCTCACCACAGTCTGCTCTGGGTGTGCTCCATCTGCCCCACACTGCCATTGCCTCTCTCTGGGTGTCAGAGGAGACCTGGTGAATCTTCTGCCTGGCTATGACTTTGCTCTGAGCTAAACAGGGCCAGGGCACTGTCCATACCCTCCCTTGAGTCCAGATATTTGAAGGATGTGTTGATGTGGTGCTTGGGGACATAGCTAAGTGATGGACTTAACAATGCTGGGTTAATGGTTGAACTTCCTGATCTTAAAGGTCTTTTTCAACCTAAATGACTCTAGGGTTGTATTTTTCTCTACTGTCTAGTTGTTAGCATGGTGTTTGGCCCAGATTTTGGCCTGGGCTCTGAATACTCTCCCCAAAATGCCACTGAGTGCTTTACAGGATGGTGCAGCTGAGGGACTGTTCTTACAGGGATCAAGGTTTTGTGTGGCAGCAAAAAGACTTATCTGACATCAGTGATGCCACACCTCAAAAATGGTTGTAGACCCACACAATTTTTTTTGTACGAGTCCATTTTGAGATGGAGGTTTTCTCTCTCTTTTTCTAGAAAAGCTGCTATTCTGTAGATTGGGTAATTTATAAAGAAGAAAAGGCTTTTTTAGGCCTTCTTTCAGTTTAAGGAATAACTGCTTTACAGCTTTCTTATGTGATCTCCCTATGGGTTTTTGGGTGAACTTTATCAGGAATAAATACTTAGTAGCCAAAAAAAGTGAAATCTCTTTTTTTTTTTTTCCTCTCTGCTTCTGGACCTGTCACAGGCAGAATATAGTGAACCTATTTATATGTTCATTCTGTGCTGACTTTAAATAATTTTGGGCTTATGGCTTGTTTGTGAACTATTTTTAAAGGAAATATTGCAAAACAGTTGGTTCAGTGTCTGAGTAGATGAACACAACTCTTTGAATCATGCTCCCAGAGAGCATTTCTGCAATTCCAAAACTCATATTTTGCTTTCTATGAGTTATCTCCCATATTCCCTTAACATGAACTGAATTGTTTCTGCCAGTAAAAAGTACTGTTATGGCATTCTTTGAAAACAATCAATCTTGTCCAGCAGTAGACATTAGAGTGCTAAAAATGCAGATTAATATTTACTAAAAGCATTTCTGTAGCATTTCATCTCACTGCCAGCAGGTCTGTAAGCAAAGAATCACCAATGAAAAAAAAAAATCCTTAAAGACCATCTTTTTTCTCCCTGCAATACTGCTTTGAATAGGCATCACTTTTTAAACCTTAATTCCCTCTTGTTTTAAGGCTCATTGCCCTTGAACACAGACAGGATTCATTCTGTCTGTCCTGTTTGTTTTGAAATTGCTGTTGTCTCACCTGCTGAGAGTCATTAAAATAAGTAGCAGGAAGGTCTGTACCTCGTGGGTTTTGCTCTCTAGTTAGTCTCACCTAATTAACATTCTTTCAGCTAGAATAGATTAATATAATAATGAATTTAGGAAGGAGGTGAGGTGGGCAAGTCTAAGCTTCTTTCTTACCTTTTACTGTTATCTTTTATATTCTCCAAAAATCAAGCAGAACCACACTTGAGGGTCCAGCTGATATACACAGATGTAATGTAACTTGCATGGCATAAAATGACACAAACCATCACCTCCACTCTCACATTGCCTTCAAGAGAGTTTTCCCAGACAGACTTTTCTTCTCTGGAGTTAGAGACAAGCACTCCCTCACTCACAAAATGCCATCACAGAACAGTCCCACATGCAGGTTTTGGCTGGGATACAGTTAATTTTCCTCACAGTAGCTGCTCTGGGACTGTGCTTTGGATTTGTGCTGGAAACAGTGTTGATGACAGAGGGATGTTTTTGTTACTGCTGAGCAGAGCTCACAATGAGCCAAAGTCTTTTTTATTCCTCCTCACACCAGCCAGGAGACTGGGGGAGCACAAGAAATTGGGAGGGGACAAAGTTGGGACAGCTGCCCCCAACTGACCAAAGGGATATTCCAAACCATGCAGTGTGATGCTCAGAAATAAAACTGTGGGGGGACCCTTGGCTGGACACAGTCCTGCTTGGGGACTGTGAGTCAGCCAGTGGTGAGCAACTGTTTTCATTTGCATCACTCCTCTTTCTTGGATTTTATTTATAACTCTTTGTTATTCTGCTTTTCATTACAATTTAAATTTTTCTTCTTTTTTCCTTTTCCTTTTCCTTTTCCTTTTCCTTTTCCTTTTCCTTTTCCTTTTCCTTTTCCTTTTCCTTTTCCTTTTCCTTTCCCTTTTCCTTTTCCTTTCCCTTTCCCTTTTTCTTTTCTTTTCCCTTTTTCTTTTCCTTTTCCTTTCCCTTTTCCTTTCCCTTCTCCTTTCCCTTTTCCTTTTTTAAACTTTCCTTTCTCAACCCATGAGTTTTCCCCCTTTCACCTTTCCAATTCTCTTCCCCCATAGTCCTGCTGAGGGCAGTGAGTGAGGGGCTGTGTGGTGCTTAGTTGCCAGCTGGAGTTAAACCACAAAAACTTTGGATTTTTTCCAAAGAGACCCCTTGTGGATGAGCTGATTCCAATGTGATCCTAATCCCAGGGGCTGAAGTTGTTCCCATGTGCTCATTTCTCATCACCTGCCACCCTCCAGGTGTACATTCAGTCACTCTCATGCTCATCATGCAATGCCTTGACTGACCCACTATTTCATAATGCTTTCACTCTTTTCTGAAGGCAAATCCTCTCTGTGTAGCTGAGCTACCCACTCCCTCCTTCCCAGTGCTGTGGGCAGTTCTGGAATTCTTCCATTCTGGGCAGGGTCACAAACCTGGGATGCGCAAAAGAGCCAGAGTTAATTTGTGTCAAAATCTGAGTGTGGGAGAAGACTTTTTGACCTTCCTGTAGGTTCAAATGCTGGAATTCAGTAGGAAATATGTCATTTTACCACTGGTTCAAACATGCAGTTGTACTTTTCTGAGATAATGTGAGACAGGAACTGCTGGAAAAGCAATGGCTGGTGACTGTGCCTGAACTGACATTTCAGTCATTAAACTCATAATTTATTAGGGATTATGGTCTACAATAATGGATTGAATAAATAGAAGTTTATATATATACATATTTTGTTCAGTTGGGGCATTATGTTGATAAACCTTGGGCATCAGCGGCACTTTTATGGATCTACTGCTTCTTGCCTTGCATGTATCCAGAAACAGCTAAAAAAACATCTCCTGAGAGATCTACTTTTTTGGCAAGTGTCTGACAAATATACAACCAGTCTGGATTGATACAGAGCAAGCAAGTCGCAATTAAAATAACTTAGTGTTTTGGATTATACAGCCTCACATTGCAAATATCATGGTTGGAGGCAAAGGGATGGTTGTGGGGATAAGTGAACTTCTCTCTTACAATGCAGCTGCCCTTTGTTGTTGAGGAACACATTCCAAAATTCAGTAAGTTATCCTTTAGTCAATAGTCATTGGCAGAAAGCCTGAAATTTGAAATAATCTTGTTATAGACCTGCTATACCAACATACCATGCTGGGCAAAAGAACTGCTCCTAGCCAAGCATAAATGAATCATAACATTAATGCAGGAGGGGACATGAAAGCTTCATTACTCAGGGTCAGGACAGCATGGGCAAGGTCAGGACAGGGCTTTTGATCTGTCCAGGTCATTTCAGAGCACTGCCTGAACAAAGGCACTGCAATGAAGTCAAAGAAAAATATTTTCATGTACTTGCAGGGGTGTAGCTGAAGGACTGAGCAGAGGTAGTTAGAAGCACAGGAAGGGAAAGAGTTTGCAGTTCAAAGTGAAGTCTGAGCTGCTCTGTAGGTGTCCTGAAACTGATGAGGTGAATCACAAGGAAGAAGGGCTGGGAATCTACTCTGCCTCTATTGCAGGGTAGGCAGAGGGTTTGCTCCCTGCTTCAAATTGCTCACTAGGGACCTGTGTCTAGGGAATATTTGGTTTATCTGGTCCTCTGCACTCATCACCCCTTAACAATGTTTTCTGCCACTCTTGCAGGCTGCAAGAGTGTTCACTACGACCTTGTCTTCCTCTTGGACGCCTCCTCCAGCGTTGGAAAAGAAGATTTTGAGAAAGTTCGTCAGTGGGTGTCTAACTTGGTGGAAACTTTTGAGATTGGCCCAGCCAAAACCCGCGTCGGCGTGGTGCGGTACAGCGATCGCCCCACCACGGAGTTCGACCTGGGAAAGCACAAAACCCTCCAGGAAATCAAGGAGGCTGCACGGAGGATCCAGTACCATGGGGGTAACACAAACACTGGAGATGCTCTCAGGTACATCACCACCTACAGTTTTTCCAAAGAAGCTGGTGGGAGACTCAGTGATCCGACTGTTAAGAAAGTGGCTATCCTTTTGACTGATGGAAGGAGCCAGGATTTTGTCTTGGATCCAGCCACTGCAGCCCATCAGGCTGGGATTAGGATTTTTGCTGTGGGTGTTGGAGAAGCCTTAAAAGAAGAACTTGATGAGATTGCTTCAGAGCCCAAGTCTGCTCACGTGTTTCATGTCTCTGATTACAACGCCATCGACAAAATTCGGGGGAAGCTGAGGCGGCGTCTCTGTGAGAGTAAGTAGAGCTTTCCTTTCTGCAGAATTGGAATAGCTTCAATTAACATAAAGATATATGAAAACCTGTGATTATTTTCTTTCATGCTTATACTTCTCTATTTTCATGTCTTCTACTCAGTTCCCCTCTGTAAGACATCACTGTTCAAGGCCAGGTTGGGTACAGTTTTGAGCAGCCTGATCTAGTGGAGTACTGCTCATGGCAGGGATTTGGAATTAGGTGATCTTTAAGGTCCCTTCCAACCTAAACTGTTCTCTGATGTTATGATTCTATGATTTTACTACAGGAGATGTGGTGGGTTTTTCTGGCAAGTCAGTGTCAACTACAGGTCAGCTTCCAGAGTAAACCATTAATTCCCTTTGGCTCTGATACAGTTCAATTACTTTATAGCAATTTGGACTACTGAATATGAAAAGTGACATCTTATTTATATCCAGATTTTGGTTTACTTTGTATAGGACCCTTTCCCCCCTTATTTCTGGCATTGTACTGTGAAAAGAATGCTCTGGGTGCTGCTGGGAATGATCCATAAGGAAGCAGAGGGATGTTTGTGCTTTTCTGACTTTCAGCATCTCAACTCTACTGACAACTGGTGTGTGCTCTCTAGTGCTCTGGCTGCCAACAGCATCAGCATTGGTGATGTTTTGAATGCCTTCAATAGAGAAAAGTGTGGGGGATTTGCACTGCATAAATGAACCTGATTTTCCAGCTCCTTTGGTGAAGAGGATGGGAATGGCATTGTGGCTGCATCTCCTAGCACTTTAACAGGAACAGCAACCACACAGCCTGTTCTCCTTCCACCACTGATAAAGCATTCTCTTCTTCTTAGTGACTATGTGAAAGCTGCCTGGTTTTGCTGCTTTTTGCAGTGTGTGTTGTGGTTACTGTGAACAGGCCTCGTAGCTGATGCTGTAAGATCTGTTACTGCTTTCTGTGTCTTCCCTTTTTCTTTTGTAAGAAAAAAAGCTCTGGGCTTATGCAGGGTCCTGAAAGAGTGACAAGTGCAAGCAGGCGGAGTCTAGTAGAAATCAGCCAGCAATATCAAGATATTACTGCTTTTTTAGCCTAAACATAAATGGGAAATGGATGGTGTAACCCCTATACAAATGGAAGTCATGGAGAATAATGACTGTAAGCTATACAAACTAAGGAGCGCTTTTTTTTTTTCTGTGAAAATCTCGTGTAATTACACACACAGCTGGGGTCTAATAGAATATGGCAAACCCTTCTGATTGGCACACTTCAACAAAACAACTTCCTGTTGCAGCTGCTGAACACCAAAAATGTGATTTTTCCTTTGCAATTCTATTACTTTCCTTTTCCAAAGCAGGCATGTACTGTGCTTTGTACCTGGGTCATTATTTGTTGCCTGCTCAAGAAAATCTTTTACCTGCCTGTCAGAGTACAATCCCATCTGTCTGTGGCTTCCAGAGCCCATGCTGTGTCCACACAGGCCATAACACCTCTCATTCAATTACAGAGGATCACCAGGAGCATCCTTCATCCTGAACATGATGAGTCACTCTCCAAGGTGTTTGATTCTCCCTGCACTGTGAGCTCAGTGAGAAATGGGGGCTGTGGTCAGTTCATCACACATCTCTGCTGCTCCTTCCTCCTAGGAACAAGGACTCCTCACACTCTTTCCCTGCCCTGGCATGAGCTCCTCCCTCCATGTGTCCACAGGTACTGCCAGGAGTTTTGTCCAGCATGGGCTGGGTCACAGCCTCCTTCAGGCATCTCCCTGCTCTGGTGTGGGGTCCTCCCCAGGCTGCAGGGGGATTTCTGCTCCCCCATGGTCCCCCTTGGGCTGCAGCTCACCATGGGCTGTGCAGGGGCTTCAGGGGACCCTCTGCTCCAGCACCTGCAGCATCTCCTGAGCCTCCTTCTGTACTGGTGTCTGCAGGGCTATTCCTCTCTCATAGTCTCACCTCTCACCTCTGACTGCAATTTCTCCTGCAGTGTAACTTTTTGCCCTCAAGTACACAATCCCAGAATCTTCCCAACATTTTTTCTTTCTACATTTAAAACAAGGAAAATACTCTTTGGCAGAATCAGTGTTATCATACTTATTTAATTTATTGCTTTGCATGCAGAAAGCTATTAAGCGGCATGATGTTTAGATCAGGTCTAAAAAAACATGAAAATCTTGCTGAAACAGAGGATGAGGTAATGAGAGCACCTCCAGCAGAAATATTCTGTTAGAGATCAGATGTTTTGTTACCTGCATGTGTGAGGTGGGACTGTTCTGGGGGGTGAGAGAATGGAGATGGAGATCAGGACCAAGAACAGGATTTCCTGTGCATGTACCCCTTTCAAATTCCATGTTAATGCAGTAGGAACAGGAAAGGAGTTCATTGTAATGGCTGGGCCTTCTACATGTTTAGAAGATCAAGCTTTCAGCAGCTGTTGCAGTTAACTTTCAGTGGTTTTAATGACAGCTCTGCATGAAACAGGAACATACAAACCAAGGGTGGGTGGAAAACGTGAGCAGGGCACACATACCAAGCTGCTGTTTATTCTGTGAACATTCTGAGACAAAAGCATCTATTGCTGGTTTTAACAGCCATAATCCCATGTAAGCTCCAGGGAGACACATGAATCAAAGGGGGGAAATGGGAGGAAGTTTTTTCTGCACTGACCACTGCTGAGTCCTCCAGTCCTGGTATTGCTGCTGAAATGGGAAGGGTTGTGAAGTGCTGCTAATGCTGGATTTCATGCCAGCAGCTGTTCAGAATCCCTTGTCTCAGGTCTCCCTAGACATCTGGCCTAGCTCTGTCATTCCATCCTGCTATATTTGACTGAATTTATTGCTAAGAAGATGTCATTGAGTGCATTAATAGCATTTTAGCTCTCGTTTGGTCTTGTGGCAGTAAGCATAGCATAATCAAAAATAACATGTCTGCTCTGTAGAGCATTGTGGCAGGGAGAGATATTTTTGCCACATATCTCCATTACATTCTGGACTATAGCTGGCTGGCAAAAATGGGTGATGCTTTCACAGGAAAGCAAGACAGATACATTTTGCTAAAATTCCAGAAATGCTACATGCTTCCTAAATACAGTTCCTGCTTATATATTGTAGGGATAACAGCAAGCAGCTATGGAATATATAAAAATAACCAGACCAAAGGACTGTCATCGCATGAATCTCAGATTCTTTGTAAAAAGAAGGAGATGAGGCTGAATTGTTTCAATAATGGTTGGTACCAATGGTTTTTCATTGATTTCAGTTGATTTAGTGAGGTCTGTGATAAGATATCAAAAGCAGTCACATGCCCAGATGATTCACATCATTTATATTTCTATTTTTACACGTCTTTGTTGACTTTGGGATAGTCTGTGAAGTGTATATAATATAAGACATGCTACCACTATTCTCTTACTGATGATGAAGGGCTTCCAGCCTTCAAAGCAACACCTTGAACATCCATCAAAAGAAGAGTCTGAAAGCTTCAGAATTGTCCTTTTTGGAGGTTGCCTTTGCCCAGGTTCATGATACATTCACAGAAGAATGGCAAGCTGTTTCCTCTTGGCCTTTAGTGTTAAAAATACCTCATGCACAGAAACCATGACAAAGGGTCAGCATCTGAATTGCCACATCTTGACTGACACTTCCTAACAGACTTATTAATACAGTCAAATCTCAAAAAAATACTGAAATATTGGAACATATCAACATCTAAGGGTATATTCCACATTTTGCTGCTTAAGAAGATGTCCAAATTAAGTGCAGGTACTAAGAATTTGACCATCACTTGAAAACCCATGACTTTCAGATGGCTTTGGAAGTCTGTTAAAAGCTCAGCAGACAACTGCTGCTTTTTGAAAAGCTGCAGCTGGGCAGTGACCCAGCTGATGTCACCTCTGATGTGTCCTGCTGCTTCTTGATGCTGCACTCCCACAGCTGTCGTGGTGCCTTTCTCCAATTCTGTAACATCTCCATCTTCCAGCAATCATTCATGTTACAGACTACAGGATCACTCATCCTTTCATCACCACATTTGCTGGCTAATTGCAGTTTCCTCTGAAGGCATAAAAGACAGAATTTCCAACTGATTTATCCTTTATTTGAAACTAAAGAAAAAAATGACTTTTCATGGATGTGGGGAGACAAAATTTTGTTTAGTGGTTGTCTGCCATTTAGTTGAAGGACTGTCTGGTATCTTTTGGCTCCAGGAAGCACAGCGGAGATGTTCAGTTATTCTTCTTTCTCTTACAGAAGCTTTTATTTTCAAACAAAATGTCTGAAACTCTCAGATCTAATTTTCCACTTGGTCCAGTGATCATCAGCTTAGAGAGAAATGGTTCCAGAGCTGGTGTCTGGCAGGCAGCTTTGGGCAGTGTGAATGAGCTGTGGCTGCTGGCTGTCCCTCAGTTTCTCCACAGATCATGCAGAAGAGTTGTCCCAGATCATAACTACAGTTCTGTTCTGGCACTGTGCAATCTCCATGTCATTAAATGTTGCATGTCCAAAGAAGGGCATCAAAGCTGGTGAAGGGTCTTTGTCATGAGTCCTTTGAATAGTGGCTGAGGGAGCTGGGAGTGTTTAGCCTGGAGGAAAGCAAGCTGAGTTGGAATCTTATCACTCTCTACAACTCCCTGAAATGATGCCTTAAGTTTTCAGCTTTTATATTTTTCAGATCCTGTACTGCATTAGTGTATAACTCTGAACTCCATATGGAGTGTTAGTGAGCTCTCTTCACATTTTGCTCAGACAAAACAATCCTTCCAGGCCTGAGATCCAAGGACATCCTCAGCCTCAGGCCCCCAAAATTATAAACAAAAGTGAATTGAGGCAAAGAGCAAGCTGAGGGGGAATATGACTTCATTAGCTGAAGCTGTAATTGGAGGATTAACTCCTGACATGCAAATAGACCAAACCTATACCTGTCTGAAAAACTTGTGACCATCATCCCTCTTGGGTGTGGCCTCTGTGAGGCTTTTGCACTGTCCAGGGTGTATCTATTTGAAGGCCCTTAATAAATATTTACTTTATTTTCTAACTCTGTCTAGCCTGTGTTCTAGGTAGCCATTGAAGACATCATAACCAGGTGGGGATTTGTCTCTTCTCCTGGGTAAAAAGCAACAGGACAAGAAGAAACAGCCTCAAGTTTCACCAGGGGAGGTTTAGATTGGATATGAAGAAAAATTTCTTCACTGAAAGGAGTGTCAAGCAGTGGAAGAGGCTCTCTAGGGAAGTGCTAGAGTCACCATCACTGGAGGTATTTAAAAGAAGTGTAGGTGTAACACTTGGGGACATGGTTTAGTGGTGGACCTGGCAGGGCTGGGTTAATGGTTGGGCTCAAGTTCTTAAGGGTTTTTTCCAGCCTAAACAATTCCATGATTCTAAATAAATTCTTACTTTGCTTGGTAATCTGAAATGAATAGGTTTATTCTGAGATTTGCAACAGTGCAAATGACCAGCTCCACTACTAAAAAAGAAAATCTTACTCTTCCTAACTTCCTTCTCCCATCTGCCAGCACATGTATTTATGTGGCCCCACCATGAACTATAGCAGGAAGCCAATGAATATTTTTGTTCCCTTTCCCAGATTAGTTTTTACTCAGATTTATTTCACCATGCTGTCCCAGGGGAGGAACTGGCACAAGGTGAGAGCAGCTAACTCGGAGCAGAAGATCTGGATTGTGTCCTTTGGTGCAGTGCTAGCTCATCTCAGCTTGAGGAACATTAGTTAAGGACTTCAGGATACTGAGGAAAGTCCTTCATCTGCTCCCAGTGCAGACCTGAGCCTGTGTTCTGGTGTGCTCTGGTTTATGCTGGGTGGGTTTTTCCTATTCAAACTCCACTTCTAGGCTTGAGCACAGCTTGCTTGCCTTGAATAAATAGCTCACTTTACAAAAACATCCCAGTGCACGTGGATCTCTTCAGGATCCTGTCCCATTTTCCTTAAACAGGCTTTCCAGTACATGTAATTGCTGCTGTTTTACTACTGCCTCAGCTCCTGTTTGTTCAGGGAGGGAAGGCAGAGTTCTCCCTCCTCCTGTGTCTGGCTGGGAGCATCTTGCTGGAGCTGTGGGTAGGAGGGATAAGCAAGCTTGCCACCACCTTCACTCAGACACAGGCTGTCTGTCAGTGCCTCCAGGCAGCACTTTGATATTTCTGTGCACCCGGGTAGCTTTTCTCCTCCAGAATGGATGTTAGCTCTGCTAGAGCTTCAGAGAGTGATTTATTGATTTATTTTCATTCCCTTGTATGTTGGAAAAAGCAATGTCTTAGACATTGCCTTCAGGATGAGGATATTTCAGCATCTGTGACCTGATTTCCTCTTTATGCTGAGGGAGAAAAGATATGAATCCAAAAGTCATCTGAAACACAGAGTTTTAGAAATAAGTCTATGACAGAAAATGGTTTTACTTCTTTTCTTTGATGTAGTTTGTGAGAAAAGGAGTCTGTTCCAAACCTGCAACTGCATGCAGACCACTGGGAATATTAATATGGGATCTGAAGATAGGAATATAATAAAATGAGATCAATTAAACTTTTTTGCACTTGCGTTTCTCATCTCTGGCTTCTTTTTTTACAAATAGTAGCATCATAAACCAGAGGCAATCACTTTATGTAAAGCAGTGAATCTCAGAACTGCCAACAACATCTCATATCTGAAATCACAAAATCTGGCTGGATGATAACATCTCCCCTAGATTGTAATAGGTTTTCTTGCATTTCAGACAAGAAAGCTCTCTGAACAATGTTTGATGTACAGTAAAAATAATTGTAATGGCAAAGACTCAGATAAAAGTAAGTCCCAGATTTGGAAAGAGATATTGAGACAATCAGAAAAAACATGAGTCTCAGAGACTTATGAAAAAGTAATGTGCTGTTTGGAGAACAAAAAAAAAAGGGAGGGGGGATGTGGTGACTATGGAAGGCATTTCTAAATAATGTAGGAGTGAAGGAGAAATACAGAAATAGGAGCAGGCAAAAAGCTGGAACATACTCTCCTGTGCTGGAAGTAGTTTGTTTTTCAATCCTGCCTGCAGCCTGCATTGATTTTGCAGGAGCTGTGGACTCTCAGAACTTTCAATATTCAGCTGTGGAGCCCAACACCTCTCCAGCTGCAATCAGAAGGAGGCTTTGTGTCTGTTCCAGCAGAGTCCGAATGATGGGGTAAAAGAGACAACTCATCCTTGGGGCAGCACTGTCTCTCTTGGTGTTTGATGGACTGCTGAGGAATGCTCAGCAGAAAGAATAACCTCTGAAGATGGCCAGATGTTCAGCAGGAGGCTGGGGCAAAGCACTCAAAAATCTCTGAGTCTTTAGGTTTAGTTACAGGCTTTTCTGTCCAAGATAAACAAAACAATGAGGAGAAAACCCTTGGCATGTGGCCTTCATGAATCTAAAATACTTTAAATTTCAGCAGATTTGTACAGTCAGACTTTTCTTCCTCCTTCATTACAACCCCTAAACTGACCTCAAACTGAAAGGACACCAGTTACTTAAAGTCTTAGTGTTCTAAGCCTGCTTTGTGGTTAATTTTTATGCTTTATGTGACTATTCACATCAAAATCTAATGGTAACTCCCAGCAAAATCTATAAATGGAATAGACCATTGCCTGCTGTGGTTGGATGCACCTGCAAATGAAAGATTTCCTCTATTCTCTTCAATTTGGGGATGTAGTTCTTTTTAGGATAAGGAAAGTCTGGGGAAGTGCTATTGAGATTTATTCCCAGTTCTCCTGATGGTAGAATTTATGGGAAACAAAAGGTTGAATCTGTATCAGAGCACGCAAAACCCATGCAATGTATTAAAGGTCCCATCATAAGATATTAAACTTCTAAAACCCAGTGGACTGTTTAAAATCCCCAGCTCCTTATAAAATAACAGTTTCTGTAAACCCACTATAGCAATGGTGAGCTTGATCTCAGGGCTGGTGGGATTCTTTTGTTGCTCCTGGCTCCATAAATTCCAGCCTCAAAGTCTTGTGAGGAGTAACTGCAGTGAGAGCTGCAGATCCTGTGACTCAGCCTAATGAGGGAGTTTGGAGGTCCTGGATTTCATAGAAGGATGCAGTGGTTGCTGGTCATGGGCAGCCTTTGACACCTGGGAAAAGGTTTGGCACAAAAACTCAGCTTTCTCTTCAAATAGATTAACCAGAACATTTGTGACTTTTCATGGTATTGAATCAAGTGTATATCACCTGATAATTGAACTGATTTTGGAAACAATTTCACTGGCAGAACAGAACTATAAACCAAAATTGTGTTCAGAGCTAGATAAGCTGTCACATTAACACCTGGAAAAAAATGGGCAGGACCACCTATTTTTGAGATCTGGGATGAAACCATTGCTTCCACTTCTGTGTTCAGCTGAGCTGTCTGTACAAACCTGTGTTATTAATTTCTGTGATCAAAGCAAAGCTGGCCATTAAAGTTTTAATGGCTTATTTTGAAGCTGTAGGTAGATCATAAAAATCATAGAATGGCCTGGGTTAGAAGGGATCATTTCATTACAACCCCCCTGCCATGGACAAGGACACCTCCCACGAGACCAGGCTGCTCAGAGCTCCATCCAACCAGCCTTGAACACTTCCAGGGATGGGGCATCAGGGTGAACAGGTCTGTGATACCTGTAAACCTTACATGGTCTCTCTGCAATGGAGATACTCATGTTATTACTAGAGCTCAAACTGAAATGATACAATTATTTCCTTTCTTATCCCTTCATAATATGAAGTGGTGCATTCTCTCTCCCGTGGAAGTTTGTATATTCCACTGAATTCCAACTCCTCTCCTCTCCTCTCCTCTCCTCTCCTCTCCTCTCCTCTCCTCTCCTCTCCTCTCCTCTCCTCTCCTCTCCTCTCCTCTCCTCTCCTCTCCTCTCCTCTCCTCTCCTCTCCTCTCCTCTCCTCTCCTCTCCTCTCCTCTCCTCTCCTCTCCTCTCCTCTCCTCTCCTCTCCTCTCCTCTCCTCTCCTCTCCTCTCCTCTCCTCTCCTCTCCTCTCCTCTCCTCTCCTCTCCTCTCCTCTCCTCTCCTCTCCTCTCCTCTCCTCTCTTTTTCCTTCCTTTCCACAAATAAACATGAATTCTAATGCACCAGTCTGTTAAGAATATTTCTCCCTCAGTGGTGGAGCTGCAGTGTGGTTTAACTGGTGGGCTATTTTTGTTAGTAAATTGTAGGGTTAGGGATTCAATCCCATCAAGTTCCCTACGAGTTACACCCAAATACCAAACTCCTTTTCAAATGAGTAAGCTTGTTTATGATGCCAAACAAAAGCAGTGGGACTACTCTGACACCTTGGAAACTGCTTTTTGATAAAGTACTAATTAAGATCTTTAAAATGTAATTAAGAAATTGTTGCAAGATCTGCTGTATCAATGTACTTAAAAATGGTGGAGAATAGTTCTAAGTTCTGCATAAAATGCTTTTTGGCATGCTGTATATTTTTGGGAACTGTGAGTACTGCTGCTAATACTGGTCAGAAGTAGGGAAGGTATATTTCAAATGAGGTAGCTCAATTGGATAAGGTGATTTTTGCCCCTTGCTGTCCATGTCTGTTGAACAGCAGGGTCATGGGATATCAGGTTCCTAAACTCCATTCATTTCCTATTAACATTTCCATTAACAGTCAACATTCAGTGTCAATTTAGCTATAACTTCATCTGTACTCTAGGAAACAAAGGAATTTATGTATAAAATGCACATATATATGTATATATTTGGATATGTGCATAAGACCTATGTTTGTTTCCATATGTATAAATTCTGAAAAAATAAATCTGTGTCCTTTCACAGATCAGTCTTTCCTGAAGTATCAGTCTTTTCCTACATTGAGCTAGATAAAGCTATAACATGTTAAAGCTCTAGAGAGGATGAAATACAGCAATTTTTACT
This sequence comes from Erithacus rubecula, assembly GCF_903797595.1. Lineage (NCBI taxonomy): Eukaryota > Metazoa > Chordata > Aves > Passeriformes > Muscicapidae > Erithacus > Erithacus rubecula. The sequence goes on from NC_136689.1 coordinate 142,068,469, forward strand.
GCAAAGTGACTACACACCTCTGGGTGAGACTTCATTTAGCTACACTGCCATAGGAATCACTGTGCTTCATTCCTCTAGGGTTTTACAGCAAATGGATAGCATATATTAGTTCTATCTATGTATTAGTTCCACATCTACTTTAAAAACATCTCTGATTTGGCACTGAAGATGCAACACCTGTCAGAGGCTGCAACACTAATGGGACACAGGTGGGACAGTACAACAGAATTTTAGTCATTAGTGCTAAAACGTTGTGGCAAGTGGCTCTAATAGATTAGATCAAAGGCTGTTTCTGAGTTGAAGATTGATGTTGGATCAGAACTGAAAACTGCACGTAGAATTAAACAATTCTTTCTCTTTATATTAAGGTATCTTCAGTAGGATTCATATAATCTAACTGCAGTATCCTGGCAAGTATTTGTCTGTGCTCTTTTGATAGTCAGTGGAAAGGAGTAGATATCTCAAGAGGATGTTTCATCCTTTTTGAGGATGACTGTTTGAGACAGGAGACATGATTCAACCCCTGAGTGCCTCTTTCTTTTCATTCACTTGTGGGAGAGCTCATTGGATTCTTCACTTTGACAGCCAACAGCAGAAGAGTTGAACCTTTCCCTGCCACTTTCTGGGAATTTGTTTCCTTGTGCCAGTAAATTCAGTCTGCTGGAATTTATGTTACTGATGGATATTCAGCATTGTTGCAAGCAGAGGTGGATGTGCTGCATTTCTCACCCAGCTCCCTGATGCTGCAGGGTTTGTGCAGTTGAAGGAGACAATGTCAGTTCAGAGAGCTGTTATCAAGCATTGCCATATGCTTAGGGTCAAACATTGCACTGCAAATTTATTGAATCCCTAAGGGACTGCTCCTGTGAGAAGAATGGATCTCTCTCCCTTATCATTGGCTTCTGCCTAAATCTTGTGATAAATTGGTCCTTGAAGTTAACTGTGTTGTGATATTACCTGCTGCAGTCTGTTGACTCATTTATAGCAAGGACATAATGCTTTAAAAAACAAATAATGGCTGCAATGCAATTAAGAGTAACACAGACAGCTTTTTTAATTACTACTATTGAAAGATACCTTTGCTGCTAATAGCTTTTGTGTTGTTGTTAATTGAAGCGTGAATCCACTCATGCTTAATGATCTTTCCAGTTCTCACTGTAACAAAGTCAGATCCCAAACCAAACTGTACTTTGCTGGAACCAAAATGGAAAGGATGCCAGCTCAGACCAGCTTGAATGTAAACCAAACCCATGTTGCTGGTGCATCCTGGTTGTCTTTCCATAGAGAGAAGCAAAAAATTCACTTGGAGGGTCTGGTGAACAAACCCAATGGAAGAAATGCTGTGATAAATTAATCCTGCTATTAATGGGAATGAAAAATTCACCTTGAACCAGTGAAGTTCTGAATATGGGTTGAGGTAATTAAACAATCTTTCTTATTTGATTATTATCTGATAGAAGAAAACAGAAATGACTTAAAACTGAGAGAAATTACATTTAGATTAGGTAGTTGGAATACCTTGAGGTTGGTGAGGCACTGGAAAAGGTTCCAATGGAACAGGACTTGGGTGCAGCAGAAGGTGTCCCTGCCCATGGCAGGTTTGGAATTGAATGATCATTTAGGTCCCTTCCAAACCAAACCATTCTTTGACTCTATGATTTATTCAAATTTTCATTGAATTCACTCTGGGTGCTTTTTGCAGAAGTGTCCATGTGAGTGGCACCTCTGCACTAGAGTGCTGGTTTTGGCTGGGATGCAGTTAATTTATTTCACAGTGGCTGGTGTGGAGATATGTTTTAGATTTCTACTGAACACAGTATTGACAATGTAGAGATGGTTTTGTTATTGTTGAGCAGGGCTTGTCTGGTGGAATACAGCATGCCTTGTCTCAAATATATTGACTTGTATATAAACATAACACATATAAGAAGGATCATGTGAGGGAAGGGATGTGCTCAGGACTAAAAATCCCTTGGGGACTGAGATGATCCAGAGCAGCAGATTCCTGGAACCTTGATGCTCTCTGGTGCAGCACACTGCACAGATCAGGCATTTTGGAAAGGTCACTTAGGTGTCTAGACTAGGAAACTGGATATCCATTTTTCTTGATTCCTGGCACCATATTTCCCTTTGGCAGTGTCCAGCCCCAAGAGTTTTGCCCCTTGCAAGAGGGCAAATGTGGGGCATAATGTTCCTTCCCTAGTGGAGTTTATTGACAACGTGCAATCACCACTCCCTCCCACCCCAGAGAAGCAACCCCACTTCTACACCTGTGGCTTTATTGGAGCTCATGGCTCTAATGAAAAGGGCAACAGAGGATAGGAATAGAAGGAAATCATCATTATCCTTGCTTGTAATGAGCAGGATATGAATTTTATTTGAATTGTGAGTGTATAATACTCACGAAATATAACAAAATGTACTGGAAAATTTACTGTGTTAGTTTATTCAGGGATGTATCTACTAACTATTCCTCCAAGCTATCAGAGCTCTGTTCTGGAATAGTGAGTCATGCATGTTGATCTTTAACAAAGTTGCTTAAGGACAAGTGTAACATTTGCAGAACTGCCAATCTTTCAAAAATTCAACATAATTTACACTGGTTGTTCTAGTTTCTCTTAGCAAGCATAGAAGCAGATGCCTGTCTAAGTTACCTGCCTGATAAACTGTTCTTTGTAGTGACCTTGATAATATCCTGAAGAATTAATTTCCTGGGCTAATATTCTATTTATAATTTATTTATCACCAGCTGAGTATTTACGTGCTCACAGCTTTACAAGCTGTAAGATGCTGTGGCTTCACACAATGTAGGATGGTACACAGGAATCTCTTTAATGTATGACTGGCTGAGAATCAAGGATTTTTATCATCTATAATTAGGAGTTTATCCCAGTGGGTGGGATTTTTTTTTTCATCATAAATCCTTTTGCATACTATTATTTAGTTAAAAATACTGTCCTGCTGACAGCACAAGAAAACAGAATAAGAAATCTAAATAAATGGAATTAGTGGATGGGTTGTTACACCCTCCCACCACATTCATCTCTGCAAACTATTTTTGAGTTGATTATAAGTAATTTGGCTTTGGAGGTCGATATTTTTATTTGTTCTAGGGGGCCTGTAATAAAGAGAAGTCTCTCAGCTTTTTACTTTGATTTCTGTGGGCACATGCCTTGACCATAAAATGCTAGGTGTTACTGAAATGTTGAAAAATATCTCTTAGTCTCACAGGGTCAAGAAAATTCTTCCTTGTTCAGATCCTAGAGAAGGTTATTTCCTTCTTTAAATTTCTTTTATTTTAGGGTTTTTAGTTTATTTAATAAATAAAGCACGAATTTCTATTTTGGAGCATAGAGTAGTTTCCCTTCTCTGTGTTTATGCTCAGTAATACCTTACTGCAAATTTTACACAAACAAGTAGTGTGCAAGATAATAAATGTTTATTTAACCACACATGTGAGAAAGCATTAGACTGACTTGTCATGACTTTGTACAGCTATTTGCATACATTCTGGGTTATTTCTAGTGAATCCAGTGGTTTTCTTAAGCTCACACAGCAGGGCACTAAAAGACCTCAGAAATAAACCTTGGCTGAACAGATTTACACATGGTGCAAATCCCTTCCTTGTGGGGTGCTCTGAAGATTTTCCATGAGAGTTTTGATGCACTAAGTATAATGAAGATGTACATTGGGTCATAGGGGTCCAACCTCTAACTCCTAAAAGAGCTCCTGTCCTACCAGCAGGGAAGAAAATGAAACAAATGCAGACATTCTTAGGAGATGTTTCCCTTGCTGGCTGAATGCAGAGGTTCTGCCTGTGGGGCTGGGGGTGTCCCTACAGCCCCCCAGCGTGCTCAGCACAGCCCAGCTCTCAGGAGGGACCTGGCCTGGCTCTGCAGGTTTCTGGATGATGTTTCTGCTCGTGTGTGTCCTGTGCTCCTGGCAGCTCCAGGCTCAGGCTGTGCTGTGCAGCTCGGGAATGGTGCAGGAGCACTTGAGGCTGTAATTTTGAGAGGCTCACCCTTTCATCTTCTGTCCTTTCCTTTCTTCTCCTTTGTGTCCCCTTCACCACAAAATGTGCAGGAGAAGAACAGCTTTTCAGGAAAAGTGTTTTCTACCCGTAACTCTGTGGTGGAGTGAGAGGGAGAAATGCCAAGGGGAGCAAGTAAATTGATGTCAGTAAGTTCATACTCACAGAGGTTGTTTTGTCTGTGTTTTCTCTTTCCCCACCACCCCTCATTACAGAATAAGGTTCCAAGTAACCTGCTATCAGCAGAACACAGGGGACTGAAGCACCAAGGGCCCTCTCCCCTTTATTTGCTTTGTCCCAGGGGCTTGTGACTGTTCTCCTGTGGTTGGATGTGGGTTCAAACTGAGCAGGGGATGAAGTGTTGATCAAGTCACTAAATGGAAGGGGCTGGCTGCTCATCTTATTATGGATTTCTGGTGAAGAATGGTCACTGATGGGGGACTCCACGACCCCCATGGACTCAAGCATCCCCCACAATCTATCTTTTAAATAAGCCTCTTTTGGATTACAGGCATCCTTTATTTTCTTCTCTTCTGGACTCAGTTCTTTTTATAGCATCTGCCTTTTTTATAATGTATGCACATGCACACACATCCATATATATAACTGGAAGTGAATGGAGTGATTTTCTCTCAGTTAACACAAATAAAATTTAGGGAATGGAAACCACAGGGGTGGATAAACATGCTAAACATGCTGGGTGGATCTGTGCTCCCACGGGGGGAGGTGAGTGTCCTAATTTCAGAATAGTACAGACTGAGTTTTCATTAAATCTGAAGATGTTTAATTATATCATTTGGAATGGGAAAGTGGAGAGTGTAGACATATATCTGCAATGAATCTATAATTATATAGTAATTTCTCTAGTTTTGTTGGGTTTTGGGTGGTTTGGTTGGTTTTCTTTTTGGTTTATTTTTGACACATTGATGATTTTCCTGGGGTTGATGGGATCCATGAAAAAGCAGCTGAAACTCCTATAGAGAAAACATTGTCTATGTGTTTTCCTGATCTTGGGCTGAGCTTTTCAATCCACTTTCATCTGTAATTCCAGGCTGGATGCTAAGTCGGATTTTCTCTACATTTCTGGGTTTGTAGGTGAGGAGGAGCTGTGCTAGGGCAATAGCATAAAGGAATGATTAATGTTGACTTTCACCAAGGAAAACAACACAGTGCTTACTCCCCTGTGAGTCTGCCAAGCAACATTTAACCTTTCCTGCTCATTCTGCTATGGCAGCTCTTTTTAATGAAGGTGAAGCATAAAGTGATGAATTCCAGCTGTGGGAGGTGGATGCTCTCTTGGTTAAAATGGGTCAGCTCAGGGAGTGGTTCTTGTAAGGGACACCATGGCACCATTAATTCAAAAGCAATTACATTTAGAAGTTTATTATAGAATGGGTTGGAAGGGACATTAGAGATCATCTATTTCCAGCTTCCTGCCATGGACAAGGGTACCTTTCACTGGATCAGGTTGCTTAGAGCTCCATCCATCCAGCTTTGGATTCTGCCAGAGATGGGGCATCCAAAACCCCTCTGGTCAGCCCATCCTAGTGCTTGAGCATCTTTAGAGTAAAAAAGCAAAAAATTAAAAAAAAATTCCAATATCTAATTTAAACCTACTGTTTTTCAGTTTGAAGCCATTCCCCCTTGTTCTGTGACTCCAGGTTCTTGTAATCCAAATTCTCTCCACCTTTCCACGTAGGAGAGATGTTCCATCCCTCTAATCAACTTGGTGGCTTCCTTTGGACTTGCTCCCACAGGCTGATGTCCTATCTGCATGTACAAAGAAGTTAATGCAAATAATGGATTGAATGTACATGTGCAGCTTTTTTTTTTTTTTTTTTTTTTTTTTTTTTTTTTTTTTTTTTTTTGGTTTTTTTTTGTCTAGGCAGATACTGTGTGATGGAAACTTGGCCTTGCTTAGTATTTGTGCAAGATGTCAAGAGAACCATGACACTGAATCTTATCTTAAAATTAGTCTTTTATATGGACTTGTACATAACCTTGCACTTAGAAAATTCTTGCCATATTAAATTCTGGCAATAGTAATGATTTAAACTCCCAAACCGCCTGTGGAAGAATATATGAGAAGATACAACCATCAGTACTCATCTTGCCCTTGGAGAAGAATGGAAACATGGAAACAGAGGGCACATCATCGTTGTTAAAATTTGTTGCACTGATTGCCTGAATCCCTTCAGCAAGACAAAAGTGGAAACTAGAAGCTGCTTCTTAAAGGGCATGTAAGATTCATTTTTTTCTAACTGAGCACAGTTAATGCCTGAAAAAAAGATCACCTGGTAGAATGTGCTCTGGCATCTTTAAAATGCAGGCTGAAGCCTTTTTAAGAGATGAGGTCTTGTTCATCTCAGCCTCAAACTGCTGGCTTTAACAGCATTTTCTTCTGAGGAAGGAAATATCCTTTCCCAAAAGAGCAGATATTGCTGTGGAATATGAGATGTCTGATGTCATGTGCAAGAGGCCTTGATGCTGGTCATAGTTTTCTGTAGCTGTAAAATTTGTGAGTCTCAGAGAGAGATGGAAAAAAAGCTTTGTTGAGAGATCACCAATATATTTTCCTTGTACTTTCTTCCAGCAGAAAATCCACCAGAACCTCTCTATTAGACTCTGAGCTCTCAGACTTTGGAGGAGGGATATTTTAATCTCTAAGTGTCTACATATATAGGAATGTTTGCAGCATCTTGGTCCAGCATGGGTGGAAGATGGGAAGAAAAATAAAATGGAAAACGTGGCCTTTGATTAGAAGGCAAACTTTTTTAATGGAGGTGATTAGAGAAACTGTAAACTTTGTTTGGCCATAAGGCAAGAGAGTGATTTTCTTGTGTGGTGGCCTGGAAGGCTGCCAAGCTGTTTCTCAGTAACTAATCCCAAGTCAGTTTTGGGCACAGAAAACAACACCACATATCCAGCACTTTCCAGGGAAAGGGGTCAGACACTGATGTGGTGATCACTGCAGGGAGCAAGTTCTCAATTTCCCAGCAGGAGCACCGGGTCTGTATCACTGTCCCCAACCCATCTGCTTCCCAGAGAGGCAGTGGGGAACAATTCAAGAGAAGCTGGCCTTGGATCATTATAAAGACAGTCAGTTCTTTGAGAAGCTAATGATGTGACAGCTAGTGAATGGCTAGGAAAAAACAGATCTAAGATGGATCAAGACTAACTAGTAAAGGACTCAGGATTTCCTTGTCTTACTTCTTATCTGATATAAAAATGTCCTCTTTCTGTAACACTCTATAAAAGCATGTCCTGCCCAAAGAAAAGCCCTGTGGCCTCTGTAAGATGGAGTCACTGTCACCTGGAAGGCATTCTGGCCATGATAAGCATCACAATGAGCCTAAGGCAACATCCTGTGAAGCTGAGACTACCAGAGTACCACTGGTACATTCTCAGCATGAACTTATCTCCTTTGTGCTCCATTGTTACTGTGGAATCACAGAATTGTAAAAGCGAGAAAAGCCCTCTGAGATCATTGAGTTCAACTCTTAACCTATCACTGCCATGGCCACCACCAAACCTTGTCCCTCAGTGCCCCATCTACACATTTTTGTGTGTTTCCAGGGATGATGATTCCACTATTTCCCTCAGCAGCCTGTTCCAGTGCTTGACCACCCTTTCAGTGAAGAAATTGCTCCCAGTATCCAATCCCTGGTGCAACTTGAGGCCATTTCCTCTTGTCCTCTTTGTTTGTTACTTGGGAGAAGAGACCAAACCCCACCTGGCTACAACCTGAGCCTGCTTTTCTCCAGGCTGAGCATTCCCAGCCCCCTCAGTTGTTTTTCATCAGACTTGTGCTCCAGACCCTTCCTCAGCTTCACTGCCCTTCTCTGGGCATGCTCCAGCAACTCTGTAATCAACACTTGAGTAACTCAGCCAAATATCTGCTGGTTCTGGATGTCTCCATGTGAGCTCTGGGATGGAGGGACTCCCTTTGAACACCCCAGCTATCTCTGTGGATGATGTGCTGAGCAGCAGTGATGAGGGGCTGACTCTTCATGTGCACACACGGTGCAGCCAGCAGAAATGCCACCCAGAGGGATGTCCTGTGTCAGCACAGCCCCTTGGAATCCACACCACAGCCAGTGAAAGTGCTGGGCCTGGCATTGTCCCACCACAGCCCACGGGACACTTGGTGGGATGGGTTCAGTCCGTGCTAATGAGCTCTTTCTAAACAATGACCTGACATGGTTCAGGGAATAGCAGAGCCCCAGGCCAGGAGCCTGTCCCTAATGGGCAGTGGGAACGTGGCATCCCAATTTTGGCTGGATGGGAGTAGGGAGAATGGTTTGGCTCTGCCTTCCTGCCCTCCTGGCCAAAGAATGAGTTTGGTTTGTATAGAAATGTGGAAGTGCTGAGCATTGTAAAGCAGATGGGATGTTTGAATGGGGAAGCATTGGTCCATACTACACTACACAGGCTACATTTTGGGGTGGGTGGGAGTTTCCTCAGCTAGTCATAAATGCTGTTGCCATTTTTGGTGTAGTGGCACAGCTATCAGGTTTGTAAGCAGTTCTTAGGAAAATCACATTCTTCATGGTGCTTTTTCCCTATGTGAATTTGAGGTTTGGTACTGTGATCTGTGAAATCTCATCTGAGATGTTGCTGGGATGAGAAGCTCAGTGAAATAAGAAGGTCTGGCCTCTTAGCCAAAGCCAAGAATGTGGTCACTGAGTCAGAGAATCACTGAATTGTTTGGGCTGGAGGGGATATTATAAGACCATCTAGTTCTAACCCCCTGCTAGAGACACCTTTGACTCAATAAGGTTGCTTGAAGCCCCATTCCACCTGGCCTTGAACACTTCCAGGAATGGGGCAGCCACAGGTTTTCTGGGTGACCTGCACTAATGCCTCATCACCTTTATAATAAAGAATTTCTTCCTAATCCTCACACTTCTGGTATTGTGTATCAAGGTTTCTCAGTGTTACCAAGCCAAGGCTGTCTTTGACCCATCCATATGGAGAACTTGAGGCAACTGCCTTTCCTCTTTCCTGCTTTTACTTCTGTGTGATTTATCTAGATTTATCTCTGTTCACCTGAATGGCTGCATGTCCCCAGACTGTTTGGGGGCTCACAGCTCTAACAGGACACATTTGTTTGACAGCAGGCCTTGGTCATTAGGCATAGAGCTGACTTTGAGGTGTCCTGTGCTGTGCTTTTGGCTTTGTTTCTTTGTCATCAGCAACAGCAGCAAATGGGTACACACTAAACAAAACACCCAGCTACATTCCTCACTCATTTACATTGATCTAAATCCAGATTAATTTCACTTTAATGAACGAGCAACTAAGCAAGAGAGTTGGCCTATCACCATGCTTCGTACTAATTAGTATTTTTCTTACCAGTGCCTGCAGAAAAGCCAATCTGTTTTGTATTCTGAGCTGAAAAACGCCCTCTGCAGTAATTTTCATCACCAGCATGTATGTCATTCCTCTGGGCTTCTGCAGCCTCTTACAAAACCCTGTTGCAGGGCAAAAATAATCTCCCCAAGCCTCTGGTGCTCAGCAAGCGTGGGGCACGGAGGGCTGGACAGGCTCTCTGCCATGGGCACTTTCCTGGAATCCACGCTGGCCCCCATTTGCTCATAGCTGGGTTCTGTGGTCGCTGCTCTCCATGCAGAATAGCTCAGCCTTTGTGGCATCCCAGCCAGAGCAGTGGCAGTGGCAGCTGTGCTCTGCCTTTGTTGGAGGGTGGGTGCTTGCCCCAGTGGCTCATCCCTCGCTGAAAGGAGGCAGAGCCTGGTTGTTAGCTGTGCTCACTGGGGCAGAGCGCAATGAGGGCGTGCAGGGGAGCCCCTGGATGGCTCCCAAAGACCCAGAGGGGGAACAGGGAGGGGAAAGGACAAAGGAAGGGACAGAGCCTGGGTGCTGGTGGCAGGCAGGGCCATGGCTGAGCGTGCCAGGGCAGCCCTGCTCTGGCAGGGCCGGGCCGTGCGTGGGAACGGCGCCGTGCCAGCGGACCTGGCACTGAGCCCTTGCTCACATTTGCTGAGCTGATGGATCCCATTTCCACTGCCCCCCAGGAGAACGTGGCAAGGGGCCAGCTGTCCACACTGGGCCTTCAGCTGCGTCTTTCAGAGTTATTAAAAGGTTCTTTTTAAGAAATGGATTCACTTCCTCAGCTCTGTATTTCCATCTTCTGCTTTCCCCTCTCATGTGTGTTCTGCATAATTGTTATAATGAACTTGCTTTTACCACTTCAGGCTTTTGGCCACTCTAGCTAATAGCAATTATACAGAATATTTATAATCTGATCAGAAAGTGCTAATGAAAAGCTTTAATGTGTCTAGCCATTTTCTTGAAGCAGACTTCACTCTTCCTTCCTTCTCACAGAAAGTCCCAGTCCAGCACGTGCCCTGACACAGTTCTGCAAGCACAAACTCTTTCCCCCATGATCCTTACCTAGAAACAATTTCTTCTTCAGGTCAGCACCTAAAATATTCACTCCCAAAGTCATTCCCTTAGCAGGCCAGGTCAGATAAGCTTGCACAAGCCTTCACCACATTCACTTAAGGCTCAAATCTCTCTTTAAGAGGGGAGGAATCCAACCTGCAAAAGGTAACTTCCACAGGATTGCAGTTCCCATGATAACATTAGCTCCTCCTACAGTTCCCCTCTGCATGGATAATATATAACTGCAAGTCAAACCTTGCTGAATAGACAACTTCCCCAGGAAGTGAAGCTGAAATGTCATTTTTCCATCTTCCCTAGGGACAGAAACTGTGATCCAGGTGAAATAACAGCTCTGATTGCTCAGTAGTTGCACAGGTGTCTAACTCCTCTGTAGCATGGACCCAAAACCTTCTCCAATGCTCCTGATCTTATGGGCAACTGGGAATGACCCTGCAGGGTAGATTTTATTCAGTCCTCCCTGATAAAAGCAAAGCTGCCTGCCCTGTTCCTTTACTGGGTGTTTGTGAGCCCTCCTGGCTGTTCTCTCTCTGTGTGCAGAGACACATGGATGTCCCAGACAAGCTCTGTCCCTGCTTTTATTTTGCTTTGCATTCCACACACTCTCTTCTAAAGTCTGGGAAATAAGTGTTAAAGAGCTCCAAGAATTACTTTTTGAGGCATCAACTATACAGGTTATAATCTACCTTTCTGCCAATGCAAAAAGGGAAATGATTACCTAAGAAAATAAGTTGGATATTAGGAAAACATTCTTCACTGAAAGACTGTTTAAGCATTGGAATAGACTTCCCAGGGAAGTGGTGGAGTCACCATCCCTGGAAATGTCCCAAAAATGAGTGGGCTTTGTGGTTTAATGGACATGGTGGTTAAAATGTTGGAGTCAATGATCTTGGAGTTCTCTTCCAATCTTAATGATTCTGTGATTCAGCTCTTCTATAGGACAGGGTTAAAATTCCATTAAAGAAGTAGAGTGTGGCTGGTTCTGAGTGCCTGTGTGACTCTTTGGTGCCATGAAAGCATCTTCACTTCAGCAGTGTGCAAAGGTGAAACCCCCAAAGTGACTGTGCTGAAGAGAATCCTCGTGGATCCCCATGCCAAGTGATGCAGACTGAGGATGCAGAACTGACTGTGAAGGGTGGGGAAAAAAGTCCAGGAGGAAAGAAATGAATTTGGCTTAAATTTGAAAAGCAAGGTTTTAGAGATCCTTGGAAAAAATTAGGGATGTGTAAATAAATACATGTAAAAAAACCCTGTTGGATGTGCTTTAAAGTGCAAAAACACCTTGTGGGGAATCAGTTTTACTACAGAAAACTTGCTGAACTGCTGAGGCATCTGATAGAATACAGCAACTCTCCTTTCCTGAGGCCACAAGAGGTTTTCTGAAACCCCTTTCCTTCTCAGGCTGGAGAGGAGCATGCACAATGAGCACAATGCTAAATATTGTCCTTCAGGACTCACCAGAAACTCTTGAGCTAATACACTGTATTTCTGCCTGCAACATTTTATTTTATTTTAGATTTAAATGTCAATTCCAAACCTCTCATTCCTAACTGGCAGCAGGTAAAATTATCCACCTCCCATGCCATATACCTCTAGGTGCATGGGCTAGCAGACTTTGTGTTTTGTAGGAAAATAAACCTCTCAGATTTGATTGGGATCTCTTAATTAAATGCCTGTCATAGGGAAAATGGCAATTTATCAAGATCAAAACTTCTGGGCAGAACCAATTTAGATGAGTTTTTGATCATGGAGAAGGATTGCAAAAAAAAAAAATCTTTGAAGCTATTAAAATGCTTTATTTTGAACTTGGGGGGTTTTGCAAAGTGGAGAAGTTCTGGTTTTGGTTAAAAATATCAATTACTTAATATGTTTTTTAAAAAATCAATGCAGACCATGTTCCCCTGTGGAGAGTCAGTGTGCTCATCTCCCTGGAGAGGAACAAAGGGGACAGGTACCACTGGGCTGACTTTGCAGGTCCTCTGGAAACACAGGTTCTCTCACACTGGGATGCCCCTTTTGTGGCTGTGCAGGTGGAAGTTTTTCAACATTAACTCATCCTGGCATGTCTGTGGGGAGGCTTGGGCTGTGCTGCTGGCACAACAGCAGCACAGTGTGATTTCAGGTACGTGAATAAGACAGCACAGGTGTATTGCACAGTGTGACAGCCCTGTATTAATGCACAGGGCTTGATAAATTGTTTTTTTCCTGGCACAGATAAGCTTTTAGTGGGGATTGAAGGTCCCAGTACTCAGAGGTGGCAGGGCTATAGATGCTGATTGATACCCATGTGCTTTCTCCCTCTTGACTCCTTTCTTTTTTGTGCTCTGGTTTGATTCTTTCCCTTTTCTCTTCTTGCACTGTTGTCTTGTCTGAAATATCTTCTTGGACCTCCTTAAAAATGAGTGGTTGACATTTTTGAGCAAGGGAAACTCTTGGGGGAAAGAAAGGGGAAATCAGCATTTGAGCTATGAGCACCTGGCTTGAGTAACATAGCCCAGGTTGTGCCTGCTTTTATTTATTGCTCACAGATCCTTATTTTCCAGGCTCCATTTGTCACATCCTTTGTTTAGCAGAGTGTGGAGGGTGCAGCTGCCCTCAAAACCACTTCTGGCTTTCTTTTGGCTGCTTTTAGGCTTCTGAAGAGAGATTGCTGAAGTGCCCATGGGAAAGAAGGACCCAGATTTTATGCAAACCTCCTTAGAAAGTTTGGGCCTGGTGGCATGTTTGGTAGTGGCAGGTGGATGGAGCTCTTGGGATAAAATTAACATAGGACTGAAGTTATCTTTCAAAATCGAAGTCAGAGGCGAATCCAGTGCTTTCAACCTGGCTATTTTTAATTGTGTCTGAAACCTAAAACCCCCAGATTGTCTCCTAAAGGTCTTTAAATCTGTTAAGACCTTTACAGATATCAATGGTCTGTTTAAAACCTTTGGAGATAAAGAAGCAAGCACTGGGTTTGCTTCTGCCATCCTTCATTCATTTTAGCAATGTCCTTTTTCTGCTGGAGTCTGCAGCACCGTGGAAGGCAGAGATAGAGCTCTGAGAGCCAGCAGCTTGTGGTGGCACCTGACCTTGGACAAAATCTTTTTCCCACATCATCAATCATCCTCAAGCTGTTTCCATTGGTGTCCCCAAGGTTTAACCCCATGGAGATTATCAGATGGATGTCTTGCCCTTAAAGCATCCCTTCTGAAGAGCTGTACCACCCCAGCAGTGTCCCACTTCTTTCTCTGGCTGGTCTGGCACATGCCTGCCACTGCCTCCTGCCTCTTCATGCCCTGCCCAGGAAAGGCAAAGTGGTGCATCCATAAAATATCATCCTTCATCCAGGATGTTATTTTAACTTTGTTTCTTCTAAGAGGAAACTAAAGTCACTTACTTTTCTTAAACCCTCTCCATTTTGCAAAGGTGGTGTTGCAGTTCTTTACAAAACAAAATCAAACTCTTAGCCAGAGTCATGTCTTGTATTTATGTAGAAATTTCTTTGCTTTCCTCTTATGATATATTTATACTGCTGCTGGTCAGAGTCCCAAAGCCACAGTTACAGTAACCCCAAAATACCCACATGGAAGAAGATAGTGTTCAATTTGCAGTCATATAATTGCACCAGAAGAGTAATGGCAGTCAGAGTCCCTCTTAAACTCATCCTTGAGCTATATTTCTCTCTTGGAAGTTATTTGAGAACAGCCAGTGTATATTTATTGATCAGCTGAAAAGCCATGAGCTTTGAAACAAGTTGCTTCTAATTAATTCACTTTTGGAACTAAAGTTCTGAGGGAACAGAATGCCTTACCTGGATTTCTCGTTATTACCCTGGACAAGTAATTGCTTTTAGAGAAATTCAACAAATAAAATAACATTTGTGGTCTGCCCAGGATCTGCTTTTTTAAAAAATCAATTATAAACTGTGACTTGGCATCTCAGCTTTCTGGCAGAGCTCAGATGAGGAGCTCTTGTCTCTGTGCTGTGGCACATGGGGGGATAATGGACAGACTGTCCTGTCCCTCCAGCCAGCACTGGAACTGAAGGTTTCAGCAGATCTGGAGCTGCACTGCTCCACTGGGCTCCTCTGGGGAATGTCCTTTGGTGAATGCCGAGTGCAAGTGAGATTGATGGGGGTTTATGGCAGAAATACTGTATTGTTCCTGTTCAGTGAGAACCAACCTACTGGAGCTTCACACCGAGTTTATTTTTAATCATCCCAGTCGTTTCAATTACACAACTAACACAGAACTGCTATTTTAAAACCCAGTTTTAAAACCCACCTCTCCTGTGTTGATAGCATTTTGCAACAACTGAATCCATCCTAAAATCAGTCATTGCTGTAAGGGAGTTTGCATTTTTTGCTACTGCTGCTACCAGCTCCCTGTTGTGAAATTTGCTGCTGGCAGAATTTTACTTCTATTTTACTTGTTTAATAGCACAGGAAAAAAAAATAAAAGAGAGCTGCTTGTGTTTGTGAAATGCACTCCTGCTTCTACAACCAACATTTGCATGTCTGGTACTGATCTTTATAAGTTTTTAAAGGAGTGTAAAGCACAGATGTTTTAGCTTGGGTCTTCTTATAGACCATAGAAATCTCACTGTTCATTACACAGGTGGGTATTGGAACTGATCCATATCCAATGGTGCAAAATCCAAGAATATAAAACCTTTATTTTTTAAAGCTTAATGAGTGAGAGGGGGGTAGAGAATGATGGAATTTTTTATGCTTGGCAGTTCTGTGGCTGTGAGATGGTTGGCAGGTGAGCCAATCTACCTGGAGGGTTTTCTGTTCCATCCATAGGCTACTCCTTCCCATCTGCACCCCTAGAGAGGCCCTAGGGCTGATCTCTTCTTTCTGCACTCTTGGGATCCTCACTTTGGCAGGTGGGGTGGCTTTGTCTCCCCACAGCCAGTACCTGTGATCTTTGCTCTTCCTCTGGGACACAGGGCCAAGCAGGAAACCTTTTAGCCTTGCAGCACCCTGTTCTCTCCAGCCTCTGAGGTACAGGCAGCAAACACCTAAATTTGGGCCGAAGAGCCCAGCAGCTCATCAGGAGAGACATGTTCCATCTGTGCCAACAGAGCAGCCACTGGGGAAGGGCTTTGTTGCTGTGGCTGCTGGCCCTGGAGGATGTGCTCCAGCTCAGCTCTGTACTGTCATCCTGTTAAATATTTTACAGGTCATCAGCATCAAGACAAGCTCATGGCAATTTATCTGCTAAGGCAATGGTTGGCCACTCAGGAGAAGCCCTGTAGCTCATTGAATCAAGGACACTTAGCATGATGAAGCTTCACCTCTTTCCCAAACTGAGAGAAGGAGGTGGACTCGTGCCCCAGAGCAGCAATCAGCTCCTGGCCTGGATGGAGAGCTGCTAATTGCTTTCCTCAAAACCTTGTGCTGTTTGCAGACAAGCTCCTTGGCACACAGTCTCTGTGTTTGTTTAGGGGCAGACACAAGCAAATTAGCTTGGAAGTGCCAAGGCCTGATGCTATTTTCATAGTTCCCAGAGTGCCACTTATTCCCTGTGGGAGCATGTGCAAATTAATTCTGTATGCTGCTCACTTAAATGGTGCTAATTGCATCAGTCCTCTTGACAATATACTTGTGCTGCCAGTCCTACTATGAATTTCTTGCATTTGTGTGGGTGCACTAGAGAGGGAGAGGTTCTCTGAGCATCCTGCAGTGCAGGTATCCTTTGGGAAGATGAGTCCTCACTGAGATTCAGGAACTTCCCTAGAAAATTTTAACAGCTATCTGCAGCTGAGCTAAGGGTTAGTTGATGGGTTCAGCCTAGAGATGGGGCTGATGGGCTGTAAAGGATTCCCTGTGCTGATGGAGGTGTGTAGTTGTCACTTCTTGTGTCCTGTTGGGGTGGGAATACCTGTAATAGCATTGTCTCTTTTGGAAACAAGATCCAGAGCACAGGACAGAGAGAAATTAAAAACAAAAAAAAAAAGGTAATTGATAGTAACAAAAGGAGAAGAGAGAGATGCTTGGATCCAGGGTGAGAAGATGGTATAAATGTGTAGTGCAGCCTGCCACATTGTGGGGAAAACAGTATTTTTCACATCTCTCTGATGTGAAGCTCCATTGAAAATGAGGCAGGACAGGAAGAAAAGTGTAGGAGAACAATTTAACCTTTTTTAAGAATTTTTTTTTTTTTTACCTTTAGAAGAACTTCTAGTGCCTTGCAAATTCCACTCCCTGCATTCCTGCTGACCCTGTTCAAACAGGATACAGTATTTATATATATATTCCTTGGCTGTGCACACAGTCCCCTTCCCACCTTCCCATTTGCACTGAATGCATTTAAGGATTGCTGGCCTGTCACCATAAAACCAATGAGCATTGTTGCTCAGGAAGGTCCTTTTGATCTGTATTTGAGAATTAGCAAAGGATGATATTTATGGGCTGTATGTAAAGCAATAACTAAATGTGGCCAGAAGCAATCCTGGGCAGTGGGATGCACTCCTCTCCCTGAGGTCTGGCACGTTTTCCCACTGGAACATTTCTGGGGCCCAGGGGTACTTCCAACATGCCAGGGAGTGTTTGTGGCCAGCAGCCCTCTCCCTTTGGAGGCTAAGACCATTTGTTAACACAGATATGGGTTTGAACATGCCTTGGCCTCAGTGCCCAGGAATGCACCCAACCATGCTTGTTTTAATTGGATGGATGTAACTCGGGTGCCTTTGACAGATGTCTAATTTGGGAACTGTGTGCTCCTAGAATTACCCAGGAAACAATGGGAAGAGAGTGGCTTTTTCAGGGCTACATCAGGGCACCTAAATTGGGTCTCTGCTCTGAATTACTCTTTGAAGAAGGCCTGTTTCTACAGAAAGAGCCTTTCAAAGAAGAGTGTCCTCTTGCCTGGGACCTTAAATGTGTGTTGCATGAGAGCTCTCTGGGGTGTAACACCCTGCAGTGATTTTGCTCACTCTCAGTGTGGGACACACCATCTGCTGAGCAGTGCCAACACTGGATAGATGGTCACACAGAAATTCACTTTTTATGGCTACTGTGCTGGAAAAGGAGAGGGAGCCCAGTGGACACAGACACCCAGATCCCACTGAAGTCACTTGGGACTTTCTCAGCAGACAGGGGAGCCTGGGGAGCAGTTCAGATTTGCACTGGTGCATTTTCAGAACAGTGCTTCAGTGGAAAAAATGTGACAGCTTTATGAGGAGTAGGGTGGGCTGTGGCTGTGTTTTCTCCACCTGAAAGCTGTGAGGGTTTGCTATTCCCTTTTCATTTCATCATGAGCATTTATGAGTTCTACAGGAGAGCTGGAGAGAGTTTATTGGCAAGGGTTTGTAGTGATAGGAAAAGGGTAATGGTTTTAAATTGGAAGAGGGCAGGTTTATATTAGATATCATGAAGAAATTCTTCACTGTGAGGGTGGTGAGGTACTGGAACATGTTGGTTAGAGAATTTGTGGATGCTGGGTCCCTGGAAGCTCAAGGCCAGGTTGGATGGGGCCCTGAGAAGCTTGGTCTAGTGAAAGGGTCCTTGCCCATGGCAGAGGGATTGGAAACAGAGGATCTTCAAGGTCCCTTCCAGCTCCAGGATGCTCTGATTGTATCACTGTAGTGCCAGAGAGCCTTTGTGTGAGAGCAAATATGGAAACCTCATCTAGCATCAATGTAGGCATTATGAGAAGGAAAAAAACCAGACTTGACCTTCAACAGCCACAAACAGATGATTTTCCTGGCACTGATGGACTTCAGACTCCATGGTGTGAAGATTCAGTGTGATTTCAGACAGGAAAGGAGAGTTGCACCAGGCATTAAACTGCAAGGTGTAATCATATAATTGCTGTGATGCTCTGTTGTACCTACACCTTGCTACAAATTATAATGTTAGTGCAGACACTATTGCAGTATCATTACACTGTCAGGGCTGCCTGCCACTGTAGCTGAAAAAAAGCCACATTTTCCTTATAAATTTGTTTCCATGGTGGGTGGCACTTTATGAATTGGTTCATTTGCAGGGAAAAAATATCTGACAACAAACATTTGCCAAAAAATTTTCAGTTAATATGAGCAGAGGGTGGAGGTATTCTTTCAAAAGAGGCATTTTTAAAAGATTGGGGGAAAAAACTCCTTAAATTTGGAGGCTAGAAAATGGTTTATGTGCAATGTTTTATAAAAGAAAAGAACAAATAAAGGTAGCACTATATATAGGAGTCATCAACTGACTGCAAGGAATTAAATGTGCTGGAGGAGCTGCTGCACTGAGAACTGCCTGTGTAATTAAAGAACAGAGCTAATGGGCTCTGAGAAA
Source organism: Erithacus rubecula (assembly GCF_903797595.1). Classification (NCBI taxonomy): domain Eukaryota; kingdom Metazoa; phylum Chordata; class Aves; order Passeriformes; family Muscicapidae; genus Erithacus; species Erithacus rubecula. The sequence continues at coordinate 142,087,188 of NC_136689.1, forward strand.
GCTCCTCTGAGAAAATATTTTCATGAAATATTCTTGACTTTAAGAAAAAATTTTCTCAGCAGGCCCCTTCCTCTTTAAGTGCAATCTTCAATGGGAAAATTATTTCAATGTAGAAAAAAATTTAAATACTATCTACATAAGAATATGAAACCTACCCACTCCTTAAGCCAAATTCCTCTTTCTTACCAAGTTGTCTGGTTAAAAAGTTTTGGGAGAAAACTTTTAGGGAAGGCTGCATTTGCCCTGCATTGTCTTATTCATGGATAGGATTATGAGGTGCTAAACTTCCATGTCAAGGGATGAAGCAACTCAAATATTTGAGTTGGGAGTATCACACCTTTTGAGAGAAACTAGAGAATTTCTTTTGGGAATGGAATAATGATGGAGATTCAGAATGAATCTCATCCAATGCACTGGGTGCTGCTGAGATACTGGAATCCCAAAATTCTCAGTCTGGAAAGAAAAAAAAACCAACAAAAAAAGAAACATGGTAATAAATAATGTTTACTTTAACCTTCTTGTGTTTCTATTCTCACCTCTCTACTTCATTCTTGTGGAACTTGACAGCTACACATGTTCAGCATTCATTATACACAAGTCCCCAGAGGAGCTCTTGGCAGCTGAGGGCTTGCTTATCCTTGAAAGAATGAAAATGAAAATTAAGAAACTGTTTCAGCAGAATGCTATGGACACAAGGATGCTAAGCTGGCAATAGGGATTTATGTTTTCTACTTTACAGGGAAGGTTTGTCTGTAAAAAGCCTTAAGGGCAGCAGAATCACATCATTCCTGGGCAGGAATTGCTACAACAGGCACAATACAGCCATTTCCCTTCCCTTCCCTTCCCTTCCCTTCCCTTCCCTTCCCTTCCCTTCCCTTCCCTTCCCTTCCCTTCCCTTCCCTTCCCTTCCCTTCCCTTCCCTTCCCTTCCCTTCCCTTCCCTTCCCTTCCCTTCCCTTCCCTTCCCTTCCCTTCCCTTCCCTTCCCTTCCCTTCCCTTCCCTTCCCTTCCCTTCCCTTCCCTTCCCTTCCCTTCCCTTCCCTTCCCTTCCCCACCTGCCTTTCTCATCATTCCTTTCTCATTCTCTTTTGTTTTCCCCTCTGTTCTCTATCCCCTTTCCTTGAATTTCTTCTGAAATGCCTTGGAGGCAAAGAGTCTCAAACAATCAGATCACTCTTCTAAACTTGCAGTCCTGTTGTTACATTTTAATGACAATAGGTTATTTAATGTTATTTTAGTGCTAGTGAATGTTCCTGAGCCAACACGTGCTTCTGACATGTCTCTTTGCAGATCCTGTACTATGTAGGTCATATTGCCTCTTGCTTTTAAAATGTTCAAGAGTTTTGGGTATTTTTTTCATAGGGAAGATTCTAAAAAAATGATGTTTAAAAGTGAGGCTAAAGTCCCTCCTCATCAAACAGATCTCAGATTTGCTTACAGAAAAGAGGGGTATCTGCAGCTAAATTGCTTTCAGAAAAGCTTCCTGCAGCAAAAAGCTGATACAAACCAAGGACACAGGGGTTCTTGTTAAACCTGGTGAGATTTCCATCAGGTCCCTCAGGATGGTCCCACCCTTCAGGTGTGCCAACAGCATCACTCAGCTGGGTGTCACCTGCAGATTTACATACACAGAGCTCCTGGTCCCTCTAATTATGGGCCTTTGAAATGATGATAATGTAAGGCTATTAGAAATTGAAAAACAGTCTATGTATAGCTATAGAGCAATTTTCCTGATCTCACTCACAAAAAAGTGGTATTTGATGTTGAAGCCAGTGAATAAGTATTACAGAATAGGAATTATTATGTATCCCTATTCAAGAATTATAATTCTATGAGAAAGAAGTCATCTCTAACAAAACTAATTTTCTTCTGCAGAGTTAGTCTGGTTGATATGGTAACTACCTTGATAAAGTACATTTGTTCTTTAATAAAGTACTTTTTTTCTTAGGCATTGTTACTATGTATTGAATTGCATTTGCATAAAAAAGCAGCACTCTACAATGGATTAAAAACTGACTGATCTCATGTAGCAGGTGTCAGTGGAAAGTCATCATTCCTGGTGCAATGTAAAGGGATATTTAGCACTTCTGGTGCTATTAAAAATTTCCATGAACCCCATGGTTATAAATGTAAAATCTTTGCTGATAAAAAAATTTGAAAAAAGCAAATGATTGACAGAATATTACATAAGGTCTTGTCTTGCAGACAAGAAAGAAGTTTTAAACAATACATATTTAAATGCAATTGCAAGCAGAGGATGTAACAAGCAGCAGAGGCTGAAAGCTCAGGGCAGTCAGCTGTACTTTCTCTTCTGTAAATCTGTGAAGATTTACAAATTAGCAGAGCCTTAGATGCAGTGCAGATTTTGTTACTGTCTCTGCCATTTCCAGTGGGTGCTCATTGCTGCAAATCTTCTGAGCATCACAAGTGTTTGCTCAGAGTTCTGTCTGGCAGTAGCAGAAAAAATGGGCATAAATGCTCTTTGGCACTAAAATGTTCACCTGTGTCAGGGGTTTCATAGACAGGCTCCAACAGGAGGAGGGCAGTGTTTGTCTTGCCTTCCCCACAGTGCAGCCCTGGGTGTGGCAATGAGACCTGGTGGCTCCTTGGGAATGATGGATGTGCTCCCAGCCCAGCACTTTGCTCCTTTGGACATACAGAGCTCTGCTAATAACTGAGATGGAAAGTCCCAACCTCATGTGAGCCTCTGTGAATTACTTTGTGTCTGGAAAGTCACTGGAAAGTGAGCACTGCAATAAACTTCTCTCCCTTGGAGCTATTTTTGCTCATTCCTTAGGTGCAGGCAGGCAGGGAGGAGCCAAAAGGAGCACAGGACATTTGTAAAATAAAAGCAAAAGTGAGGCTGTGGTTCTTCAAGAGGTAATAAAAGATTGTCCTTATCACTATCAGCCCATGTGAAGAGTCCCTTCCACACTTTTTGAAAGCCCCTTTTAATCAGTGGAAGGTGCTATAAGTTCTTCCTGAAGCTTTCCCTTCTCCAGGCTGAACAACCCCAGCTCTCTCAGCCTGTTTTCACAGGGCAGGTGCTCCAGGCCTCAGATCATCTTTATGGCCCTCCTCTGGACCTGCTCTAATAAGTCCAATATTATACATATAATGATATATATTTATTATTGTTATTGTTGTTGTTTTTGTTATTGTTATCATATTGGACACACACAGACCCAATACCTCTATCGGTTCTTCTCATTAAACTGATCCCTTGTGCTACCTGCCCCCTTTGTTTACAAGTGTGCACTAACCTATTGATTTGGGGAAAGAAAGCATAAATAAAAGTTATTTCAAAGGTTTGGCAGGAAAGGGGATATGTAGACAGTTCTCTGTGGAAAAAAAATTATCTGCAATTTGTTGTGACACTAATTGGGAGCATGAGAAATGGCTGGGTATTTTCATGACTTTTTAAAACCTGTTTGTAGGGGTAAATACTCTTCAAAGTTTTAGTCATTTAACTCCAACTTCTGCTTGAACAAACTCAGGGAGTTTTCCAGAGTAGGAGCTGTCCTTTCTGAAAAGTGTGGGCAGCGCCCCAAAGTCAGCTGGCCTTTCAGAACTTCCAGCCAAGCTGAGAGTGGAAGCACATTCTGTATTTTATTAAGTTTTTTGTGACTTTCATGCAGATTTACAGACAGGAGAAAGACACAAACCCAGAGTTGTCCCAGCTGACAGAAAGGCTCAGCTGATCTATTTTATCTTCCTGTCTGGGCAGGCAGAAGAAAGTGGCTCAAAACCAGACACAGTGTGCTGGGTCTCCTGTCCACCCTGAAGGTGGCTAAAGCAGAGAGGAAGGAAGAGCCTGGGATGGAATTATTGCTGAGGTGCAAGTTCTGAACAAAACCCAGATCAGCCTTTGTTAGTTCTGCAGCTTCCAAGATGATGTGTTTCCTTGGGATAATTTTGTACTGGTGCTGTTGCTTTTCAGATGTCCTGTGTCCAAATGTCCACGTGGAAGGAGACCGGTTCAAACACACCAATGGGGGCACTGATGAGATTCCAGGTAAGCAGACACACTTTTCTTCTGTCCCTCTGGGAACTGAAATAGTATAACTGTACATTTCTTGTTCAATGCTCAGATCCATTACACTTTTCCTAGATGGAATTTTCTTATTCCAACACATGTTCAGTGGTGAAGAAATGTATTAGAAACTGTGAGGCTCCAAATGAGTTATCTGTTGACAGCCAACACCAAATTAATCACAAACTTTCTTTTGATATGGCATCAAATTAAAAAGCCAGTGGGGCTTAGTGGAGTAGCTAGAGCAGTGCTATAAGTCTTGGAGATCACTTTTTTCTTACCACTGCACATTTAGTGAGTTTTAATGTCCATTTGTTTGATCTGTGATTGTTGTGGAAATCCAAGCACTGTGGTAAATATCACTGGAGAAGGGTTTATGTGTGCCTTTATATAAATAAAAGATTTTCTGAAGCACTGGTGAGAGCAAGGGGAAATACAGTCTGGTGATAACTCTGATTTTCTGTAAGGTCTGATACATCTTTTTAGCCAGCTGAAAGGCTTAGTGTCAGATATTTGCATGGACTGTGCCTCTTTTCTATCCTCCCAAGACTGCTTGAGCTGTTGGCAGAGAAAAGATGCCCATCAAGGATTCATTGGGAATAATTGTGACTGACCCAAGGACATAAGTCACTGCAGTGGGAGGCTGAAGGTTCTTCTGCAGCTTGATTATGAGTAGAAATGTGTTTGACAGCTTTGCTACTCACTCAGAATTTTCTCATTGGAGGATTTGCACTGCCTGCACAAAATATCAGCTCCAACTGTGCTGTCTGCGGGCAGCTTATTTTGGCTGCAGTCTGATTACATCTGAGCCTGTGATGATGTTGGGTGGTAACATGTTATGTGATCATCAGACCCAAGCAGATTATCCCCAGACACCTATTTTGAACTGCTGTCTGTTGCTGGGTCTTGCATTAATCTGTCCTGAAAGTCCTCCTGTCTCTGGGCTGGGCAAACCTTAGAGCAACTCAGCCCTACTGGTTCTGAATGAACCCATCTGCAGTGGAAGCTGCTGCTCAGAATGAGCAGGAGGATTGTGTCCCTTCTCAGATGATCACCTTCTATGTGATTCTTTACAGAAGAATGGAGCTACAAGTGGATTCTTACCTCTAGTTCATGTTTATCTGAATTTTGATTCAAGTGCTAACTAGTAGACTCTATGCTTTTATTTGACTTCTAAAATTCATCTTTTGTTGAGCAATGTACAGGACAGGAATCCCAATTCAGATCTGGAACAGAAGTTTTGGGTAGACTGAGGTGTACATGCCTATATACAAATATATATATATATACATTTACACATACATACATATATATATATGTATGTATATATAGACACTTAGGCTCTTCTGTAATATTTTTGTGGTAATTCTTCCTTTTATCTTCAAGGCCCTCCTAGGAAAGAAGTCAATATTCAGCATGTTAACATAAAAGATGACTTTGCTGTCTCAGGTCTGTATGTTAGTTCAGGTTGGAAGAGTCCTATGGAAACCATCTAGCCCAACCTCACACTCAAAATAGGGTCTCCTTTGAAATTTGGCACATTTTAAAGTTAGATCAGATGTCCCAGAACTTTGTATAGTTGAGTTTTCAGTTTATTCAAAGATGGATACTTCACAGATCCTCTAGTCAACTGCTCCAGTTTGGTCAGTACCACTGCGATTTTTTTCCCCACTGTGTTAGGGAATTTGTAAGCAGAAATTCATTTTTTGCAGCATCTGGTCAGGCTGATCATTCAGGGCTGTCATTTATTTGACCTAGGGGATATCTGTTCACTGTAAATGTTTAGCATTGCATTCAGTGTCTTAATAACAGATTAGTTACAGTATTTAATTGAAAGTGACAATTTCAGTCCCTCACTAACAATACAGAAGATTCTAGAAAGCTCCTGATTGCTCCAATATGGTGGGAAAATTATTTCTCATCTTGGTACTGGTGATCAGGAAAACGTGAGCCCTTTCCTGGAGAAAATGGAACAGATTGTTTGGGTCTGCTGAGGATTGTGCTGCTGGAGATGGATCATAGATCAAAGTGCTGTTCCACTCCCTATGTGCTCCTTACTTACTCCACAGCATTTTCTGAAGGCTCTGGGCTCCTGGGTCTGATTCCAACAGGAAAACATTGCCTTCTTCCAGCTGAAATGGAAAGTCTCAGCTGTCCCAGTGTGCTGTGGCTCCCATCCCAAAAGGATGTGCTGTGCTGAACAGTTCCTGTGTCCTGCCCCAAAGCCCTGCACAGCCCCACTCAGCCCTGGGGTGTGTGGGCTCACAGCACTGGGGAGGGGTCTGTTCCTCTGCCTCCCACCTCCTCCCACCTCCAAGGATTTTAAGTTAACACCAGTGCCTTGTGCTGCCCTAGGAACTGGAACTGATCCCTGCCCAACAGGCTCCTAACACTGAATTTCAGAGCTGTACCTTGCATAAACTTGTTTGCAGATGAACACAAAGCACAGTCTCATGGAATTGCAGTAAATCTCATTTTGGGGACAGGGAAAATGGTATTTAAAATCTTCTTATATTTAACACCTTTTCCTCTCTCAGATAGGGACCTCAGAACTGAGGGTCAGAGTGGCAAAAATCTTTCTTTGTTGTTTTTTTTTTTTTCTTTCTTACATTTTTATTGGGTGAAATGCAGCAGCAGAAGGCACAGACAATTGTTTCACACAGGGCATCACCAATTCCAGCCCCTTCTTGTCTACCCTACCTGCACACAGGTTATATCATGCCCTGCTACATTTAGCTCTGTCTTTGCATTTAAGTGGAGGAATTGAGTCACTCTGTATCAGCAGAAGTAAAAATAGAAGCTAGAACATAAAATGAACTATAAAAGGAGGAACCCTGTGAGATAAAGAGAAACGGTGGGGCTGAGGAGGAAGATTTATGGAATTTTGTTAAGTTAGAGGTTGAGAATAGGAGTGAGGGTAGTGAGAGTGGCTCCATAAAGAATCAAATAACTGCATCAAAAAACTCCATTGTGATCTGGAGGAGAGACAATGCTTTAAACTGGTATTTTCCTTGTAAAAGACAGATGCTTTCTTTTCCTTAGACAAACAGGACTAAGTAAAACTCATCTGTCTGCTTTTGTTGAGTACTGCATTGAAAGTCACTGCTGAAGTGAAAAAGGATAGAGATTAATAAATGTAAAGTGAGTAATAGATGTAAACTGCCTGGCAGGGAGACAATAATGAAGTTTCTAGGAAAGGGAATAACATGTTAGAGTGGGCAGTGATGAAGACCCTCAGGGTCAAGTTTTAGGTCTAATCTCCCCTTGAGTTTCCACTCTCTGGATTGGAATCAATGGCTCCAAAACCCAGAGACTTTCTTCCAACTAACTTGGTCAGTTTAAAAGGCCAAGTTTTGGTAGGTATGGATCAATATCAGGACTATAAACTCCTCCTGTGGGAACTGATGGGGTCTTAGTCAGCAGATGTTTGTACATCACATTCCTGTAGAACTGGGAAAATATTTACTTTTGGGGAAATCATTACTGGACAAGACAGAGAAGGGAATAATTCCTGGACAGGGCTTTTAATTACTGCTCATCTAGAAAAGTTTGCTCAGACCTCCTTAGCTAAGGAAAGATGGATTGATGGATTCAGCCTTGAGGAGCTCTTGGTGTGCTCAGGAGTCAGAGAGAGGCAATAAAAAGCCTGGGTTTGGTTAATCTTGCAGTGTGCAGGTGGAAAGGGGAGGTAATATTGTATTGCTCTCTTTAGTAGATCAGGAGAACAGCAGGAGGGAGACAGGGGAACCACTGAAGCTGAAGGACAAAGGCAGCAACAGGAAATGACTATCAGCTGTTTAAGACAATCAATTAAGGCATCAGAAGAAGACTTGAAGCTGCAGAGATATGAAGCACTAGGACAAGAGGTGAAGTGGTGCTAAGGGAGACAAACAAACAGTGATGGATAGCCCTGAGTCCTCCCAGAGCAGAGGTTTGTACTCTATGACCCTCTGGTCTCAAAGCATTTAAATAAGAAATTTCCAGCTTTAGCATTCAGGAATGTAGCATTCAGCTACAGTGAAATAGGGTTGCTTGAGCAAGAATATGTAGGCAGCTTTACTCTACTACTGATAAAATTTTGTCAGTGAAGTGAAGCAGCATCTGCTTAACAGTACATAACATGTGAATTCAGAATGTAACACTGAATATGTTGCTGGATGCATTAAAAATCAACAGGCAATTTTGAAAGAAAGCAAGGAATCTACTTAGAATATCACTCCATCTTCCTGGATGAAGATGTTTTAAACTAATGCTTAATAATGGTTTAAACAAAGTCCTTAGCAATCTTGTGGGTACTGTGTTTCAGTTGAGTTTTTTAAAGAGTCAAGTTTTTTTAAGAGTTGGGTTTTTTAAAAGAAGGTTTAACTAATCTGCCCTAAAATGCTCAGTAACACCCCCCTCCCCCCTTATTGTACTTGATACCTTTTATCATGCTGAATTGTCATTTTCATTTCATCAGCATTTAGGAAAGCAGGAAAACACAATGAGAATATTTTACATCCCACAGATGTGACCTTTGTGTATTTTTAGGAGCTATAATATTGCATCAAAATACACATTAATGTTTTTTAAAATGAATTATACTTCTTGAAGTTTTAAGACTTCACATTTGAATTATTTGTATTTTAGACTAGACCTGCTGGATGTGGGATTTGGTTGCAGAAACCTGGATGATCCCTAAAATTAAGAATGAGCTGAGCTCTAGTCCTAAACATTACCAGAGGAGAAAATGCCCCTCAGCAGATATTGGCTGCTTTCAGGGGACTCTGCCATGGAAGTAAAGGAAAGCCTGAAGTGGTTTCCACAGAGTGCTAAGAAAAATAAACCCAGGGAAGGACAATTCCAACCAGCACATGGCATCTAACACCACACTGGATGGTGTTAATGGGGCAAGGGAGGAACATGAAAGCCCTGAGTTTAACTCAAAAGTATTTGCACAAGTTGTGTGTGTGAACAACAGCAGAAGCTGCATTATGGGCTGTACCACAGACTGACCTCAGCCTCCAGCTCCTTCCCTGTCTCCAAAACCTCCATGTGAAAATGACCAGAATTCCAAAACATGTGTGTTTTTCTGTGTTTCTCTAGAGGGTGTTTGGGATTTTACGATGAAGGTGCTGGTTGTAAAACCAGTCCCCTACAATTACAGACTGCAGTGGCTGTGTTTAGCTGTCAGTGTGTCTCCAGTTCCTGTGGTTTGCAGCACAGGCTTCACATTCCAGAAATGCTAGTGACCCACTAGCTAATTACAATATCCCTGGGACTATTTATATTTGCCCACTAAAGCATGTGGTAGTATGAGAAAACCAGAGTGTCCAGGCTGCTGGACCTGCAGAACAAACACATTTGACTGATGTCCTCCTGAGGAAAAAAGTGTATTTGTGTGACAGGCATTGTGCCCTGCCTTTGCACTTGTCATTCTCCTTGGGAAGCCCCAGGAGGGCAGTGAATGGTGCATGGATAGCTGCAGGGGTTGGTGAGGGATCCCTGGGACTGCAGAGGCACAGGGTCACCAGCAGAGACTGCCCCAGGGCAGAGCTGTTCCTGAGACACCAGCACTCTCCTCTCCATCCTCGGGGTTGTGCACACACAGGCAGGACTGGGAGCAGCTGGGACACGTGTGAGAGATGGGGCAGAAGGATGAAGCTTTGCTGTGCCATGGCACAGTCACTTTGTTCTTGTGTTTTTGAGTAATGGGCAGTGTTAATGGGATAGAGTTTGGGGCTTCATATTTCCTCCTCCCCCCAACATTTTCTACAGGAAGTCCCCCAGAAAATGTGAAACTGGTCTGAGCTGAATTTGAAATTGAGTTCCTGACACACAGATGTCTGACAATAGCAGCTGTAGCTCCTGAGAGGCAAACAAGGAAAGGAGCAGCTCACTGTAATCACAGGAGTTATGTGAGTCTCCTGTGAGCTGGAAAAAATTGCTGGACTTGTGCTGTGAGGTGGATTTGTCCTCTGGGCTAGTGGATGAGATACCTGCAGTGCAGGTGACCTTACTGAGGTCCTGTTGGCTCATTTTTTAGGAGTCTGTGTACAAGTCTTATGAAGAGCAGCTGAGGGAACTGGGGGTGTTTAGCTGGAGAAAAGGAGGCTCAGGAGAGAACTTATTGCTCTCTACAACCCCCCACGAGGAGGGTGCAGTGAGCTGGGGCTTGGTTTCTCATGCAGGTAACAAGTGACCACAGGAAATGGCCTCAAGTTGTCCCAGGGTAAGTTTTGTTTGGATATTAGGGGAAAATATCTTCACTGATATGATGATCAAGCACTGGAACAGGCTGACCAGGGAACTGGTGTAATCACCATCCCTGGAAGGATTCAAAAGACATGCAGATATGTCACTTGGGGACATGGCTAGGTGATGAACCTGGCAGAGTTAGGTTAATTGTTGGACTCAATCTTAGAGTTCCTTTCAACCTTAATAAATTCTGTGATTCTGCCATTCTACTGTGCAATGGCTAATCCCAGTACTATAGCCTAGATCACTGCATTTAAAAGATCTTTGAAGTTTTTCAGAGGCTGACAAATGGTTCACTTATGTTCAAAGGCATTTTAATATCCAGTAATTAAAAAAAAACAAAAACAAAAACAGCAGGTCAAGCAGGCAAATAATTACCAATAAATCATCTGTGACTTCTAAGCATAGTCACTACAGTCCTGTGGGCTGGCTCTAACCTGTGCATGCCCAAGTCCAGACCCACCAGTAATCCAACATGGGGACCTTGGCTTTAGGGCTTGTGTGCCAAGGAATTTCCCTTTCCTTCCTTTAGTCAGAAACTAAAGAATTGGTGAGTGAAAATGTACAGTCACCCCAACAGGGAGTAGGGAGTCACCAAAGTGTGCATTGGTATTAGGAGTGAAATTCTAGAGCATCCTCTAAAGTCTGCACAACCAGGCTGACACCAGCAGAGCTGGGGTGAGTTCTTTAATTTAAAACCTGTTTTTTTCTCAATCTTTTTTTCTTAATATGGTCAGAGACGTGGCTGTTACTCAAGGCCACAGGTCTCAATGGATTCCTGACACAGTGAATGAGCTGGCAACATCAGGTCTGTGCTGGAGCAGGTAGCCTGGCTGAGCTTCTCAAAAATGCCAGGAAATATGAAGAAGGAAAGCTGAATTTACTTTAAAATGTGCTTCTGCAGGAAGTAAACAGTAACAGCAGAGCAGACCCTGTGAAAGCCTTTCTCTGCTCTGAGTCCCAGCAGCAACAAATTCTGACATCTGCATTCACAAAGGTTTAACAAGGGTTAATCATGCACATGAAAGTGATTCCTTGACTGGTATTTGCTTTTTCCCAGAAGTTAAACGATCCAGATAGTTTTCTTGTTACAGTGCATTTGAGATTGATGAAAAAGAAAGAAATTCAATTTTGACTGTTCATAGCCCAAGAAGCAACCACTCCTTTGGCTATAAGAAGACTAATAGGTTGTCCAACTGTGATATCTTTATTTCTCAGTCCAAATATTTTAGATTAGTTCTCCTTCAGAAACCATCCCATGAATTTTTCATCAGTGCAAGTTTTCTGGTTATGGTGGACACATGAGGGGAAGAAGCATATATAGAATCTTAACAAAATACTCCTAATTCTTGGAGTTAAATTGGTCTGTCTGATGATAATTCTCTCTGATGACTGCTGTGGCCAGGTTTTGGGGTACTGGTATGTCTAATCTGTTTTGTACTTGTTACCTGGCATAAGTAACCATGACAGTCTCCTATAGAGTAGTCCCTACCTGCTTTTAGACCTTGTTCATCACACCTTAAATTAGTGGGAATATTTTTATTTTCATGAATAGTTTATTGGTTGAGTTTTCTTATAGCCCAGATAGCATTACAAAGAGAATCTAGCAGGTCTTAGTAAGGTGTTTCTCCTTAAATATATTTTCTTACCTTAAAAGTAATACTACTTGCTTGTACCAAGGTCCTCCCTTCCCCACTGCTATCCCAAGGGATGACTTTCCAGATGTGCCATTTTATGGTTTCTGGAGGAACACAGAGCACCTTGACACCTGAGGAACTCAAAAGAGGCCTTCAAAATAGAGGAACTAATTAAAACCAGAACCTAATACAAATAGGTAAATTCAGCTGGTGCAAGCCTGGCACACAAAGGACATCAAAGGAGTAATGAACTCCTGTTTAATCCTGTAAATCACTGGAGCAGGAAGGAGCTGAAAGAGGGCTATGGCACCAAGCCAAGTGTCCATTACTGAGAAAATGGAGATGACTTCAACACAAGAAAAGCCTTCAGTAATGAGGCTGTGAATTCTAAGCACAGCCACTGCAGTCCTGTGGGCTGGCTATGCTTACAAGTCACAAAGAGTTCAGTGTCAAAACCAGCTTTCAGGGTTGTTCAATATGCCACTTGCAACTGTTTGAAAACTGGAGCTAAAATGGTATAAGAGAAACAGGGTACAGATGTAGATAAACAGAGCAATGCATCAGATAAAGTGGTGTGTTATTAACATGGGATCAGGTGTTGAAAGGTGCTGCCTCAGAGGCAGCTGCTGTATGCATGAATTTATTTCCTGTTTTTACAGCAGGCTGGGGGTTAGATTACAACAGCATTTTCACAAGGTGGGATGGCTAGAATTGTGTATTCACTTGCTTCTGTATTTGAATTGTCTTTCACACTGTATCTCTGGCATAACTTTCTTACTGGTTTATTTTAGTTTTATCTTTCTTGAAGTGTTATCTTTTCTTTCCTGTGTAAAGATACCAAGTGTATTTCTGCCCTCTGTTTTGGCTGAAACTTTAGACTGATGTTTCTGAAAGAGTAAGCCCATATTTCAGTCCAGTGACAGCCTGCTCAGCTGCCTCACTGTCTCTGCAAGAATCCTCCTTTTTGAAGTATAACTCCATTGTATACCTCAAGTAAGGTTTCTGGTCCTCATAATCCCAAATGTGGATTTGTGCTAGAGCTGAGATCAAACTCCTTTTTGTGGTCTGCATGGGACTCCTGTGGCTTGTTCCTCTCCTGGGGCCAAGGAAAAGTAGAAATTGCATTTTCCAGTGCTGTGATGGAGAGTAAGCAAGCCAAGATCAGTAAACCAAGAGCCTGAGTGGTGGCATCATGTACCAGGGGTAAATCTGATATATAAATTTTATAAAATTGAGACCATCTAAAATGTGCTCCAGACCTATTATTGTGTATGACCTAGAAGGTACTAGGCTTGCTGGAAGACACCTCTTTCATGCTGGTATAAGACCTGTTCCATCTGTTTAGCAAAACCTCATCTTTAGCTCAAGCTCTTAGCTGCTCTCTGTACTGGAAATTTGGGATCTGGTGAGAAGAAACTTGGGTCAGCATGAAGTGCTGCTTGAATCCCAGCTGGAACATCAGTGGAAAAAAAGGTTAATAGCAAGAACCTCTTTAAAGCACTCTTGAGGCTCTTAATCTACAGACTCTGGAAAGTTTTATAGTTCCAAAATTCCCTTGCAAGCTTCTTGTCAAATATAGCTAACTAATTTTTAAATGACCTGTTCAACCCATTTAGTCATCACTGCAGTGCTTCATGCAGGACTTGTGGGCAGCCAAAAAATGTCTGGTTTGTTCCTCCAGAGGTGCAGTCCTTAATGTTTTGGGGGTAAGTCAGGGAACCACTGCTGACTGATGATGCTGATTCAAAATGCTGGGAGAGATGAATGTGGCATCAATTACCAATGCCAAAATAAGCTGCTCCTTTTTCCATCTTTGCTGGAGAGGTAGAATACAATGAAATAAATAGGGCAAGAAGACAGAACACTTATCCTTTGTAAATCTTTGGAAATAATTTCTTCTGTCAGCCAGATAGTTGGAAAAAAACATCTTTTACAAACATTTGCAATGGCACAGGTCTAAACAGTGTGAGCTGCAAGACTCATGCACCTGCTCCTGTGCAATGCATTTGACACTGTGCTGCATGACAGGCTTGTCTCTGAGCTGGGGAGACATGGATTGGACAGATGGACCATAAGGAATTGGAGGGGTTGGCATTCAAACTGTAGTGGTCAAGAGGAAACCAGTGGCAAGTGGTGTTCCTTGGGGTTGGAATTGGGGCTGTCACTGACATTATTTTAGTGACATGGACAGTGGGACTGAGGCACCCTCAGCTTTGCCAAGCACACCAAGCTGTGAGTGCAGTCGTGCACTGGAAGGAAGGGATGGCATCCAGAGGGACCTGGAGAGGCTGGAGAGGTGGGGCTGAACCTCATGAAGTTCAGCAAGGCCAAGTACAAGGTGCTACACGTGACTCAGAGCAATCTCAAGTCCAAATCTGGGCAGAGAATGTATTGATTGCAGCCCTTGAGGAGAAGGGCTTGGTGGATGAGAAGCTCAGCATATCTTGGCCATGAGCATTTGTGCCCAAAAAGCCAGTCCTGACCTGGGCTGCACCCAAAGCCCCTTGGGCAGCAGGCTGAGAGAGGGGATTCTGCTCCTCAATTCTGTCCTTGTGAGACCCCATCCAGCTCTGGGGTACCCAACACAAGGACATGGAATGTTGGAGAAAGTCCAGAGGAGGCCACAGAGATTCTCAGAGGGCTGGAGCACCTCTGCTGTGAAGTCAGGCTGAGAGAGCTGGGAATGCTCAGCCAGGAGAAGGGAGGGGGCCAGGGACATCTTCTTGCAACCTTCAGTACTTAAAGGAAAGCTGGAGAGAGAAATTTTAAAAATGCATGTGGTGATCAGACAGGGCAAAATGGCTTCAAGCAGAAAGAAAAAAGGCTTAGATTAGATGTGGTTGAAGATCCTTTGAGATGGATGCTTCAGTGAGATCTTAATATGCCTAAAATCTGGTACTTGCTCAGCTCTTGACAGGGTTTCTTGTCCTGTGGAAGAAGAAATGTCAGGAACTGCAAAAATACTGTAGCAGGTAAGGGTTTCTACAACAATAACAGCAACACATGCTGAGTAAAGTAAATCCTTTGGGATTTGGACACTTCTACTCCAGCCTTGAATTAGAGACATCTTGGCTATCCAGAAGTAATTGCCTTCAGCATAGAGCTCTGTGGAAGACATGGATGCCAAATGTTTAGATGCGGGAGAAAAAAAATAAATAACCTCATCTATACTTTGCCTTGACATGCCTGACTGCTAGACCTATCTCATTAAATCCACCATGTAACCTTATTTTATGGCATGACAGCATATTTTTTCCTCTTTTTTTAGAGTATATACTAGCACTGAAACAATGGTAACAAAAACTAGGGCTCCTTACAGTGGTAATAACCTTGCAGACCATAGTGGAGGAGTCAAAAGGGACACTGAGGGCATACAGGCTCTTCCTTGGGGGACAGGAAATCTGTGAAAACTTAAATTTCAAGAGTGCAGAGATGTTAGGCAAGTTTATGGATTTGCTGAAAGATTCCCAGGTGTCACTTTTTTCACAGGATTTCATACACTGCTCTGGTGTAAATTTAAGTTCAGTGCCATTGACCATCCTCCAGTAAAAGGAGTGTGAGCTCTTTTATCTCAGCCTGCACAGATTGCTGTTTTCAGAAGTGTAGGTGAACCAGCAGGTGATGACAACTTCCCTGATCATGGCTATTGGTGATACTTCATCAATGCATTGACAAGACTGGTAATTCAGCTGGGAGTTTGAGCAAGACCAGAGGAAGGAGGATTTCCTGCAAAAGCTCCTTTGTTTGATATTAGTGCTCATGGGTGGCAATAAGTGTGTGGTGTTCAGTGCCTTTCCTGATCCCTTTCTCAACCACTTTTCCACATTCCTCTCCAGGCTGTTGTCTCACCAAAAACTTTCACAATTAGAACTGGCCCAGTTGTTCCCCCTGTGAGTGTTATCTTAGGATCCTTGGAAACACAAATCAAAATACTTTTTTCAGAAAGCTGCTTTGGACAGAATAAGAAATCAATGACTCTGTCCTGCTTTGAGAAGCCTTTCCAAATACACTCACTGCTGCATTTTCTGGCTATTGAAACTTAATTTTTTGCTCTCTTTTTCTGTTTTTTTGTGGGGTTTTTTGCCCTGAAGACAGGAGAGTCAGGAAAATCTCAACCTGCCCAACAGCTTCCACCATGCTGCCCATATCAGATCCTTAATGGAGCCAGGCAGAAACACAGCCCATATTCAGGGCAACCAACCATGGCCCCTTTTGTCAGGTCTTCAGATAATAATCTTGGAACAAACGTTGTAGGATCATGGGATGAGTACAGAGCTGTTGGATCACCCTTTGGCCATGCTTTGAAGTGTTGTGTGCACTGTGGACATTTGTCCTGTAAAAGAGAATCTGGCTGCATGTTACAGTTAGATCATGTATAAATTGTCCAGTGCCAAGTTTTGCCATCAACAGAAAGATCTGGGTGTGTTTTCTGATTCTGGAAAACAGGCTGCTTCCTGTAAGGGGGGTTATAACTCTCAGGTACTGAGACATTGGGCTGATTTGATCAGCAGAGCAGGGCATAAGAAATTACTTTTCAAGCCAAGTATGCTGTTACAAATGTGAGCTGCTCTTTCAGCTCACTATTTTAATTTTAATATGGACTAGGGTCTGCTGGCTTTCAGGAGATGTAATCATGTTAGAGGGTTTCAGTGGCCCCATATTGTTTTAGAAGCTCTAATGAAGTAAGAGGCATAAGATCAAAGAGCATCTTATTAAATGCCATGTTTATGGCATTACTGATTAAGCAGTTTATGAGCCAATTGGGAAACCACACCTGCCCTGCTACACAAAAAGCCACCTTTTAAATCAAAGCACTGAGAACAGCAAAGTCCTGCCCTTTCACCCTGTGCTTGGTCATGGTGCAAGAGAGAACTGGGAAGTTACATGTGGCATCTCATTTTCCATATGCCACTGACAAGATGGTGCCTCCTTGGGGAAGGAAAACCAAAGAACAGACTATTTCTGCTGTAACTCCAGCACAGAAATGCTGTGTGACACATTTAGTTCTTTGGGGAAATATCTCATTGAGCAGTTTTTACTGCACTGTTAGTAAACAAACACTGCCATGTGAAATGTCTTGGTCAGGTGTTGCAGAAATGATCACAGCATTTTTCACATGAATATTGTAATTCAAGACAAAAAAAAATCAAAACTGAAACTTTCATGTTGTCTCTCTTACAATCCCAGTTCCATTCCTAAAGTCAAGGGAATATAATCCATGCAAAAGGCTTCCAGGCACATGAAGTAAACAAAATGATAGTAATATTACTAAAAACAGAGTAATGCTACTAGTAGTAGTAATAGTAATGATAATAATGTATTTGCTTGTCCTTCAGCTAAACAATCTTACAGTCTCCTTTAATTCACAAATTCATTTGGAGGTTTGCCTAGCTGTCTTTTTTCCAGTTCCACTTGGTAACCTGCCTTGAGCACTTTCTTAGCTCAAATAACAATATTTTGGGTTTGTTTATTTGTTTGTTCTTCAGAAGGATTTTGAAAATCATAGCTGCTTAATCAAGCTGAATTTAAAAATCTGCAACTTTTATGCAATTCTGATGGTAAATAAGGCAATGTGAATAAAAATTGCATGGGATTTGTTAAGATTTTTGTCCTCTTTATGTCTGCTTTACTGCCTGCACAAAATGGATAGCATTTCCTGTGAGCAGAATTAATCTCACACAACTTCAGTACTCTGAAAATACTGTCTGTATAAGCTCCCTTTCTGCTGAAAGGTAGGAGGGATTCCAGGTAGGGGTTCAGCCTGTTTCAAAGATGATTTGTCTTAATGACTCCAAAATTTCTCTGCTGACTCACAAGGAAACTGAGGAAACCTTCATCCATCATATGTCTTCTTTTCAGACAGCTAAAATTAGGTGAGATGCATCTCATCCTTGGCAGAGTTCTTAGTTTTTTAGTGTATGGCTTGATGACAAATTTTCTGTAATTCTAATGAAATCTTTCAGCAACCACAGTGTCCCTTACCTTTAAGTGCTTTGCTTGTAAATGGAGTATCCAAGAGTGGAGGTTATCTCACCAGTAGGGCAATATTTAAATTTGGCACAGAATAAATTAATTGTGTGATTAAAATAAAAAACCTTTTATTATTGAGTGTGAACTCTGACACACCTAAGGACTTAACTTTCCCCTGGATCTACATTACATCTTTCAAAGAGCTATCCTCCTTCAACAATTAATTAAAAACAGAGAAAGCAATTTTTGAATTGCCAATCCATAGTTTGAAGAAAAAAAAAAAATCCTATTATGATTTACTTTTGTGCTTTACCCAATCCTAAATGTGAATGAGATTACGTTGTGAGAGCGTGGCTTATTTTCATTACACCAAATTCTGTTTGCAAAATAGTTTTGATAGCCGTGCTTATGTTTCATGGTGTTATTTAGGCTTTTAAAAGTGCATTTTGATAGGAAATGCAGGAGAAAAAGAAGAAGAGATTGATTGAATCTGGCTCTTGTTTCACTGGAAAAGTATACCAGAGTGCACAGCTTCTTTGCTGCTCATGATATGAATGTTCATTTGAGTTGTCAGAGATAACAAGAGCAGCTTTGGGTCTGAGCTAATGATGGGGAAACTTGGCAGGAACATTTTGTCACTGTATCTTGCATTGGAGCACTTTTAGTGAGAGAGCTTTACAAGACCTGTGAAGAGAGCAGGAATTCACAGCCTGAGGCCTCTGGCGACAGGGACATCACCTGAGCAGCATTTCAGCCTTCACCATCCACAGCTTTTCCCTGTGGAAGCCCAGGGGTGTGCCAGAACAACATTCACTGATGTACCCTGGAGGGAGAGCCACACAGGACATGACAACCAAGGGCCTCCTCCACAGTCCTTTGCTATTTCATGTTAATATACTGCATTCCATGTTCCCCATTGGCCCAGACCACCCCTTCTACCCTCACATGATCATTCCCCAGAATGTTCTCCCTTCCCCTGATCCCCACTGGCCCTAGTTTTACTGCATTGTTCCACCCTTGTTGCCCTATTGGTTTCCCTGGTCCCTTGCCCTGCCTGTGCACCACTTTCCCCATTCCCATTGCTCTCTGACTCCTTGCTCTGCCCCACTTTCCCCATATTTAAACCTGAACCCCTCCATACTCTGGCTGTTTTATCCCTGGCCTGCTTTGGTGTGTGGTCGCAATAAATCCCATGGGAACTCCATGGAAAAGGTCTTTCCTGTATTTAATTCACTCTTTCCAATTGTCATAGTGAGCCAGTGCATGTGTGCTGTGTGCCCCTGATGCTGGAGATGCTTTGGGTAGGCAGTGGCAGCTGACCATCTCCACACACCACTGCACCTCTCTGTGAATGGTTAACTGGGATTTTCTCCAGTTAACAGCTCCCTTTCCCAGTCAGAGGGGTCCTTTCCTGCCAGCAACACTCAGTTACCTGCTTGGTTCCTGTGGTGGGTGTGGATGAGGGATACGAGATGCCTGGTGGAATGAGCTGTATGGAATGAGCTGTATGGAACGAGCTGTATGGAATGAGCTGTGTGGAATGAGCTGTGTGGAATGAGCTGTATGAACTCACAGTGTTGTTTGTGACAGCCAGGAGGGAGCTGTGGTGTTCTGGTGGGGTCTGTTTGCCCTGATTTGTAGCTGCAATCGTGGCTGATTGCAGAGTGTCAGAGGGCTGGTTGCTGCTGAGGTGATTATGAGGTGCAGCCATGAGGCCCTGGAGCACTTTAAATGCTTTATTTTCCCTCCCAAATGCCCAGTAATAGCTGAAAATAGAGTGGACAAAAAGGGAAAGCTATTGACAGCCAGGAAAGTTACTGTAATACTGAAGGCCTCAACTTGGCACTGGACAGCCATTTCTGTCTTTGCAAATAATTACAATTATATTTCCTCAGAAGAAGCTATTTCTTCAGAAAAATGTCCAGGAAATGATGGAAGATTTATATTTTATTTGCTGTTTGCTATTTTGGTTTGCTTGGGTACTGGCCCACACAGGTTTTTGCAACTATTCATTTGCATAAATGTGAAGAATAATATCATTAGGTTGCTGCCTTTTCCTCTTAATGCTGTTTTCAAGCTCTGCAGTGCCTTTCAGCCTGAAAGGTTAAGGAGGACAGCTAAGAAACCCAAGAATCTTCAGGATTAATTTTATCACAGAAAAATATTTACCTGTCCTAGAAATGTCTAAAGAGCTTACTGATTGAACAAAGCTGAAAGAAGTGCCATAGTTTTAAAAGCAATTTATCCAAATAAACTTATGTCAGCAAGTTTGTGTACTGGAACTACAAAACCTGGAGTTAATATGTGTAATTGTGCATGTGTGAGGGGGAGATGTTGGAGTAGCCTGAATAAAATTAAAACATGTATTGTCTGCTCAGTTGCTCACATCCTGCCTTTCACAGTGCCTTTGCCTCTAACTCCACAGTGTGTTTGGTTCTGGGAGTGGCTGATAGTTTGGATTTGCACCCTGTGGAGCCAGTTTGGAGCTAAAAACAGGATGTTTGCATCCACAGAGTTCTGCACCCCCAGGAACTGGATGCATTCATGCACCATTGTACCCCACTGTCCCTCACAGGGTTCAGCCCCTGGGACTTTGTGTCACAAAACCAAATATTCCTTCAGGCTGGGACCACCCTGATGCTGGAGCTGTGTTAACTCACTTGTGGGTTAAGCTTTAAGCGAAATCTTTAGCTTAAGAATGAGCTAAAAATGCCTTGTTAGAGCAAAGTCAGCAGCTTTAGGCAACTGTCTTTCAGCAAGACTAACAGCTCATGGTAATGATAAGTTGATTGGACTGAGTTGTATTAAAATGATATTAAAAGTGTGTGTGGCCAAGTTTCTTGGACAAGCAGTTTTCAGGGAAGAACTGGAGCATTGGAATGGATACATAGTAGAGGTCCATGAAAAAGATGAGAGTGCAGAAACATCTCTGCTGTGAAGAAATTCTGAGAAATTTGGGAATGTTCAGCCTGGAGAAGCAAAGGCTCCAGAGGGACTTTCTCATGGCCTTTCAATATAAAGGGTCTTGCAAGAAAGAAAGAGACCTTTTATCAAGGAGCAGCAGTTCTAAACTGAAAGAGGGTAGGTTTAGATTGGACATAATTAAATATTTACAATGAGGGCAGGGAGACACTAGGCCAGGTTACCCAGACAATCTGTGGACTCCCCATCCCTGGAAGTGTTCAAGTCCAGGCTGGATGGGGATTTAAGAAAACTAATCCAGGGGAAGGTGTCCCTGCCCATGGCAGAGGGGTTGGAACTAGATGTTCTTTAAAGGTTCCTTTCCACCCAAAACATTCTGTGTTTTTTCTTATTCTATAAATAAATGTTTCAGTCTGCACCTCTGCATTTTTCTGCATGAGAGTTAATGAATTATGCAGCATTTTCAGAATGTTGTAGCAATGCAAAAATTAGATACTGATTTTTTGAAAACTCTGCTCAAGCCTGTGGCAGCTTGAATTTAAGCTTGGTTTTTAGTTTTTGGGATGAGAGGATTAGATCATATCAAAATTTTGCTCTGGCTTTTCCCAGTAAGAACAAGGCTCTTTTCTAAAGTGCTGTTTGTAGGCTAAGAGATCCATACAAGTACAACTGGGGGCATGTCCCACTGCCTGATTAATATCTTTTATCTGTATTTCTGTAATGGATAGGATTTGACCTGATGGATTCATTCAGCGTGAAGCAGATTTTTGGAATGAAAGAAGATGGGGTTCAGAGTGCTTATGTACGGCTTGGAAGCTTCCCTGTTGTTCAGAGAACTGAGTGAGTACTCTGGGTTGCTACTTTATTTTCATCTGAACTCTGCCTTACATTATTTGTCTCCTCTAGGTTAACATTGTAGTAGTTATCTGGTACCTACAGGTGTATTTTTGTTTTGAGCTGCTGTTTCAGTTCAGCAGGCACAGAATGTGCACAGCGTGGTCAGGAGTAACCACAGGCTCCATCCTGGCAGAATATGAGCTGTATTTGGTGGATCTCAGTGGTTCTGAGGAGCAGTATCAAGACATTTCACAAAAGAACTTAGGGCTACATAAAACAGCTTCTAAAGGGAATATTTGGTAACACTCCCATTGAGACAGAAACTTGCTAAACACAAGAGGCCACTTGCTGGTAGGTGCTGTAGCAGGTATGGATTCTGGCTTTGTAGAAGAATGAGCAGTTTTTAATCCTGTCTCAATAGGGAGTCAGTCCTCACAGTCTTTTATGACCTAAGGCTGCCAGTTGTGTCCCATTCTATCACAAGTGTTCCTTTGGTTGTCACTTGAGCCCTGCTAGCATTAGCCTTGAAAAGAGTGAGTGCATAATTTCACTGAGTAACTATGAGCCATGGATTGAATTGTCATCATTAACATTTTTGCAGGAAATTTCCCAGTGCTGGTTTGAACTTCAGGTTAAACAAAAAAATCAATAATACTTATTTTCTTTCTTATGGATGAGGGGTGTTACTTTTTATTCTGGTTTTAGCTGTTTTTCTCACCTCACTGCATTTCTGAGTGTCCTATGAATTACATTTGCTTGATTTCACAATATTTGTTTTTTCCTCCTGGAACCAACAGGATTGAGGTGCTCTTTTTCCCTCCTCCTCTTCTCCATGTTATTACAATTAAAAAGAAATATGATATACTGAGAGGAAAACTCTTTTCTGTTAAGTCCATAAGTCTGTTAAGTCCATAAGTGATAACAAGTCTAAGGGTGAATAGAGTCATGATCAATGAAGACCAGGGAAGAAAGGCATGCTTTTAAGGATGAATCCAATTAACCACTAGAGAAAGTTAGTACAGATTACAGAGAGTTGTCCATTTGAATCCCTTTTCTAAAGTAAGGGTTGAAGAACTTTGTTGTTGTTGTGTCTGTTGTTTTCTCAGAAAGACTGAGGGAGTGAAGCCAGACCAGCCAGCTATGACAGCTTTCCATCTGCTCAGATTACACCCATTTATTTGTTGTTGCTGTTGCCCTTAAAATAAGCAGGATATTTTATCATCCAGGACAATTAGAAGTGAAGCATCCTTAATTAGTAGACTGAAATGAATAAAAATTGCTTTTGATTTATTCTGAAACAAGAAATTCAAGGAGGACTTTCACATTTTCAGTCTTTTGTATTGTAACTTCCACACTCCTGTGGTTTGGAATGAACCCAAATGGATATAACACCGTGGAAGGTGTTTGCATATTTGGTTCATTTTAGCATTTGTATGCCAGGACTCTGAGATGCTGCATATAGGGTCATTGCTCACAGAAAATGAAATCTTGTAAAGCTGCACAAAACCAATAACTGGAATAATAAACCAAACAAAAACATCTGTTGTGGCTCACAGATAACCTCCAGCAATGTTTAGCAACTGATAGCACACCTCATAATTAGATACAAAATCAGTAACTGAGGAATGTATGTAATTCACTTTATTATCTGCTTAAAGGATTTGTATTCTTTTATACAAGCAATAGTACTTTTACAAAGTGCCAGATTAGCCGTCTGGGAAATGTGCCTACTCCTCTTCTGATCTGTGACCTACAACTATCAACTTTCTTCCTCTTTGTGGTGAGGCATCATCTGTGAGCAGACAAACCCAGCAGCCAGAGCTTGGCTTCAGCCAAGGACCTGATTACTGAGGGGCTCACAGGTCTCTTAGCTGTCTGAGGACTGGCCCCAAAATCTGGCTGGTGATTTTCCCCACTCCTCATGTAACTGGGGCTGTCCTACTGCTTGTTCATGGCTCCTCAGTGCATCTCCTGGCCAAACCTGTGCTGCAGACTCTTGTTTTTGGATGCTCAGGCTTGTTTCTCATTACTGGTGTCTTGCCTAATGCCAAGATTTTGTCTCACTCTTTTAGTTCTGTTGTCTACCTGTGTCTCCTGGTTGTGACTCCAGGGCCCTCCTGCTGGCCATGTCCATCCTCCTTTTTCTCTTGCCTGGTCTGTTTCTTGCCTGACTTGATCATGGTCTTGGCTACCACCTCACAGAATTACCTGATGCTTCTGGTCATGATCTATTTGCTCTTTGTATTGGCACAGTGTTGTACCAATACAGAGTCTTGGGTTGCTTAGGGCATGATACCTTTGTGTGTTTTTCTGTGCCTCCTGACATCAGCTTTGACTTCAGTCACCCACCTTAGGTTTCTCCATGAGCTCCTGCCCTGGTCTCATAATTTTTCCTCTTCCAAGAGAAGAAATTGTGCAAAAAGCCACCAAAGATTCCCACACTGAACACAGAACCTGTTGAAAGCTTCCCTTTTTCTCACTTTCTCCAAACAAATATTTCGTATTAAGAAGAGCAGAGACAAAAAAGTTTGTTCAGCTTAGAGAAAGGAAGACTCAGTGAGGGAGGAAGTGTATAAATACATGTGTATAAATATCTGATAAGGAGGAAGCAAAGAAGACAGTGCCAGAATCTTAGTCATATTCATTAACAGGACAAGAAGGAATGGGGACAATTTAAATCAATGAAATCTAAACACAAGAAAAACCTTCTTTAGATGAGAGGATCTCAAGAGGTCCCTTACTGTCTCCTATTTCTAACAAGGTAAAAAGGAGATAAAAGCATGATGGAGGTGGAATGACTGAAGGTTTTTTTGGTCATGTAGAGCATGGACTCTAGGTAGAGCTGAGAAACACAGAAAAGACTGCAGCAAAAAGAGGAGAATAAGTTGTTCACATGGCTTCTTATGGAAAAAAAGTTGTTTTGGGAAAAATAAATGACAGGAAGTGAGATCTAGAATAGATTCCTCTTTTTTTTTACAGCCTGTAGGACAGAGAAAGACAGGAAGGAATTACCTAGAGAGGATGTGCCTATTTCATCACTGAAGTTTCTGAAGTAGAAGTTGAAAAGATATATGCCAAGGATATATGAGACACATCCTTCTATATATTTTTCCTTTTCCCTTTTCTCTTTTCCTTTTTTTTTCTTTTCCCCTTTTCTTGATTTTTTCCTCTTGTCATTCTAAGAGCCTCTGGTGATGTGAAGCATATTTAAACGAATTGTCCTTCTCCATCTTGGTTTTGCAGATTTTATGGGGTACATTTCATAATAGTGGGCTTAGCTGTTATAAAATTGGTCAAATTGCTCAGGTACTTAGACCACACTCTTCCTCACCAAATGTCATTCAGTGTCTGAAATGAGAACTGACAATATAACTTTTTCCACAGTGTTATTATAGATGTTGGATCTCATGCTTATTGTCACAGATGAAAACTCTTACTGCAAATTAAAGCATGTGAGAAGGTCACTATATATTAAAAACTAGCAATAGCTAAAAAAGTTTTCTGCCTTCTTACTAATATTTTTCCTTGTACAAGTCATGATTCACCTGACCTTGTAGTTGAGCTGACTCTTAGACTAACCTGCAGCACTGGGAGATTCTTTTGTCTTGGAGTTTTATAAGGGCCTTTTCTGCAATCTATCCTGTTGTCAGAATTATAGATCAAAGAGCTGGCAGAATGCTCCCTGTAGGTACCAGGCATCCAGCAAAGTTCCACAATATTGATCATCAGTTCAGCCCTGTGTGAAAGAACAACATAAAACATTTCTGGGGACAACAGCTCCTGCTCTTTTATTCCCAAGTAAAGCTGAACTTCTAGATGCAGATAATTTTTAAGTGAGGAAATAAGTTAAAACTACTAATACAATTTTTTTTTTTTTATTTATGTAGAAATGCAGTTCTTTAAAAGATACAGGGACTAGTGACTTCAGAAACAGCTTTTATCACATTTTCAAAGCAATGAGAATGTCTTCAGATTTGCTTTTGGCATGAAACCTGTCTCTGTTGGGAACTTGCAGCTGGTTCTTCAGCAGCTTTAAAAATCAGTTGAGGATGGCAGCTAATGGGTCATTATGGCTTTCTGTCAGTTTAAATCTACCTGATGGGCTGTTTGTCAGCCTTGTGTGATGAGGTGTGGCCAGACTCACTGGGATGTTTAGCTACCTAATTCACAGTTATTTCTGTGGGTATTAAACATCTGAAAACCCTTTTTGAAATTAAGCTTGCATAATGATACTCTGTTCCCAGCTCAGAGCTGTCCAGAACCATAAAATGTTTACATCTGGAAAAGCCCTATAAGATCACTGAGTCCAACTGTTTTGCTGCCCTTCCATGATCACCATTAAACCATGTCCCCAGGTGCCACATCCACACTTTCCTGTAACATTTCCAGGGATGGTGAATCCACCACTTCCCTGGGTAGACTGTTCCAGTGCTTGACCACCTTTACAGCCAAGAATTTTTTCCTAATATCTACTTTAAGGCAATCTCCCTTCCAGATCCTACTTCTGTTCACTTCCAGGTGCTCCTTCTGGCCCTTCTTTTGTAGATTTGCTAACTTCCAGGCAGCTGGGACTTCCCTGGTTAAAATAACTAGTACCAAGGAGTGAGACAGTCTTGTCTGCTCTCCTGGAGGAAGGGTTTAATCTTAAGGAAGCAGTGGGAGCTTGGTTCAGCATTTTGCTGGAAGAATTCAGAGTCTCTGTATCCCCAGAGAGAAAACCAACTTATAATGGTGCATATCCTGCAGGGGCACTTTATATAGCAAAAGCCACATTAATGGATGAAACCAGAGTGTTCTGAATTTATAACCTGGCTGAAAAGATTGAGGAGATTCAGAGCACAGATTAAAATATGATTGAATATTTTGGCATTAGGAAAGATTGGATCTCAACCTTTGCTGCAACTGCAAAACAGTATTCTGGAAAATTTTGAGGACTTTTGCTTTTAATGCAATTAAAGGCTTCTAGTTTTATGTGCCTTGGATTGTGCCAGTTTCTGCATAGTGATGGATTATGTTAGCTATTCATTAGGACAACATTTCAAAGTTTGTTCTTCATTAATTGCTGCCATTATGTTTTGCTTTGTATTGAGTGCTTATGCCTGACTGCTCAGATGTCCCAAAGCAAAGACATTATATTTATGAAGGGTTTATTTGGGAATGATCATAGGAGCAGGTTGGCTTGGGCATAAAGAACAATGTTAAATGTGACTCTTCAGGTGGGGAAAGAGATGGTTTAGAGGCATTATCAGCAAAGCTTGAAAAATCATGGATGGCATAAAAGATAGAAGAAGAATAGGTTCACTGCTTTTCCCTGATAAGGATTGAGTTAGGTCCTAAACAAAGAGGAGGAGGCTCATTATGCAATGGCCAGCAGTGTTTCCTTGTCAAGGGATGTTGTGAGTGTCATAAGTTTACCTGAGTTCAAGGGGAGGATGCAGAAGTCTATATGAGATAAATCCATAAAAAGCTATTGACACAAAAATTGCATTTGTCTCTGAATTAGACTCCTGGATTCCAGAGATACAAGAGAGATGCTTTTTTTTATTCATTCTGGTTCTTAGGCATCCAGTAATGGCTAGTAACAAAAAAATAATGATACTGAATTAGCTATGCCTTCTGTCCTGCCCTCCATCCCCATGTTATGACAGGTTTTTATGATGGAGTAGAAGCAAACAGTGTTGGATTTGGTTATTTCCTGTGTTTGGTTATGTGCAGGGATCATGGTGTCCTGCCTGATGTGTTTTGCAATGTTTTATGTGAGAAACTTCTGTTATCTGGGGCTGCAGCTAAGGAGCCTCTTGTAGAGACATGAGCTGTAGTGCTTGTGTAGGGGCAGATATTATAATATTTGTTGCTATAATTTGGTACACCTAGAGGGTTTGGTGTGTTCCTGGCCATTCTCATAAGTCACAGGTCTCCAGTGCATCTGGAGCAGAACAGAATTATTTACAGATTTCATGAACAGAAGCATGAAGTGAAAAATAACCTTTTTAACATGACAGATACTCAACTGCAGATTTCCATTATATTTTATCCAATTGAGAGCTTCACTATTGGAATGATAAAGACAGAACCTGGAGGGCACAAGCTCATGTCCATCTCTCTTCAGGATTGCAAATAAAGCAGATTATAGTTTAGGAACTATAATGATACTTTTAGAAAACATTGCTAGGACATGGAGAGAGTTTTAGAAATTCTGCTCTTCACTGCTAAGCCTGATCCATTGCTCTCTTTCCCCTCCCCATGCCAGAGATGTATTTCCACAAGGCCTGCCTGATGAATATGCCTTTGTAACTACCTTCAAATTCCGGAAGGCTTCCAGAAAGGAAGATTGGTATATCTGGCAGATTATTGACAAGTATGGCATACCACAGGTAAGTGGCTGGAACAGCCCTTTTTTGATTTTTGGCCATAAGCCAGTTTTCTTGCCTTAACCTCCCATTACTTTTTTTTGTGAACTGGTAAAAATCCTATTTTTCAGTGGGTTTTGCTGCATATATTTTACCTTTTATTCAAACCCTGAATAACTGTATATATCTTGGTTGTTACTAGGATGCAGACAAATGTGTTAGCTGCAAAGGGGGACAAAAAACACCATCCTTGCCCTTGAAACTACTGCTGGGTTTTCAGTTGTTTTTTTCAGGTAATTCTGCTTAGGGAAAATATTTTGCCTTTTTGGGAAAAGGTTGTCACATGGATGTACTACAGAGCAGTGAGTTATGTCAGGTTCTGCACAGCCTTCTAGGTAACTTGTAAATGCATTATGGGTTCCTGCTCTGGATGTCAGTGTAACACCTTTTATAACTCCATAATCCTGTGTCCTGGTGCTGCACAGCTTGATCTAGTAACTTTTTTCAGGTACTCCCAGGTTCTCAGAAAAAAATACTGTAAGTGTGTACTAAAGGGCTGTCTGTTCCTACACAGCATGTTCTTAGCAGCTTGGTTTAGGTTTTCAGGGGTGCTTGAGGAGGGAGTGGTTTGGATGGGCTGTACATTTTTCTGCTCAGCACCAAATACAGTGGTAATGTACTTGGTATTGTACTTGGGAGGAGGCTTTAGCTGGTCATGGGTCTGCACTGGAGCCTGTGGAGCCCCTTCTTGTTCACCAGCATAGGTCTAGGCTCCCTTTCTGCTGGGAAGGATAAGACATTGATAGGAAGGTTTTACAGATATGTATGTATAACAAAAAGATTTTTGAATGTAGAATCTGAAGAAGGAATAGAAATGATAGCAAGCTTTGATATAGAAGAAAAGAATTGCTGAGCTAGTTTTACTGGGTAACTAAAAAGGTGAAGAGCAAGTGACTTGGAAGGGGCTTTTATGACTTAGAGCAAAGGATAAATCTACTTCGAGCAAAAGATGTTTTTACAAAGCAAGAAGATTTTCACAGACAAACAAAAATGCTATGTTGCAAGTAAAGGTCTCCAAATTTTTCACTGCAAGAAAACTGAAAAACAACTTCTAGCTTAAACTGTAATATACTAACTTTTTGTAATTGGAAAATAGTAACACGAATATAGTAATGTTAGTAGATACAACAGACTATAGGTAATAGTAAAGGTATTGATTAGCTGTCATGTTTTGATATGCTCTGTAATGAAAAGTACATAATGCATGGTAACCAGAACTAGAAGAAGCTTTCAGATGGTCCCACAGCTATGGCTGAAAAGGCTGTGAGCTGGGCTCTTGTCACCCACGACCTGTAAATGGCTGCATCATTTAAATACAATAAACAGCAGTTCAAAGAGCCCACCTGGAGTTCCACATCCCTCATTTAGGCTCTTACACCTTTCCACATCTCCCACAAAATTCCATGCCCTGCTCTTTGCCTGCGCCTCTCCGCCCAGCCCGTGCCATCCCTGGCGCGGGGCTGCGGCTGATGGTGGAGGCAGGCAGGGGGAAGGAGAAGGTTCTGCTCCTCAGCAGGAGCCTCCTGTTGCTGCAGGTGTCCATCAGGCTGGACGGGGAGAACAGAGCCGTGGAGTACAACGCGGTGGGGCTGGCCAGGGACGCCGTCAGGGCCGTGTTCCGCAGCGCGCGCGTCAGCGACCTGTTCGACCGCAGCTGGCACAAGATCGCCCTCAGCATCCAGGCCAGGGCTGTCTCCCTCTACATCGACTGCAAGCTGGTGCAGGTGCTGCCCATCGAAGACAGGGAGAACATTGACATTCAGGGGAAGACTGTGATTGGCAAGCGCCTGTATGACAGTGTCCCCATTGATGTAAGTGCTGCGCTTGCTGACGAGGGCGGGCGAGGGTTCAGCTGGGGGTCTGCAGCCTGTGAATCAGTGGGGGTTTGGGGTTATGTTGGAATTGACCCTTTTCTTGAGGCAGCATCACTGAAATGTCACCAGTGTTACATAGCTAAGACAGATTGTCCCCTTATGATGTACAGGACTTGCTGTATTTTTATGTGAGACTGTATCTCTGTAACAGGGATTAAAAATGAGAAATTTATTTCGTCTTTCTGTCTAGTCACAGAATGTGCTACAGTTAGAAGCAGAGACAAAATTGTACACAAATATCATCAAACTGGGTACTGAGCTGCACAGAAAGTAATTTTCCATTTGATCTTGGCATTATAAATGTTTCTATATGTGATAGAAAGAGATGGGGAGGGGGGGAAAGGAAGCTTGTTAGCTAAGAGAATTGGGATATATTCTCCATTCCTCAGATGGAATGCTTTCCAAATGAACCAAATGCTTACCAAATGAACCAAAGTCAAGACACTCATGCTGATTGTCCAGCAACAGTGTTACCCTGGTATAATTTATGTGTGATAGTTTGGTATTTCACACTTGTATAATCTTTCTTAGCTGTGCAAAATGGATGAGACGTGAATATCAAACGTGTTCATAACATTTCTCACGCAGGAATAAATGGTCAGAAGATACAAGGCACAACAGGAGAAAAACAGACTTTGTGTCTAGATGGAACTCTAGGAAGGATAGACATGGCCAGGATATGTCTTCTCAGACAGAAATTTGGCCAGAACACAGGGATTGGCATGAAAACCTGCACCAAAATTTGAATAGGCATTTTCAGGGTCTTATTATCTCAGCTCTTGCAGCATGCTGAGATATTGGTCTATTATTGATAGGGAGAGATAGAGATTGACTATGGGATCTATAGAAGGGCTCTGAAGTTAGCACCATCTGGTTTTGCTTGTGCTTGCCTGCTCTGTTTGTGTCCAAGCAAAAGGACACAGGGTCTTTAATAATTCAGTCTCTGAGGCTGCTGCCTGCCTTTGTCTCCCAGTTTGATCTCCAGAGGATGGTGATTTACTGTGACTCCCGGCATGCCGAGCTGGAGACCTGCTGTGACATTCCCTCTGGACCAGTAAGCTCCTTGTTGTCATTTACTCATTTTCACATGAACACTCTTCACTGAAATCCGTTACATAAATCAGGGAATATGTGGCAGTGTGGGATTATAGTTTTGTTTAATAAGGGTGATTGAAAGCTAACTGTGTAATTGGCAGTGCAGCAGCACAAGAGGAGGACCACTGAAGAGGGATGAGCAGGAGGAATTGGAAGTTTCCAAGTTCCTCTTTCCTTGTCAAACTGTCAGGGGAAACAAAACCCCCAAAGTGATGATAGAACAACAGAAATGCAGCATGAAATATTCAACATGTTTCTCACTGTTTTATTTGGAAACAGCTAAGAAAAGTGCCAGTTGCAACTTATTTTCCTGTGCCCAACTCTCAGTAGAAACTTCCACTCTCCTTTCACTCTTCTCTGCTCAGTCTTGGTTAAAGAGGTTCATTGTTCCTTTTGCCACATTTTTTCCCTATTGCTTGGGTGAATGGCTTTGGTGGGATCTCATTTCTCAAGAGGACACATTTGGCTGTGTGTTACACAGTAGTGCCTATGGGATTTGTCTAAAGGGGATGGAAGGGGAAACTTGCCAGCATCAAAGGCTTTGTCCTGACCTTGGGTGTTTGGGTGCAGTGCCAGGTCACAGTCCTGACAGAAGCACCTCCCCTGGAAGTGAGGCCCACTGTTGGCAGTGAGCAAGTTGGACATCTCAAGATTTTCAACTGCTCCTGTCCTCCTGGACAAAAGGTGAGTATTGAGATGAGAGTGTTTCATTTGGGATGCCTACAGAGGTAAAGGAAGTTTCTCCACATGTTTTCTCTTTACCTAATTCTAGTCATGCTGATAGTCCTGGTAACAACACTGAAAACAAAGTGAATATTCTTATCCAGCTCAGTTATGTGTATCCTTCTTCAAACAAAATAAAACAGATTCTGAAGATAAATGTGGCCACATTGAAAAAGATCTCATGGCTTTTAAAGCAACCTGCTTGCTTTTTCTGGCTATGACTGGGACCTCTGAGAAACCAACTTTGTTGTCACTGCTTCTGAGGGGCAAGTCAGTTTTATTATCTTCTCTGCTTAAACCTGGAAACGTTTTTATTGTCCTCAGTAGTTAGTTGTAGGATTGGGCCCCTTGCTTGAAAATAAAATGAGAAGGTAAATTTGATTAATCATGTCTTTTTTGTCTTAGGGGGAGAGGGGTCCACTTGGCTTTGAAGGTCCCAAAGGTCAAAAGGTCAGTAATATGTGCTAGTTCATTTGTTTAATAAAAACAGCAACAGCAAAACAATTTCAGAGCAAATTGAGGATTTGAAGATTTTAAGAAATGAGAGTCAATTTAGTGTATGATTACATTCAGACAGTTTTGGATGAGCTTGGGACTGCAGAAGTGTTTTGTGATCTTTTATCTTTATTTTATGCTTTCATTTAGGCTTCTGTCTTGCTGCTTTATGTCATTCTTAGAGTAAATGTGTTGCAAAATCCTTTCCTGCAGCTTCTAAACTGGCATTTTGCAAGTTACTGTTATTCACTAGGTCATGCACAGCTTCCATGGCAGGTCACCTGGAAAACGAGGTGCTGCTGCCACGCTGTGCCTTGCTCAGCAGTAATTCATGTGCACAGTTTAGTTAGCAGCCTTCCAGCCACACTGCAGAAAAGTTCTTGAGACTAGGGGTAAAGGATCAGTCACAAGCTGTTATCCTTAGCAAGACTGAGTCATGATGTTATAGGCTACTTCTTCAGTACTCTTCTTCCTAGATAAAAGGGTAGTAGAGTGGTTGTGATGTCTGGTTCAACATTCACAGTGCAGCCTTTCTATCACCCTGGCTGTTCTGCAAGCCCCTTAAATATACACACATGTGCATTCAGCACAAACACATTTTCCTGGTTACAGATAGAGCTGTGAGGCAATAGACCCAAAATGAGCACTGGTACAGGAAGAAAACAGAGTCACAACATTGCAGGAGAGGTGGAAGTTGGTGGTGTTGGTGGTTCCCAGTTTTACTATCTGAAAAGATGTTTGGGGAAAAAGTTATATTCAAAATTATTTCCATCTGAATCACTTCTGCAAACTGAGTCACTGAATTTATACCTGTTTGCTGAATAACTGAGTTGCATCCACCAAAAATCACTCAGTTACTATGAAAGACTGTGGGAGGGGAAAGGAAAAATCTCTGGGTCTTGGAAGGTCAAACATCTTCAGAGATGTGCTGTCTTTTGGCAAAGCTTGGTCTGCTGTCTGCAGGGAGAAGTTTTGGAGATAAGAATATGCCATTTGGAGGCTGGGATAAGAGAACATGGGCTCATTACTGCTCAAATGTGCCTGTGCAGAAAAAGGTGCTTCCATTTATGCTTCCATGTATAGATAAATAGGAGCTTTCTGTTTTAATCCATGACAGCTTAAATGGCAAAGTCATGACTGTTGTGAGGAGGTTGCAGAAAAGACAGTGCTGATAATGATGAAAGGGCTCTGCAGCAAGATCCCCTTGTCTTCCCCTGCTGTGGCAGGGTCTGTGTGCCTATGAGGGTCTCTCAGTGTGTCACAAAGGGTCCTGGGCTGCAGGACACTGTGGAACACAGAGGAGTGTGTCTGCAAGCACAGCATCGGCAGGTTTTCTGGAACAGACCCCCAAAGGAACTGGCCCACTCCTGCAGATGGGAGTGACTTTTCCCTGGCTGTAGTGGTTTGAGACTTCTACACAGACAAGGCAGGACTGTGCCCCAGTCTCAAGGACCTGAGGAGGATGCCATTTAAATATGGGATGTGACAAAAATTTAGTATAAATGTGATGATTTGAGACAAATTATTTAGCTTTTCTATCTGCTAAATAAGGTGAATAATAGATTTTTCTCACAGCTTGCAAAGATGTTGTGGTTAAATACCATATACCACTCTTGACAGCAACACTAACATTGCTACTGCCAAGGACCAGCTTGTCACAGTCCTTGCTCTATGTTCAATAAAAAATTTTAGCTCTCCTCCTCTCTCCCTGCAACATTACTGAGCTACCCAGGCTAAAATCCTGACCTTGGCAAGGAATTCAATGCTTATTTGCAGATTCCCAACATTACCACCTGGTATTTAATAAAGAAAAAATTAAGATAATGTGATTCTGATCTTCTCTAAGCTTTCAAAGGCAGGGATAAACAGGAGAGCTTGCAGTTATCAAAAAAGTGGAAAAAATTTCTGGCAGATAAACATCTCTGTCTCAATCACCCATGCTGCCAAAGTGAGGGTAATGCAGGGAGACACAGTTGATGTGTTTTGGAATGAGATACGGTAAAGGATCGTATTGGGAAACAGCAAGGCAGGAAATAGCTGTGGCAGAACTGGCTGATATGTCTGAAACTGGGTCCTATTGATAAATTTTAGATGCTAATGACAACCCAGTCTGATTTATTTTCCTTCCACAGTCTGGTTGGGGCACTGGGCTGATGATCAACAGGCTTCTTCTCTCTTCCAGCACTGCTGCTGATCCAAATGCAAAATCCTTTCTCCATGAGATGTATTTTTGTCCACAAAGAAATTACAATTCTTACCTGCCATGGTGAAGTTTGTGAAGTCCAGTGTATCAGATAAGCTCTAGCAGGATGCATCTTTTCCTCCAAATTAGAAAGGCTTTGTATGTTCAGTGACTTAAAAGAGATGGTCACATAAAAATTTTCAATAATTTTTACCACAGCCTTCTTAATTGACCATTACACAATTTTTGCATATGTGCTACTTGCTCCATGAGTTTTCTTTCTTTTGGCAAAAAACAAAGCAGAAAGGTTTTTAAAGAATTTTAATATCTCATATTTCCTGTGCATTCAAAAGCATTTCTTCCCCTGGGGAAAAGAAAGGATGATCCTGGCAAATGTTTTTAGTTCCTGGTGCTGCTAAGCACTTTTTTTTTGAGTGGGCATAGATCAGGATAAATTGGATAGAGACAGAAAATTATATCCTGCTGCATGTTCCATGTGGGGAGATTTTGGGAGAGCAGGGATCATCAGACTTACTGATGCTCTGGTACTGGAGGGTCCTGCTCCAGCTCAGAGGCTTTCTCAGCTTGATGTTAAGTCAATACTGAAGCCCACAGTGCCTGATTTCCCTACTAGCAAAAGACAATGGGAGGCACAAATAGGTGAGCACGTTGTATTTGTGAGAGATGGGGTGCTCAGCACAGCAGGTTTCTGGTTTGTACATTTTGGGTGAGAATCAGGAAGGAGCTCTAGGCAGAGCTGTGTGGGCAGAGCCCTCTGCTCCCCAGCAGCTCCCAGTCCTAGAGGAAATGAAGGAATTGGTGGCAACACAGCACAGCTTTAAACTAGTCCAAATAGTGGATATATCCTCAGCTGGTCCTTTTTCTAGTTTTGTGTCTGCAGAGTGATGTGTGAAAATGATTTTTGGGTATTTTTTGTGCACTTGCTGGATTTGGAACAACTTTAAGTTCTGTGTCTGATAAATATTTATGAAATTTTGGATCTTCTTTGATTCTTTATCCCTTTTACCACTGTCCTTTTTAGGAGAAAAGTGAAGAAAAAGTTTTCTTTGATTTTTAATCGACCATTTTTCTCTTTTCCTCCCTATATATGTCCTTCTCCAGTTAGAATTTTTCCAAGCATCCTAAATTGTATCTTTCCAATTCTCTCTTTTCTATGATACTTTCCCCCTCTCCCATTGGAACAAGCAGGAGGAATGACTGTGTGTGTTGCACACTTGTGGAAAGGAAGAGAAAGGTTAGCTGATACTGAAAATATAGTGTGACTGAAAACAAGAGGTTTGGATTACAAAAACAAAAAAAAAAAAAAAAGCAAGCTCTAAAATCTTAACAATATTTTCCGATTGTTTTTTGCACATTTTAGGCATGTACCCTCTAAGTTTTCTGCAAGGTACCTATCCAAGTATTTCCTCTCCTAATAAAAAATAAGGGCTTCTGAAGTTCTTCACAGGAGAAAACTCTGCCTTGCCAGTGCACTCCAAAGGACCTGTATTTTCATATGAAAAATAGGACAGAAAATCAATCTGAAAACTTGGATGTTCAAGGCATGCAATTAGGTACACCCAGTCCTTAGGGCAGGAGCTGAAACCTTGGCTGTAGAGAGTGATGGAACCAAAAGTGTCCATAAATTCCATAATTTCAGTCAAACCATTGTTGCATCACTTTCCTTCTGTGTCTAAGAAAGGAATGAATTAGCTGTGTGATATTAACACATTTTCTATTTCAAGGGAGAAAGAGGCATCCCAGGGCTTCCTGGACTCCGAGGAGAGAAAGGAGAGTCAGTAAGTAAGAAACACCCAATGATTTTGCTAAAGCAGATGAAAATGTAAGTAGTTGCTTTCTCCTTTATGGTGAGAACCTGCTCAGATTGTGTGCCCTGATCAAAGCTGTTCCCTCTGCTGGACCTGAGTCCCAGGAGGAGCCTGATCTTCCTGGCACTCACTGGCCTCTCTTGGGGAGGGGCAAATGGAGGTTTCATCCTTGGGTACAGATGATAACTAAAATATTGACCTTCTAATTAAATACATTACTTGGATGCACTTGATTACCACAGCTGCACATCTGCAGGGGGACAATATGAGGCAACAGAACACAAAGAAGATGCAAATCTCTCTTGACTTTTTACAAGACACAGCCTTCCCCAGCAGTAATTAATGCAAATCCAGGCTGAGTTTTTAGGCAAGAAAATCTTTAACCCTACATAAAATCCATTCCAGTAAGCGTTGTTGGCAACTTTCTTTTTGGAAATGTAACATCATGCTCTTCCATGAATAAAAAATACGATGCTTTTCTGGCTGCAGTGGGAGAATTTGGGATAAGTTTCTAGTTTAATTTGTCACTGAATTATTATCAAGGAATTATTTCCCAAACAAAATTGCTTTTCCTATAGTAGTTGTGAAGTGGTTTGTATATCTATATATAAAGAGAGATAAATCTTGGATGCATAACAAGAAAAACATGAAATATGTATTTGTAGTGTTGTTTGATATCCTTGCTTTTAAATGTACATTTTCCCCTCTTTTTTTTTTTTTTTTTTTTTTTTTTTTTTTTTTTTTTTTTCGTTTTTAGGGCAAAGCCTATGGCATAGGAGAAAAAGGAGAAAAGGTAAGATCTAATTCTGGTCCAACATGGCCTTCTGTGGTTCAGAGGTTGCTTTTGGAGTGCACAGGATACAAAAGATGTGACTCAGTTAGGTCTTTGTGGGGAACCTTTATGCCTCCTGCTGCAGACAAGCTTTTGAGTGTTCATTGCTTTTTCTTTGAGTTTCTTTGTGCACTGGCCATGGAAAATCTTATCAAATTGAAATAATAATCTTTACTTTGTGTAAGCAGCAGTGAGTTCATGGAGGATAACGCACTAAAGGAATTGGCTGGAAGGATGAAAAACAGAAGGAAAGCATAATTTTGAGTTTATTGAATTTTTCAGCAGGATTAAATTTGGCTTATGAGAAGTCTGTCAGTCTTTCTTCCAATTAGATCTTTTCATTAATAAACTGAATGAAAAAAGTTGGAAATTTTTTAACTTCAAATATTAGGCAGGACAGAGTAATAAGACTTGGAGGTTGAAACTGAGACGACGGAATAACCACTAAATATTTCTGTGTTATCTGTCTTGGAAAACTCTTTAATTGGTGATCAACAGTGGGAAACAAGTAGCAGGACTGGATTTATTTGCATTTTAAAATGATGGTGATTTTGAGGCAACTCTGACTGCAGACTTTCCATTCTGCACAGAAAAAAATGAGTCTCAATGCCTAGACTTCAGAAGAGAATTAGCTCTTTCTGTCTGTAGCTCCATATCACACCTGGTTGAGGGTGTTTTCCTTATGATCAAAATGAAATTTCAAGTTGCAAGGAACAGCAGCAAAAGATTGACAGGGTAGGAGATGAACATATTAAGGAATAAGTCATAGTTCGTATTGAAAAGGAGATTAAGAATTTGTTGAGATGTTTTTCAGGGAATCTGTGGCTACTCAATTGCTCAGAGAATTTCAAACAATATTGGATTGTGACAGGAAAGGAAGAATGCTGCACTAGAGAGAACATGGCATTTATGCCCATTGCAGCTTCTCATTTGCTCTTTCTGTGGTTATGATATATTGATTGTATACAGTGGTAATTCATCATCTGAAATTACAATTGAAACGCCAGTTGCTCATGGCAGGAAATATTATTGAGCCAGGCTAGAGACATGGGGGCCATAAAGAGCACATTTCTGCATTCATTTTCCTGCAGTTCTCCCATTGGCAGACACTGTTTAGCCTTTGAGACTCAGGATTCAGCCTTTGGAAACCAGCTCATGTTTGGCAGGTGGTGAGAGCCAGCAGTGTGGTGGGAAACATGATGTTTATGGTATTAGTTGTGCTGTGGTTGAAGCAAGTTCTTGTTTTCTTATGTTTTGAACTCTGCAGAAAAAGTCAGAAAATATGATTCCATCTGTAATATTTTCATGCAGAGATAAACAGGTATTCAGGTCTGGAGAGAGAAAAGTAGAGAGATGTCACAGTGCAGAACTTCCTCAGCTGGAGTAGCCAAACAGTACTGAGCACCCAAACAAATGTGTAGGGTTGGGGATGCTGAGTCTGTGGTCAGCTTGTTGTGTTTATTTGGTGCCTCTGCCAGCTGAGGCAGCTTGTTCTCATCTGTGGAGGGAGGGTTTATGGGACCCAGGGTGTTTGTGCCCCATGTGCACCCAATGGCTCAGTGTCAGTGCTGCTGATGATGCAAAGCAAAGATTTGTCAGCTTTATGTTGCTGACTTGATTAAAAAGAGAACCTTGGGATCCAGAATCATAAAATCATAGACTATCTCAAGTTGGAAGGAATCCATATGGATCATCTAATTCAACTCCCCACTCCTTCCAGGACTACTCAGACTGAACTGTGTAACTAAGAGCACAATTCAGATGTTTCTTGAGCTCTGACAGGCTTGGTGCCATGACCATGCCCTGCACAGTCTGTTCCAGTGCCCAAGAAGTACCAGAACCACAGAGAGCAGGGCTGCAAGTGCCTGCAATGCCAGTTACCACTGAAGTAGAATAACTTGTGAAATCAAAACCTTCCCAGAGAGGAGAACACCTGGAAAGACAGGATTCATGTGTCTC
Source organism: Erithacus rubecula (assembly GCF_903797595.1). Lineage (NCBI taxonomy): Eukaryota > Metazoa > Chordata > Aves > Passeriformes > Muscicapidae > Erithacus > Erithacus rubecula. The sequence continues at coordinate 142,126,222 of NC_136689.1, forward strand.
CTTTGCCTACTGCACTGCAATGGCTGCATGAGCAGGAATTCTTGTTTCTCCCTTTGGCTGTGACAGCTTTGTTTCCTTGATTTTTATGGGTATGATGAGCCGGTGCTGGAAAGCTGGATCAGAGATGCTGGACTTCACTAACAGCTGCAGACTGTGTGGTTGTTGCCATGCATGTGCTGTGGGATCCTTTAAAAGGACAAGGCTCACATCCTAAATGTTGATGGAACAAAGTGGTCTCACCTTTGAAAAGACTGAGATGACAAGATGAAAATCACCCCCTTATTCTAGCCTTGCTCTCCAGCCGTGCCAAACAGTGCCAGACACCTGTCATACCATGCTGCTGCCAAGTACTGTTTGTAGAGCATTTGTGTGAGGTCTGAGGCATTTGTCAGAAGGAAAAATCCTGTGCTTTTCCAGAAGGACATGAGAGGTACTGGTCTTGCTTCTCCAGGTCATCACCTTGGTTATATCACCAAGTTAAAGCCAAAAGGATGCTTGTATTTGCATATATAACATGTCAAGCACATCATTAGTGGTAAACCCCAAGATAATGGGAGCTGTGGCTAAAATCCTGATTTGTGTTGACATGAGGACTTGTGTGACTTAAACTCAGGAAACTCACTTGGTTCAAGCAGCAGCCTGGTATGTTCTGCCAGGCCTAAATTGCTCAGAGTGATGGAGGATGCTTTTAATTGTACAAAATGTGTATACAGCCAAGTTATTGTGCACAGATATTAAAAAGAAAAAAAGAAAAACACCACAATGCATCTACAGGTGCCCTTGTAAACCACTCTCAAGTGGATTTCCTGGAGAGGTGGCATTCACTTGTTGCTACTCTGTATTGGATCTTAAATTTCCACTGCTGACTGTCATCTTTCAGCCCTTGGAGTTCTTATTCCCTTTCACATTCAATAGTCTGTCCTATTTCTGCTCATAAATCTGTGTTCCTTTACTGTGTGTTCATTCACTTTTGCAAATACTGTTTTTGAACTGATTATTATATGTGGGCAAATATCCAATTCTGTAACATCATTACCCTGAAAGGGAATGCTTTAGCTTTATTCTGGAGGCTATTCAAGTGGCTATCTGCTAAACCAGATCTCCTGATCCTGGAAGGGTTGTAACTCACACCTTCAAATCTCTATTGGTTGAAGAGGAGCAGGGGCAGGGGAGGAGTGAGGGCAGCAGGAGCAGCTGGAGAGCATTTTTGAGGAAGATTCAAGCAAAATGGAGTTTCAGTAACTTGATCAAAGTCAGAGAATTCATGTCTGACAAAGGAGTTTCTGTAGAGCCTGAGGTCTCCATTCCTGGGCACAGCCCTTCTAATGCCTCCATGTAAAATTTAACTGAGAGGTTTCAAAACTTGTTCCTTTGTCTTGCAAAGTCCTGAGCACTATGCAATGGTGCTGAGACACCCTTCCAGCATCCCAAAGACCAAGAGCAGTGAGAAGGCTCTGCAGGCAGGAAGGTGCTTGGAAATGTGATGACTTTAGGGGGAATAAGATGCAAATCTGTCAAAATTTGAGTGGTATGGAGATATTAGTGGGAAATTATTTTTTCACTCTTTGTTCTCTTGTAAAACTGAAGGAGAAGCAAGTATGACATGAACAAAATGAAATTGGTTTTCATCTAGCAGGTATTGAAACACCTCCTTGCAGACTGTTCTGGAGGTTAAAACTTGGTGTTTGAAACAGTACATATGATTAGACAGACATCTGTAAACCTCTAGTGACTACAAAGACATTCTTTGCTTCAGGATGTCAGTGGAGCTCTGCAAACTGTGATTGCTGACACGAGAGAAGGTTTGAGAAGTCTCCCATGAGGAAAACTGAGGCAGATGGGCCAGGAGCTCACTGCACCTTTGTCTTGACTGCTGGTAGCTGTTCTTAGACTTCTGTACAAATCTTGAATATTCCTAACACCTTTGTTGCCCAGAAAGAGACAGAAATTTCCATAGTTTATTCAGGATTTAGGCCAACACTATTCACACCTGTTGAGGAAGAGCAGGAAGCATGAAAAAGGTGACAGGAAACAAATGGATCAAGTGCTCACTACGATGATTTTTCCACAGGAAACCAATTAGTCAGAGGAGAAAACCTCTAACTCCAACCCCCAGTTTTTTGCAGAGGTGGTAGATGAAGGTTTCGTTATGTTTTGCGCTGGGACTTCCCTCACTAATGAGTTTCCAAGAGTATCCAAGCTTTCCTTTTGTGCTTTATCTGTCTCCCTTCATGCTAATAATCACACAGGCAGCAAAGACTATGAGAAACAACTTTAGTAGATTAAGTCTGTATTCTCCTAGATTTTTTTTTTTTATGGTAATGACTGATAAAAATGCGGAAGAATTATTATAGTATTTCTAAGGAGAAAAAAAGTCTCTGAAGTGGCTTGGCTTATTAGAGATGCAGTGACTGCAAGGCCAAGCATAGAAAAGAAAAGGAGGCAGATAGTTCAGGCTCTGGGCTAAACTGTAGGACATCCAGACTTGGAATTGGGCTCTAAAGACCTTGAGCAGAGCAGCAAGTCTTTGTTCCCCTAAAATTAGGCTGAGGAGCCTCTTTCCCTCTAGGTCTGTACATCTTGCCCATGAGATCATTCAAACAAAGGCTTTGCTTTCCCTTCTCTTCCAAACTTGAGTTATTGCAATTTTTAGGGCTTCTGGAATAGCTGTGGACATCTGCTCTGTTAGATCCAGTGTCTCCACACAGAGCCCTGAGCTCTGTCTGCCCCGAGGCAGCTGAATATGCGAAAGGCCCGACCTGAAAGCCCTGTTGCTTTTTTACCCCTGTGCTGTGCTGTCAGCAGGACTTACCAAATTAGCACGAGCACTGTGCCTTTAGGTCAGGGCTGGCCAGCATCCAGCAACTTGGGACACAAGAAAATGAGTGCAGATCTGCCTGTAAAAAATGTTGCAGGCATAGCTGGAGTCTGGTGCTGCAGGCTGGCTCGATGGAGAAAGAGAGCTTTCATCTCTGTGTTTTTTAAGGGATGCATTTTGGGACAAGGAGGGTGGTTTGTATGATTTGCTGGCAAGTAAAGGCTCAGGCTGGAAGTGATCTTTTAGACCCAAGGGCCAGAGGTGAAAGCTTGAAAACAGCTTCAGAACAAAGGAGAGGGAGCAACCAGCTTGAACTTTTAGTAGCAGGATGTGTTCTCTGAGTTTTTAAATGAAGTGGGGCCAAAGTTTATGTGAACCAAGAAATAGTCCTTATTCCTGCAACTTCCAGATAAAACTAATTATCATTTCAAGAGATATGTGTTTCCTTTCCATTGCTGAAACAGTGAGCCCAGTGCAGGGAAGATGCTCCAGTGAGGTTACAGAACCTGCTTGGGCTGCTGGGGTGTTCAGGTAGTGTCACCAAGTCCCCAGACTCACAAATGCCACCCAGTTTATCCAGGGCTGGTGAGCTGAAGGGTTTCCCCAGACAGGCTAAGGCAAAGCAGGCTGCAGGAGCCTTGGTGCACTAGCATCCCTGCTGGCTCCTTCAGTGAGCACATCTTGACAGTAACAAGATGGGAAGACATCTCCAAATTTAGAGATAATACTGAGTTGAAATTTGAACCCAAAACAAAACCCCAATGCCCTGTCACTGGTGTTCCTTGGAGACAGTGTCTATGGAAACATTGCCTCCTCAGGGTTATGTTCTCATGTTCTTAGTGCTCAGGTCTTCTTATTTTATTGCGGAATAAAAGGTAATGTGAGTAAAAGTGACCTGGTAATGCAAAGTGAAAGCAAAATCTGCAGGGATTTTACATATATATGTTTTGGGTTTGGTTTTGGTTTGTTTTTTTTTTTTTTTTTTCTTTTGGGTGCTGGAACTATTCTTAGCTACTGAGTGCTGGTTAAGAGCACTTAACCTCTCAGTCCAGCACTTAAACATCAGTATAGTAATACCTCATCTACTTCATAAAACTGTCATACAGTTCACTGGAGTTGTTCATATCTGGGATTTCTTCTCAGAATCCTCATATTAAAAGGTGAGTTCTCATAAAGTTACTATCTGCCTTACTCAGTAAGTGTTCAGTATGTGCTGAATCCTCTTGTGTATGTGGCCAGTTTTGGTCTGCATGCTGACTATTTTTGTGCCCCCTAACTGTAGTTAAAGCACATTCTGCAGAGCCAAATAACCATGGTTTGATGGAGTTCTTTTCCTTAACCATAATTACAGGGTTTTAGGTAAGTTCTGTGGGTTTTTCTGTGACCCAGAATAACAGCTGCAGATTGCAATAAACAACTTGAAGTCAGCTCACATACTTATTGTGATTGTGACAGCTTAATTCTTAGCAGTATAAGAGTGCTAGTAACTTAGTTCCATTTTTTTTCCCCTTACGTAAACTTAGAAAATGTATTTCTTTCCAGCTTTGCCCCCTGGTTGGCAGGTACATTGCTGGTATGCAAGGACATCTACTGGCAGCCAGAAGTTTACAAAGTCTCCAGCACTTGTTTCTTTAGAGGATTTCTCTGCCAAGATCCACTGGCAATGAGGAAAAGAAACATGTGAGAGAAATTTGCCAGCTCCATGTTTCTTCTGAAAATAAATTGGGAGGAGGGAGTGGGAAAAAACAGATTGTCTTGATTCTGGAAATGATAAATCTTGTTGAAATGCAGGATGCTCCTGAGAGTGATATTGTAGTGGGTAGGTATGAATTATCAGCCTGTTAGGTGGGAAATAAAACAGCTTTCCCAGCAGTCTGGAGCACACCCTCTGAAGTGCAGCTCACAGCCTAAGGAATCACAGAGAGCTGAATCATTACACAAAGTAAATTGCTATCACTGGTCCATCAAAGGTGTCCTAAGCACTCCCTGCCCTTCTCCCTGCTGCTTAATCTCTCTAGTTAAGCAGATGGGTTTTGCCTTTTCCACTGATCAGAGCTGTTGCTGGGCTGTGCTTGGTTTGTGGTGGCTGAGAAGGTGCAGGTGCCTTGTTCATGGGTTCCCTGAAGGGGCAGGTAAGGGCAGCTGAGACAGGGCAGCACTGGATTTTATGCTGTTCTTAATTTGCCCAAGTGCAGCTCTGGACACCTTTAATTTCCTGTTCTGTGTCTCTCACCCTTTTTCTTAAGTGCTACCTTGAGATTTTGTGTCTCCCAGAGCCCACAAGGCCTTCTGTCTCTGGCATTGACAGGAAGATGGAGTTTTGGGTCTCAGATCCTGCTGAGTAATAAATGCACACATAGTACTATGTGCCAGATGAGGAAAATGTCAGGTTTTTTAATGACAAAATTTGCTTTCCTGCTGAAGCAGTGTGTGGACCCTTAGTGGTTGGTATTTCAAGGACATCTGATACATTTGGTATTGGGAGTAGGTGTGGGTCTCTGGAGACTTTTTTTTTTTCTGTCCTTGTCACTGGATCCAAATAAGGTCTTGCTCAGAGCTTTTCCCCTTCCAATACCTCATTGTCCAAATAAAATGGGAAGAAGGATCATGACCTTTGTCATAACCTCTGAGATAAGGGAGCAGCAGTACTTCATAAAGAAATAGCATAATATCATAGAATAGTTTGGTTTGGAAGGGGCTTTAAAAATCATCTAGTTCTGTGTCTGGCTGGATCAAAGAGATTTACAGCTTTGGCAAGGACTTGACTGAGCAGCCTCAGGTGTGTTTGGCAATGAACAGCAATGCATCACTGCAAGTTATAAGTAGGTGGTGATAAGACTTTAGGCAGATGTTCTCTTCAGTTTGGCTGTGACATTTAAAGAGAGGTGTGGAGGGATGTTGCTCTTGCAAAGAGCATTGAGAAGAATGATCAGTGATGTGGCAAATTTACCCAGCAGGGAGAGATTTAAAGGAAGGGACTTCCGGAAGAGAGGAATCGTGGACTAGATGATGCAGTTAATCCTGAAGAAAAGCTTTGCACATATTTCAGTGAGGCATCAGAAGATAGACTAAGGGATGAATGTGGAATATCAGTAGCAGAAAATGGTTAAAAGCAGATCAACACCAGAGTTTGGAGTGCTCTGACACATTACTCCTCTGCCCTAATGAACTCTTCTTGGAGCTCTTCTGAATTGTTGAGGGGTATGTTGAGATCTCAAGCATCAGAAACTTCCCAGAAGCAGACCAAATGGAATTTATAGATTATTCTTGCAAGAAAAAGTATCAGCCATTATGTGTGAAATCATCCACAAGACCAGAACTATTTTCTGTGTACTTTTTATAGATGTAAGGACTTAATTCATCAGTGCCATGATCCATGACTGGAATAATTTTTCTGTTTCAATGAAGACTTCCCTCTGGTACTTGGAAAGCTGTTTGTCTGGTCCTGAGTAATGTCAGGTGCTGGCAAGGAGCATCAACTTGTGCTTCAGGGCAGAAAAGTTTCTGGAGCAGAGTTATATTTTTTTATATTTTAAGGTTTCTAAGAAATGTGTCTTTAATGAACTTTTGGGATCTATTAGTCTCACTTCTGCAAACCCAACTCATTGTAGTCCAGTATATTTGTCAGGTATTCCTCTGTGCAGTGGGGTTATAATACTGATTACTCCCAATTATATTTTCCCTCCTATTCATTATGTTAAATGATAAATAGCTCTGCAAACTCTTGACTGGTTCTGAATTTGAACATTGCAGCAATTGATTGAGCAACTCCAGCTGTTGAGTATTTCAAACAGAAGAGCTCCCTCTTGCACTCCCCTGAGCTGCTTTCTTTAGGCACATTCTCCACTTGGCTCAGCCTGGGCTGGAGATGGAGCAGAAGCTCAGGAGCTGTCAGGGGTGTCTGGCCACCCCAGCCTCTCAGCAATCACCTGCTTAGGGAGTGAAGGAATATCATGGTGAGGAAGCAGATAATATGAAGCTGATGGGCAGGATTCCGGGCAGCAGTGACAACTTTGAAGTCTTGAGGATGTTTCTATGTTTTTCTGAGCTCTACACTGACCTTGATTACTATGAGCTGTGCCACATGAGTGGGTTCTGATGCATCTTTTCTCCTGCAGTACCAAGCTTATAGATGACGTGTCAAATTAGCTACAGCCCAGCTGTTGCTTTACCTATTATGAAAATTTGGAGTATCAGGTTTCTTGAGAGCAAGATATCTGTTGGAATCTCTGAGAAATGGGGCATCTGCTCTCCCCAGAAGATCCATGATCTTCAATGGAGGGTCAGAAGGACCCTTCTTGTCCCATGGGAGGGTCCATGACATTCATTATAAGATCCAAGGGTTTAGAGAGTTTTTGAAAATTAGTATCTCCTGGGAAAGTTTTGAATTCTATGTGATGTATTGAATAAAATCTTCCATATGTTTGAAACACAGAATCCACCAATAGTTATCATTTAAACAGTTGTTTGAACTGGGCTGGATTTCCTGACAGTCCTGCAGAACCTATGACTTCTGCTGATCCCTGTGTATCATGTTCATATGGCCATTCTCTTTATGAAATCAGAATATAATATACAGAGACCCAGAAGAGAAGATTTTCTTCATTTCTTTCTTCTTCTTTACCTTTACCGCAGCATACTCCAAGTTGAGATGAGTATCTTATTTTATGTGGAAGCAATAGACTAGGCCAGCTTTGGTGTCAAATTTGCCAAGATATTAATAGCATCCTTAAGCTAATAGAATCCTGCATCTGGACACTGGAGAACAGCAGTTATTTGTGCTGCCTGTATGGTCAGCAGCTTTTGAAAATGGAGCTGGGTGACACATATCCACTGCAACTCTGCCTCTCAGTTGATCTGCAGATCATCCCTGGCTTTTAATGAAACCCTGATCTTTGCCCTGCCTAAGAAAAAAAAAAAAAAAAAACAACAAAAACCTCAAAATTTACAATAAAATATTTAGTATGTCATTGGTTGGTTCCCTTGAATGGAGAAACCCTGAAGAGAAAGATATTGCATTCTTCCAGACCACGAGGTCTCTTGGAAATGCTCTAAGACATTTGAACCTGAAGACCCAAGTCAACATCCCTTCTGTCCTCCCACTTCATGTGACTGATAACAATTGACAACACTGATAACAATTCAGTGTGTAACCCTGGATCAGCAGTAGGACAGCTACCCATCATCTCATTTATTCTTCATGAACATCTAGCTGCCAAGTGAGATGCAGGCCAGAGAGTCAGGAGAAATAATAAATGTATGGTTAAGGCACTGAACTGAGTCACAGGAAATCTGAGTGAGTTTCTGTCTTTGCCCCAGACTCTGGGATCTTTGTCCTCTTCTTTGCTGTACCTCTGACTGATCACCCTCATGAGGTGACAGCAATATTGCAGTTGCTGTCACCCCTTTCTCATTTCACAGGGATGCTGTGAAGTTAATTAACAAAGGAGAGAGGGGGGTGTTAATGGTTAACTGCTACCACTCCACAGTTCAATTTTACCTTCTGTTTCCATTTAATCTTGCTCAATTATTCTATTTCCCTTCAAATCTTGCTATTTTTTAGCTCTAGACCCCCCAGTTTGTGCAGCTGCCAGCATGCTGAGTGTGTGATTCATGGGTTCTGCTTGGCAGATTTTTTTGCAGGTCTCCCAATGACACCTCCATTGACATTTTGTGACAGGGTTAGAAATTTTAATTTCATACCAAGATTATAAAAGTGGCACTTTTGTATGAGATGTAGTTCAGAAGATAAAATAAATAAAATGTATGGAATTGACCTTAGAATGATCTGTCGTCTGTTGTCTGTTCCGTACGCTGAAGGAAGAGACAAGTGATTTATTTGAATTTGACAGGCAAATGAGAATCTTGCCATGTGTTTTGGACTGACTTCCCTCCCCCCAACCCCTTTTTTTTTTTTGTTTTGTTTAGCTTGCTCTATTCTCATTAACATAGGCCACAACCCAGAGTTTCAAATAAAATATGTGATTATAGGCCGCAGCTGTTCTCAAGTTAGAAGAAACATTTGTAAACTTGGCAGCTGCTTGAGGAGCTGCAAATGAAGGAAAGAAAAACATTTGAATTTCAGTGTATTGCTTAAAAACATCACTGAGGAATATTTCCTTTATGTGCTTCTGATGTCTCTCTAGGATCAGGTAATATAGAATTGTTCTATCTCTACATCTCTCCTTATACCTGCAGATTCCTTCCTTCTCGTTTTTAGGGCTGTTCAGACAAAATTTGTTGTGAGGTTGGACATGGCAAAATCTGTGCACTAGTTTTTCCCACTCTGATGAAATACATCATCTAGCAATTAAGGTTATTTTTTCTGTAATTTCATCATTATCTCCACTCAGACAGCAGGATCTACATGGGATGTTGTATTGGTTTTGGATGGAGTGGTGTTAATTTTCTGCTTGGAGGCTGGTATGGGGCTGTGTTTTGGATTTGTGTTGATACAAATACAAATACAAATACAAATACAAATACAAATACAATACAGAAATGTTTTTGTTATTGCTGAGCAGGGCATACACAGAGCCAAGGCCTTTTCTGTTTTTCCATGGCCACACTGGGGAGGAAACTGGGGGAGCAGGGGAGGTAGGGAAGAGAAACAGCCACAACAGGTGACCCAAACTGACCAAAGGGATATTCCAGTGACTCATGCTCAGTATATAAAGGGAGGGGAGGAAGGAGGAAGGGGGTGACATTTATAGTGATGGTGTTTTTCTTCCCAAGTGACCATTACCTGTGATGGGGCCCTGCTCTCCTGGAGATGGCTGAACCCCTGCCTGCCCATGGGAAGCAGGGAATTAGTTCCTTGGTTTGATGTGCTTGGCTTTTGCCTTCCCTATTAAACTGTCTTTATCTCCACCCATGAGTTTTCCAGCTTTTACCCTTCTGATTCTCTCCCTGATCCTGCTGGTGGGGGAGTGAAAGAGCAGCTGAGTGGGGCTTGGCTGCTGCCTGGGGTTAAGCCATGGCAAATGTGGATAAAATTTCATCACAGACCATAAACATATGGTATTCCATAAACTGTGGGGTAGTGGGGATCTCTGTAACCCAAGTGAGGTGAATTTTTGCATGACCTACAACAAATTAAGGTACATGTGCATATGGGGAGTATGGAAGTATCACTAACCTGGAACTGGCATGGTCTGGTAGACACAGAGGATGCTGGTGTTCCAGGAAGACATCCCTCCTCAAATACAGAAATAGAATAATTCTGCTGATGTACACAAACTAACAAAGGAACCTCTCTGGGTGTGTCTGTCCTTACCCAGATCTCCAATATTTTTTTTTCTTGTTGGCTGAAGCTGAGAGGAGTATTTTCATTCTTCATCACCCTAATCTCTAGCAGCTGAAAGTTGCCTGTGCTTTCAAGTTCCTCATGATGTGGAACTTCATTTGGTCGATTGAGTCTGGACAACCCATGTGCCCATGTGAGCCCTTGGAAGAACAGAAGTAGTGGTTACCCCTTGCTTTGTATCCACTGTGTGGTTCTGAATGCTTCCATTTAAAAGCAAATACAAAGAAATTCAAATTTCTGTCCTTTTTACTGAATTCTGGTTAAACTTTTTGTTTTCAGTATGGCTTGGAAAACCTTCCTAATTTTCTTGCAGAATTGTTATCAATTCTTTATGGAATGAAGGATGGGGTTTTCAGAGTGACTTTTCTCCGGTTCGGAAATCCTCAGCTTGCAGTATTTCATTTTTTAAGAACTTCCTAAGACAAGCTTATATGTTACTGCAAATGCCATATTTGTTACTGCAAAATGCCTCACAGGTACCACTACCTGCACATTCAAGTTTTTCTCCACAAAGCTATTAATGAAAAATGCAAAAGGTCACCCCATCTAAAATGCAAAACTACTCCAGAAAATACAGGGTAAACCTAAGGGAAGATACCTTAGAAGACAGAGTCGGTTCCTCTCTTTATCAGTAGCTTCTTCTTCTTTTGCTGGTGTTTCTCATTTCCCAAGTCCTTGTTATCTTGCTGTGCTGGTCCTGATGCTTCTTCAGAAAAGGACAGCCTTTGAGTTTCAGACATTCATGAAATAGATGGATGACAACAGGATTGCATGGCATAAACAGCTATGTGTGGTTTGCATGTCTCCACCTGACTCCCATTGTGTTGAAGCTGGGAGTGCAGCCAATCTCTGGGAATACAGGATTATTTTTAATTCCTCTCAGTGGCAAAACCGGGCTTGGCCTTTGTGCAAGGAATGTGATGGAATTTTATTCCCCATGGCTGGATACCAGCTGCCAGAGCCTGCCTGTTCTCCCAGTGTGTTTCATCCCAGAGCATTTTCAGACAGTGTCTGCCTGGCAGTCATTCCACTGCCCTGTGCTCTCTGTCTCTGCTATTTCTTTTTCATATTTACATAATGCTTGCAATTTTAAATGGTCAAGCAAATGGAACAGACTGCCCAGGGAAGTTAAGGAATCACAATCCCTGGAAGTGTTGCAAACACATGCAGGTGTGGCAGGTGTTTTAGTGGTGGATTTGGCTGTGCTGGGTAAATGGTTGGACTCGACCTGGGAGATGTTTTTTGCCCTTAATGATTGTACTGGAAGTCAGCAGAAGGAGCAGAAGTAGGAGCTCTTCCCACTCTGTAACCTTTCAGTGGTGAGTCCCCAGGGGATGTTAAACCTGTCTCTAGAGTACAGATTCTGTGCAATTTTCTCCTTGGAGAAAAACTTGAAAAGCTGGTAGATACTCTCCTGTCCTGCATAAATATTTCTATGAGCACTGTGCCTCAGACTTATTGACTGCTCCTAGGATTAATTTGTTAAGCTTTGCCAAACAGTTGTTATTTAATGGCAGGAAAAAAAACCAAACCAAAACAAAAACAAAATAGGAAAGAGAATTAGCTAGTTAACTGGACCTTGTGCAAGCTCCTTTTGCTTTGCATAGGAAAGACACAAATTGTTCTCCTATCTGTGTGACACACTTTGCAATGGAACAGAAGTTTCTTCAAGTTATACTGACCTCTTAGAGCAAATTATTTCCCCAAAAATCACATTTGCTATTTGATGAGTTTTCTATCTCACTAGAGAGCCATTCGAACCTAGCAGAGACAGTTTTTACCACCAGCTGCATTAGAAATTCTGGAGTGCTTTGTGAAGGTTCTGTTGGCAAGGAATGTGATTGTGAAGACTTTAATTTGCATATAGAGGACAAATATTTTTCAGATACTATCCTCTGTTTACCTTTAAGTGCCAAATACACCTATAAATATAAATAAATAAATAAATAAATAAATAAACAAACAAACACTGTCTATTGTCAAAATAGGGAACCTTGCCCTAGGAATACATCCATTTAAGTCTGCTAGACTAGACTTACAGAAAAAAAGCCACAAATATGATTGCATGTGGTAAAATTTCACCTGAATTTATCTACATGTTTGGGTAGTCCTTATGTGTATGCAGACAACTTGGAAATATATACATCAACTTCTTAGCAATTTAATGCTCTGGGAACAGGATTTTTCTGTGCTAGTGAATTTTTACAAAAGCAGACGGGGAAAAAGCTCCTAGTCTCTTGTCCTAATGAGAGTAGCTAGAGAGAAAAAAATTCCTACATTTGAATTTTTCCAAAATTTTCCATGTCAATTTCTATGCTATTTATTTAAATAGCATTCCATTCAGAACTTGGCATTGTAGTAAGTTGGCCATGCCAAACTTCAAGTCCTTGTGCCTTGGAATATGGTGACAGGAAGGTTTCTCAGGGAAGTGTTGCTATGTTTCAAATACTTTTTCTTTTTTTTTTTTTTAACAAGTGTAGGTCACTAATCTTTTTCTTAGAAAACTGTTGATTCTGGATGGTAATTACAAAAAGGAAGGGAAGGAATGCTCTAGAATGGAAAACTGAAAGTGAACCTGTTCAAATAAGGGCAAGTTACAGGTGACTGAGCACAGCATTGTTACAGTGAGGGTGAACAGCTGGACTCAGTTCTCAAGAGATGACAACTGCACTGTCTAAAGTACATAGATTTATCACAGAATGATATGGCATTTGATATGAGGTATTTTTTCCATTGGTGTTGTAGGGTGAAGAAGGCTTTCCTGGCTTTCCTGGACTGAAAGGGGACAAAGGAGAAAAAGTAAGTTCAAGTCATTATTGATTATACTCTGAGAAATTTAAGAGTTCATAAAGCTGTTGTGGAAGTCTAATGAAAACTGACCCTCCTCTAAGTCTTTTGTTTTACCTCTGTATTATATTTTGTTTCGTTTTGTGTGAGCAAGGTTCTCAGAAAAGAAGATTGTGATGTTGTACTGTTTTTCATCAAAGTACAGCCTAAATGTTTTAAACATACTGATGATGCTCAGCCACATTTGATAAAACTGTGGAGAGCTCAAAGGCATGAGCTTTGAGTAAACTTTGTAAAATTCCAAAATACATAAATGTAATAGAACAGGAACTCAGTGCTAATACACATAGAAACATAGAGTCTCTTCAATATGAGACACAGAAGGCCAAAGATTACTATGCCTTTACTTGCACTGAACATAAATAACTTTTAGACTGTGGTGGTCATTAACTGCTTACTGTGTCATCATCTTAAAAAAAACCCCCAAAATTAAATCCAGTACTGAGCTAATTCTGTTGACTGGTATTTACTTTGGACACATTTGTTGGAAATCCCTTAATCAAATCCTTGTTTGCAGGAGTAATTCTAGGAATTTAAACTTTTTCCACCTCTGATAAAATAGCAGATGTTCCAGATCACAAGGCAAGATGCCCCTCCAAGTAACACCCAACAAACCAGCCCTGTACAATCACAGCCTACAGCCTGCAGTGCCCGTGTCTGCTTCTCACTTGAGCCTTTTTTAATAACACACCTAAGACAAAACTGCTGCAGTGCCTAGAAGTAAAAACACTAAGGCAGCTCCTCACTGTGTGTTGACTTGCCTTTTGTTTGTTCCACTCTCCATTTGTTCTTTAAATTGCCAGCTGCAGGCAGCAAACTTGCTTTATCTCCACATTTGCTGCTGTTCCTGTTAGTTGGGCAGCTACCAATCTCAGCATATTTAGTTCCATTCATCCTGGTGCATAGGAAGATTTAAAATGGTAAAATTTTGAATTTAAGTGGCATTTGACCTTCTGTTTCTTTGTTTTCTACACCTTTGCATATTCACAGCTCTGGGACTCACTTCCCAGTGGCCAGAGTAATTTCTGAGGACTGTTTGAGTATATCAAGGCCTCTTTTCTGTTTGCTTTTAGGCTTACTACTTAAGTATATTATAGTTCTGCCTAGAGGCTTCTGAGCTTTGGGATGAATGCTGTATAATCAAGAAGGGGAAAAAAATAAAAATAAAAATGAGATTTTTGAGACAATGGAATAGTGAAGAGAGAAGCTAAGAGAAGATGATAGTATAATATTAGCACTGGAATAGTGAAGAGAGAAGCTAAGAGAAGATGATAGTATAATATTAGCACAACTCGATTGTTATGTGTCTAATTAGCTCCAGAGCTTTTATATTAATTTATTTTTAGATGAGTTAAGTGAACAAGAGTTCCTAGTTTCTCATTAGCAGCTCATCAATCGTCCCTAGTGTGTTAATGTCAGCAGCAGCTCCTCCAGAAACTGTAAATAATAAATGTTCGTGTTGAAATGTTTCTCCTAATTTCTTACTCTTCTCTAGACGTGCTGCTTGTGTCACTGCACTTGCAGTAGGTGTTAATGCTGTGCTGATGATAACTCTGTTGTTGTTACAGGGTTCCCTGGGCTCACCTGGCCCCCCTGGGAGGGATGGAGCAAAAGGAGAAGCTGTAAGCCTTTTTGTCCCTCCCATGTAACCCTGCTTTTCAGGAGGCAGGCAGTGGGAATCAATCTGCCTGGGGTGGAGCATGTCTGAGGGATTTGTGTGCCCATTTCAGGAGCAGCAGAAACAAATGGCAGGAGGTTCACAGCCCCAAAATTGTCCCTCACACCTTTGCAGCCAAGGCAGGTGCCCCATGGATTAACCATTGCTGGAGGCCCCAGGGCAGCTCTAGTATCATCCATTAAGGAGGGAGAGGGAGCAGCCTGTGTTTTGGTGCTAGTAAACAGATGCAGCTGCAGAGCCTAGCCACTTGTTTTATGGCTGGCAAGGAGTCCTTGGCTAGTAGAGATGGCAAAGATGCAAGGAACCATCTTATGTTTCCACAACAGACATGGGCTGGAGAAATTGGAGCCTTGATCACAAAAGAAAAGACCTCAACTCCTCTTGTGCACTGATAAAAACTAAGAGGAGGAGGGCATGTTAGTTCAAGGAAGGATGTAGAGTACTAAATACTGCCTGTAAGAGGACTACAGTTGGAACACAAAACCACAAATGTGTTTTCCAGTGTCTCACAGACACTGTGTTTTAGATCCTTGCATCCTTCGCACTGCTTGATTGCCAGCCCTTAGAAATATCTTCAGCCTGATGCTGAACCTTCACCATGTCATTCACTGTCCCTTTGTGGCAGTCACTTGGTGGCAACTGAATGAGCTTGAGAAAGGATTCTCTGGAGCACAGGTATACACAACAGGAGTGACACACACTGCAAAAAAGCACTTTTCTTTACATCCTATTTCTTCTGTGTTCCACGACTGACTGTCTTTGGAAAAACTGTGACAATTTTTCAATATTGCTTCCAGAACTGCTGTGACTTCATCACATCACACATTGCATGGAACTGGATAGTGTCACACTTGCACTCACAGAATTCCTTATAAGATGTGTTTATACACTGCAAGGTGACAATTCAAGCCCGAATGCATTATGTTAACTCCAAGGAATCCATCTTTGCACACTGTAATCAGTACAAGCTGTTCACAACTTAGGGAACTCATTCTTTACTACTTGGTTGTGTTTTGAGAGTAGATGAAAAACTGCTTCAGTTTTCATTTTCTCTCTTTTTGCTTTCATTTTTGTGAGGAAAATGCATTGGAAACTTTCGGGTCTCTGTGTAATGGCACTCAGGACTGTCACTATTTCTAACTGCATGTACTGACTATTTGAGCTATCCTAGCCTTTTATATATAAAGCTTTGTGTTTACCAGTGGCATTTCTGTTACTTGCAGGGTGAACCAGGTCGGCCAGGAGCATTTGGACTGCCTGGGCCAGCAGGTCCAAAGGTAAGCTTTCCATTTCTTCTTTACATGGGCAGGCATATGTTTTTCACTGACTTCTTATGTTTATGTGGCTTGAATTTCGCCTTGTTGAAGACATTTGATATTCCCACTGGTGAATGAAGGAACTCAAAATGCTCATTTTCATCAGGGGTCTGCTAAGGTATCAGCAATTATGCAAATTGTGTAAAGAGAATAAATAACTTCTGTTCAGACAACAGTGTAGCTGGAGAAGGTGAAGAAAACGTTTTGGGGCACAAAAACCTTGTGTCATGTCTTCAGTAGCTTTCCCAACTCTCACTAAGATGCAGATGAGAATTATTATCCCTACTCTATGACTTGAAAAGAAGATCATGTAGGGATCCTGTTCTGAATGTTGCTGCCTGTTTTGGGAGTTCAGTTTTGCACCAATGAACAGTGCCTGAGTGATACAGAACTTGAGCCACTGCTTATATCACTGGGTTTGTTTCCAACAAGGTGCTCCTGAATGTAGATCAGCTGAGATTTAGCTGAGCATCAGAAATGTGAATTTTGAAGCAGCAATTCTTTAACCTTATTTCAAAGTCTCAGCTCTCCTTGCCTTGTCCCCCTGTTATTGAGAAGATAAATGCTCCTCATGCGGTTTCAGCCTTGTTGTTATGATACAGAAAGTAGATGGTGCATTGTGACAAGTGTGCTTTTAGGGGTATCACACACAGCAAGTGCAGCTCATCCTGTGAAAGGTGCTGCAAGGACACCAATTTGATGGCCTGAATTAACTTCACTCAGTTCTGTTCCTATACAAGCCAAGACCTTTGAGTATCTCATCCTTCTGGAAGAGCTATGTCTAGTCACCGAAATCTCACACTGAATTCAGTGATGCCATTATCCTCAAGTAGGACTTAAGTACCTCAGCACCTTTGCAGGTATAGCCTTGACTGTCACTTGGCTTTCTGAGAGACCCTGAGACAGGTCATATACAGGTCCTCTATGTTCCTCAGCTAAACAGAGCCCTGTCTCCAAAATGCCCCTGTGTTTTGCATAGAGGGAAATTCACCCTTTCCCAAAGTCCCATCAGGAGGGTATCAGAACTCACAGGGAGTTTGTAGATTAGCAGAAATGCTTGGCAGCCATCCCAGGGTTCTCTGTGGAAACCATATTAGCTTCAGCAGGGGATAAATGGCACATGCAAAGCAGGGCTGGGCTGAGCTGAATGAAGGCACACTGAATATTTTGCCCTTCAGTGGGATTTGAATCTTGGATGAAAGAAATTGAATTTATGCTCACAAATGCTTTTTTAGCTGCATCTCTCCTGTCAAGCAAATAAAAACATGTTTTCTCTCTGTCATGCAAGCCTCAGGTAGCAGAATTTCAAATCATCAGGCTACATGATGTTCTTTGTTGTATGAACTTCCTCACACTTGCTTTGCAAAGCCTTTACAAAGCAAGTTAAACTGAGGCATCTACATCTTCCTCAAGGTCTAGATCGTGCTCCATATTTCCCACCAGGTTCTTCAGGAACATGCAGTCCAGCCAATTAATGGGGTAATGCTGAATAGAAGGAGTTCAGATCTATGGGTTGGGCAGGACAGGTGCTGGTGGGGCTGGACCTAAGGACATCTGACTGGACAGTGCCAGGAGCTCCCAGGGGAGACATGAGCTTGGCCAACCCCTGCCTCTCACAGTGCCGAAATATAAAATTATTGTGTGTTTTCACAGTGACTTTCACTTACCTCAGTGGATGCATTGGCTGTGTGCAGTGTCCTTGAGCTTGATTCTGGCCTGAGCTATTTTAAGAAATAACACTGAGTTGCTGACAGGGCTTTAAAATCTAAAATAAGAATCCACACTCCTTTACTCCTCAGTGTAAAGCCTGAGCACCTCATCAACATGGAACAAGGTGTATAAGGATGGGTGGAGTTGGCAATTAGAAAGATCACATCTCTAATTACTGCTGTAATGATTATTAAGGGTTTTTCTGCCAGATCACTTATTTTTGTCATCAGCATCAATACTCTGGACTCTACCCCAGGCTCCACGGAGAAACCTTGCAGTTTCTCTGGTTGGTGGGGTTGTGATCCTTCCTATCTCAATCCATCTTCATTAGCATTGGGCCAGGCATGCCCAGTGTGTTTTCAGCAATGATACCTGTGCCCCAGGAAATTCAGCCCCTTGTTTATCTCCTTGACTGAGGAGCCTTTGGCTTCAGGGGGAATTGCCAGCACTTTCTTTTAAGAAGTTGTCTTGTACTTTTTACAGACCTCATTAATTGTGTGAAGCTTCCAGTATCACAGATAAGAGTCCTCCAGGCTTCTGGTAGTGGAATTTCAGTCCAGAGAGTTACAGAAATGGCTGCTGAGCCCATTAGGATTCATATATAGCTTACAGGAATTAAATGGCCTTGGTATGTCATCCCTGGTTTTACTGGTTTTGCTTCTCAGTGATGTCTCCAGGGGAGATTGTTCCTAGCTCAGTGTCTTCAGGATAAAACTGTAGGGTTTGGAGTGGGTTTTTTCCTTTTCCTCAAACTTGGAGGGTAAACTACTTTGTTCTCCAAGAAGGATGTGTGGTCTTGCTGGCTGCATGCTGGACACAAGGAAGAGTTATCAAAGTCAGCCTTGTGCTAAGGTGTTGGAGCTCCTGGTTACAGATGTCATGGTAGTCTGAGATGGCAAGAAATACTCACTGATCAGTGGGGAAAACTCCCACATAAATATGTGGGACCTGGCAGGTTAATTTAAATGGAACAAGTGGGTCCAGAGGAAAAGGGCCATATCTCAGATTGTTCATTGCATGATATTATAGCAGAGAAATACAGTTTGGATTTTGAGATCAGACCCTTTAGCCTGCAATATCCTGCAGCAAATATTCAACCTTTTCCTTCGTTTTTTCCCCCCCTGTATCTCTAATAAAAGGATAAAGAGCTTTTTTGTGGTTGTCATTGCTGTGGTACAGACACAACTATAGCATTCCCATCTGAACTGACAGTTATCTGCACTTAATAGAAAAAGCAGAGGGAGAGGGGGGGGAAAAAAAATCAATCCTTTGAAATAAAAAGTATTAGGTAAGAGTTTCATTTTGACAAATTTCCTTCTTGCTTGCTCAAGCTGTCGAAGGTCTCACGCTTCTCTGGTTTACCAGACATGATCTCAGCACAGGCCCTGAGTGGGTTCAGCACATCTCATCCAGACAAAACCAGCTTCTCTACAACTTCTGCTGAGAGTTAAAACCACGTTTTATGTAACAGGACTGAGCTGGACTTCTGTAATTTGGACAACTTGGAGCAGGACTGTTTCTCTTGGGGTTTTGCCTAGACTTTGGTAGCAGTATTTTTTTGCAGGCTGAAGGAGAGATTCAGGTGCATGCCTGCTGCTCTCCCTCTGCTATTAGAGAACTTGCAATGCTTCCTGACCTTGCAGAGGTTCTCACATGGCTGATCCCAGAGCCACCTTTGCTTGTGCTTGAACCCTATTCTTTTTAACCTGCACAGGGGGGAAAAAAGCCTCAATTCTACTACTAATTAATTGCAAACATGTCTTACATTTTTAATTTTATTATCTTTTTAATGTGAACCTTCTATTAATATGAAATGTAGTAATTATTTTTAAATTATTTCCCTATCTCTTTTGAAGTCTTATCCATTACAGCTGCCCATTTAGGGTTAGACAGGAGTTAGATGAGAGTGTGGGAAAGGGGAAGTGATGTAAGTAAGAAAATTATCAGTCAAATAGGTGATACAAGATGCCAAACCAGTTCTCTATGTCAACTTGCCAGACCCAGGCTGTCTCAATGGGACAGCTCTGAGGGCTGAACCTGTTCAGCTGGGGCTCCAGATAATTTCCAGGCATTGTAAGACACATAAAGGTACACTGTGAGTACTCTCCATTACAGTACACTTTCTCCAGGGTGAGTTGGTACACAACGAGCTGAAGAACTGATGAAATTTATCTGATCTTCTAGTATTTTTTTCTTATCACTAAAAATAAACACTGGAAAATTTAGTTCTGTTTATATGCATTTACTCTTCAAAATATACAATATTTTGAAGACTCTGGTCACTTTGCAGCAATGTATACCTTTGCTTTGTTCCATTAACACTGTTCAGGAGCTCCAACAGGTGTTGCATGCAACAACTGACACTGCCAAAGCTTCTGAAATAACCTGTAGAGAAACCTGCATGGGACAGTTTGCCTTTCTAGGTTAAGTGTGAAAGCAGAAGGACAAAACTTTGCTAATGTCTAAGGGGACAGAGGAAAATACTGGAGTGTCATTTTTGGTAAGTAGTTGGAAAGTAAGACATTACTCCTGTATTAGCACTGAGAGAGTCAAGACGACTCAACATGAGCCTGGAAGAACAACTTGCATTTCTGACTAACTACTTTTATTTTCAGTCTTTTATGTGAAAGAGTTTCTGGTGGTTCACTGTATGTCATTTCCTTGCCAGGGATCCGAGGGAAAACAGGGTCCTCCAGGCATTAAAGGCTACGTAGGTGCACCGGTAAGTCATGGCTCTTGTTCAATTTCTAATGCTCCAGAAACTTTCCTTACTTTTTCAGTGTGTTCTGCCCAAATATATTTTTTTATTATTAAGCAGTCTATGGTCTGTCTGACTACTTATCTGCACTATGTCCAAGTGGTAAAGTTTGACTTCACTGAGTTTTGTCTGTCTTCTTTAAGTGGGAACAGACCTGTAGCCAGTAGAGAGGTGTTAGCAGAAATTACTTGATTACTGAGATAACAGCTGGTGATTTTGTGATGCTCCCATTGTAATGCAATTGCTTTGGTCTGTGATGATGCACCATTTATATGGTGCTCGAAAACTTAATCAGAACACCAAGAAACAATACCACCTCTCAGCAAATTTCCAGTCATATTCTCAAAGCTCTCAGGGAATAGCCTTTGGGCTAAGGAGACAACCCTGCACTGAATGAACAGACAGCAAGACCAAAATAAATTAGATTCTGTCCAGTTAGCACCTCTGTCTTGTGGTCCCAGCTTGGTAAACAGCCTTTAAGCTGGTGTTGGAAAGGCTGACTGGATTTTCTGAGATTTGATGATTCAGATGGGGGTCACCTCCCACAGGCTGGGGAATGAAAGGATTGGGAGCTGCCCTGCCAGGAAGAACTTGGGGTGCTGGTGGATGAAAAGTTGGACATGAGCTGACAGTGTGCACTCACAGCCCAGAAGCACCATGGGCAGCAGGTGAGGGAAACGATTCTGCTCCTCTGCTCTGCTCTGGTGAGACCCCACCTGCAGTGCTGCATCCATCACTGGGGTCCCAGAACAGGGAAGATACATGGACCTCTGACAGTGGGTCCAGAACAGGGTTGTGGAGGTGGTAGGAAGGCTGTAGCACCTCTTCTGTGAGATAAGGCTGAGAGTTGAGGTTGTTCAGTCTTGAGAAGGCTCTGTGGAAACCTTAATGTGGCCTTTCAATATTTAAAAACTGCCAAACTTTTTAATAAGATCTGTTGTGATAGTGTAAGGGATATAGTTTTAAAGTAAAAGGGGTTAGATTTAGATTGAAAATAATGGCAGCAAGTTTTTACTGTGAGGATGGTGAGACTCTGGAACAGGCTGTCTGGTGAGGTTGTGGATGCCCCATTCTTGGAAGCATTCAGGGCCAGCTTGCACTGGGCTCTAAGCAACCTGCAATAGTATAAAATAGCCATGCCCATTCAGGTGATTATGTAAATCATCCTGAGAGCCAAATATACCCAGCCCTGGAGCTCTGATTAGCTTGGAGGTACGACTCCACTATAGTGCAAAGTAAACTGAAGTTTAAATTATTGCAGCAAGAAGCACTATAAACTTTATCAGTTTTAGAGAGGTCACTAATGTCTAAGCATATTTGTCTCTCTAGAGCTATTAGCTGATTGCTCAGTTTCTACAATACAGGTAAAATACAAGGTGTTTGCTGAGCCAAGGGAAGGTGAAATCCCTTTGTGTCCATAGAGTCCATTGTCAGAGCTAGTGCCACATGAAGCCAAGATCCAGCAGTGTAGCTGGGAGGAGATGAATTATGCAGTCCTAAGGAATACTGGCATTGCATTCACAGCACACAAATTGTGCTGGGCCCCCAGGACAGAGTGCATCTAACCTTTGCCAGTTCTCAAAGATACCTGCTGTCTGTCTGGCTACCACATCCAAACCCACCAGGAACAGGAACTATTACTTGTTTATGCAGTAGGTTTTCTCATCAACATTGTCCTTTACCAAAATTCTCACTGCTTACAAGAAACTTGAAAAATGCAGAGCACTGGTTGTTTTCCAGACCATCTGCAGCTGTGGTGTGTTCCCTGTCCCTCCACTCTGCTGCTGGCAGGAGGGTCGTGTGCCTGCAGGCAATATAATATTACAGATGTTCTTGGGCTCACAAGTGGTCCCTGCTCTGTGAGTCTGCTTAGATCATGCCTGCAGCCAACTTCGAGAACAGGCAACACAGAAAATGTCCTTGAGGTTCACTTGAATAGACTGTGCAGATTTGCACACTGATTTGGTGACTAATTAAAGGAGGTAACTATGTCTCTACTTGGATTTAGCTTTATAATCTTTATTTTTTTTGTTTTTATTTTTAGGGTCTACAAGGAGAAAGAGGAGAAAAGGGAACACGAGGAGACAAGGTATTCCTGCTGCGTGCTAGGAAAAGCCAGGTTTTTCCTTTGTCCCTTAGGTGAGGTGGACTACCATGCCAGCAGCTCTGGAGAGGGATGGAGTTTCCTCAGTGCACTGCAATTCCAAACACTTTCTACCTCCCATGGGTGTGCAGGAGGGCTTTAGGGATCTATGCTGTCTACTGAACACACATTTAGGGACTTCTTGTGTGTGTAGCCAGGGATGGAGGAGAGAGAGGAGGAGAGGAGAGGTTGCCAGTGTGGAGATCTGATGAGGTGTCCACATTGTGTGCACAACCTGAGAGCTGAGAATGGACACTGACTGCCACTGACCCTGTCTGCATTCAGCATCTTCCCAAACCATTCCAGTTTTTCACATCATCCAACTTCAGATTTTCTTCTCCCATCCCCTACTTACCAGTAGCAAATACCAAATAATCTGTACTTTGTCAGAGGCTTCCACCAAATGGAGTTACTTCCCAGTTCAACGTTTTCTCCTGACTGTGAAGAGCTGTTTCACAGAGTACAGGTCACTCTGGGATTTCAATCATGTTTGTGGCTCAAAGGAAAGACCAAATGCTTATTATACCTGGAATGGACATTTAAAAGCAGTGCTGAGCAGGCCCAAAGCCTTAGGTATTTCAGTTTGCTCACTATGTTCAGAGAGATCTCCTATGTGCACCCACTCCTGCTGTAGACCTGCTTGGCAGTGCTCAGGGTCCCCCCAAAATGTTCTGTCTTGCTAATTACTCAAGCCAGTCCTGACACAGGTTTATCTCAGGGAGGGTCTGGCAGCTTTGCCTGTGTTTGTGTAAAGGAGGGAGTCATCATCTTGCTGGCACAGCTCTGTTCCTGTTTCTCAGTCTCCATCTTCTTCTGGAGAGGAAGCCCAGCGATTTACACCAAACTTTCCTACTGGGAAAAACTATCAGTAGACGCTTAGTGGGAGATATTGTTAATCTCTACCAACTTCCTTTCTGCTGCTTATGATAAAGTGTTAATATTTTATATTTTATCATATATTTTATCATATTTTATAATATAATGTGGTAATATTTTGTACTACCTATCCTTGTTATTGCAGCTAGAGCAAATGGCTGGATTCTACATCATCTTCATCATGCTTTTCCTTCAGCCCTTTGCAGAACTGGATAGGTGACCTGTGTCTATCCAGTGCCTCTGCTGCTTTTCCAGAGGCTACATTGTCTAATCTGCTGGAATTTTTTGCTGGAAGAAAATCCATTTTTCTGACATCACTGTGATGGGAGAGGAAGCTGGAGCTGTGTGTGGGCAGGCTAACTGACTAAGTAGAGGAAGGCTGAAGTGGGGAAGAAATGAATTAGGTTTTATTTCATTAGAAGGATCTGCACAGAGGTGTCCCCCATCCTTTTTTTTTTTTTTTTTTTTTTTTTTCCCTGAAGCAGCCAAATCTCTGCTACAATAATTGTGCTTTGATTTTTTCCCAGGTTTTAATGATGGTCTCAGTGCACCCACTGCCAGTGCTTTAGCTTTTACCAGTCAGTACTACTGTGGAAACAGTGGGCGTGAATTCAGTGGGCCAAGTATTTTCTTGTCTGCTCTTCAGTCTGTAACCTGAATACTGACACCTACACAAGCTGTTTCTTTTTTGTCTGAAAAGGGAGCACTAGTTCATGCACTGAGTATTGTTTTACCAAGTCTTCCCCCTTGCTACCAGAAAAGTCCTAACTATCCCATCCATCTTGCTTCATTGTTCACATATCCTGGGACCTCAGATGTAAATGTTCAAGTTTTATAGTGAGGTTCCTAAATCCAGTAGTATGGGTTACACCTGCAGTTTAGGAAAAACACTGCACCATATATATCCCATGCCCTTTGAATCCAATGAGCTCATTGCAGACCCCAGGACATACTCTAGAAAAAATTATGATGCACTGTCCTGCTAACAGGAGCCATATCTGTATGTGATAATTGCCATTCTAATTTAGGCATGTCCAGCAGTTCAGTGTGACAAAGTGCATTGCTTTTGCTCCTAATCCTGTGTCCATCCTGTAAAACCTTGTTTGTTGTGTTGAGAAGGAATTGTGTAAGGCAGCAGGACTAGTCTGCTGCTGCCAGACCCCTCTGCAGTAGGTTTGTTTCTCCCAAGCCTTTCCAGGGCCCTACAGACTCCTGGGTAATGATTTTTCCAACAAATCATTAAATTTTCTAAATGGTAGAGGTCAGAGAGCAGCACTGAAGTTTTGGCAGAATTGTCATTTCCCCTAGTTGCTTTTGAATCTTCACCATTTTGTTCCAACGGTTAAAAGAAGAAAAAATCAGTAGAAAACAGGAGAAAGAAATGGAATCTTAAAGTGAAAATTTGAGAATGAAACTTTAATGTGTTTGTTCTCTCTGTTGGGAGAAAAATACCTTTCACTCAGTAGCCTTATTTAAAGAATGGAAAAATAATAAAAACTATTTATAATGACAGATTTTTCTGAAGAAGCAGCAGAAAACACAATCGTTTGGAGTGTTTTCAAACAGGATTTTTTTTTGTATTTGCTTGTATAAATAATACATTTGCCTTTTCCAGCCCCCATTGGTAGCAGTAAGAACATCAACACTTTTCTGTTTTGGCAGCTAAACCAGCATGTGTGAAGTACTCATTGCTGCAGTGTATTGATGTTAAAAATTCTCCTGGGAACACACTGCACATTTTGTCAGCAATATACCAGGTTGTTGCTTGCTGAAAGTCTTAAATTCAGGATATTTGTAGTTCAGGCAGCACAAAGGAAAGTATTAATGTGGAAACTATCACCTCCAAAGCAAGTGAATCTGGGTATCTGACACTGGTTTTCAGCTGCTTTCTGGAGGATATGGGTCTCTCTAATTTCATTCCTTGAATACATAATTTGAAAAAACATTTATGTTAGAAGATTGATTGACTTTCTAAGAAGGAAAAGTAAATAGTGATTAGCAAATCCATTTCTGACTTGGCAAATCAATGTAGTTAACAAAATAAGCTAATTAAATCCAATGCCATAAATGTGAGTTTGCAGTTAATAACAGTGGTGTAATAGAGTTTAAGATAAATAAAAACACTAAAAAATAGCCCAAAACTATTAGTTTTCTGTCACTGTTTGTACTTGTACAATTTGTTTTCACATGCACATTCACGTTAACATTGGCACTGTGTGTGTGTCTAGTAGTTTATATTCAGCTGTGTGTGAAGGATCCAAACAAAATATGTGTTTAATTTTTCAGAGGTTTAAGGACTCTAGAGAGTACAAGAAAGTCTGTTTCTAGGAGTTTTTAAACTAAAGAGATTGAATGGTCAAAGGCCACCATCAGTAGGAGAAAAGTGAAATTCAGCAGAATTATGCAATTGCTCCAGTTGTCTCGCAAGAACCTGAATTATAAAATATGAAATATGTTGAGCTTGAATATGGAAGTACCATCGAGATCAGGATCAGAATTCAAGATTATCTTATAAACACAATCCCCCAAAGCAGAAGATGACATTGAAAAGGGGCAGCTGCAGGATGTTTCATACTCATAGGATAACAAATTGCAGTTAGGGATTGGGGACAACTGATCAAGGAGCTGTCTTGTGGAAGGGGATTTGGTGTAAAGCAAACATGATGCTGGGGTTTAAACAGAAGAATAATCTATAAAACATGAAAACATACTCCTGCTCAAAGTCAGCCTCAGGTATATTGAGTTTCATGCACCTAGCTACAATGAAGATGTGGGAAAATTAGACACTGCCCAAAGGGGAGCAATAAAAATGGTCAGAGGACTGGCAAACATGCCCATGAAGAAAAGTTGAAAGGGGAGTTCTGTAAATCTTTGCATACATAACAGATCATTGTAAAGATGAAGAATACACTTCCCTCTGTGAGGGGTTAGGGAAAGACTTACTAGTCTGGAACTGCAGAAAAAAAAAAAAAAATCAAGTTTAGATACATGGGGAAAACCCCGTATCTTCGAGTAATAAAGTAGTGAAATGCATTGCATTTGGGCTTTGTGTACTGTCCAGCTCTGGACACATAAAGGAACAAATTAATTGTTCCCTCAGGTTACAGAAAGGAAAGGTGAAAAATGAGAATTTTTCTTTACTGGGTAAAACTGACCTATTGTTGGATTGCTTTATTATTTCCGTAAGAGCTGTTCTGGGCTGATGTTCTGCTGGAGCACATTGTCCAGTTCACACAAACCCACCTCAGCAGGCAGAAGAAGGATGCCAACATGGAAAGCCAGCACACACCTGCTTCTGCTTGCAGCAACTTTTCATGATATAGATGTAGGAACTTCAACTATTTTCTCTATGGCACTAGTTGGAATTTCTCTCCTTATTCATTACTCTTGGAGCAGATAATATGGACATGACCTTCAGGGCAGTGACCTAAACAGCACAGATTTAAATTATGTGGTTCTTTCTCTTCTTTTTCCAGGGAGACAGAGGCCTGGATGGGTTCCCTGGAAAGCCAGGAGTGGAGGGGAAACAGGTATGTAGCAAATACTCAATAACTGGAAATGTTTCCTTGAAAAAGAGTGGAAGTGGTCCCAAAAACTGAGACTTACCCTGGGTGGTTGCTGAATCATGACAGTACCCAATCATGTCCCTATTCTGAGGATCTTTGTTGGCACAGTTTGCTTTTTTGTTTGTTTGTTTTTAGAATTTAAGCTACAATGCAACTTTCACTCACAGGAAATGCCAGTCTTTTAAATGTGATAGCACAAATGTTTGTCTTAATTTTCATTAAATACATAAGAAAGCACTCAGAAAAATTCAGTTGTTTAAGCCCACAACAGGAAAGGAAGAGAACTGGATTTAATATATTGGATTTGTTTTCAATAAAGAAGGCTTGGAACTATTTACATTTTTAAAACAAAAAGAAAACAGAAAATGGCCTAGAAGGTCAGTACACTTCTGATCAGACACAAACTGCTTTGTCTAAAACCACTATCTGTAGATTCCACAAGACTGTTTTCATTACCCAGGGAATGATACCTAATGAGAGGCATCCTTTTCTTCCAGGGACCTTCTGGTCTAAATAGCAAAGGACAGAATAAGATGCAGAGGCCAGAAGTGATTTGCCAAAAGCCATGCAGCTAATCACTGCCACCCTTGAGCCTGATGCCTTCAGGGTGCAGCATCTGCATCCTGCTCTGTTCCACAGCCACAGTTCACCTTGTACCAAGAAGTGTGTGTCTAGTTAGTGTTTATCACTATCCCTGCAAGATGGAAATGTTTTCTGGTGTTACAGATGGATAAAGAACTGGTTTATTCTTGCAGCAAATGTAGATGAAGTAGGAAATTGCAGAGGGATGCGAAGATGAATCCTGTTTGTTTACTACTTGAAAAGGACAATTTCTCCAAGTGAAACCCTGTTACAAAAGTTGGGTTTTCTGAAGCAGTTCTTCCCTTTTCATGTCTAGATACTTAGAAGGAGATAAATCTTCATGCCTGAAGTTTATACAAAATTTTGTGTTTGATGCTGATATATGCACTGAACTGCAATTCTTCTGAATCAGCTGAAACTGGATTGGTGTTATTGTGATTGCTGTGGCATCTCCATTTCCCCTCTGTGCAGCAGAGTCAAAGCATCCTCATGTGTTCTACTAATTCCTCCCCAATGCAATAGGATATCACTGTTTGTGCTGCCAATCCCTGCAGCTTTATGTTTCTCCTGCACATTAGAAGCAAAGAGTTTTATCTCAATTTTACCTCTTTATAGGGCCCTCCTGGCAGCCCTGGCCCTCCTGGTGCTAGTGGGACCAAAGGAGACAAGGTAAGTTGAGATGGGGTGCACAGAGTGGATTTAGAAACATATTTGTTTCTTGTTCTTCCTTGTCCCCTCAGTGCTGGAAATATCAGGGCTGTTGGCCTAATATTTGTCTTGTTTTTATATAAGAAAAGTTTATATATATTTAAATCTTTCAATCTTCTTAAGTCTTTTTTGATGTGACTTCAATCTCAAATGGGTGTGTGTCTTAAAATGTCTGGTTATTGTTCCTCTGCTCTCAGTTTAATGCTCATACTGAGAGAAGAAGGAAATGGAGTGTAGTTTGGATCAGGAAATCTTCATCTAAGAAATGTTGTTAGAAATGTCAAGATATTTGTGTAGTAGCTGTTTTTCTGACCCAGGAGATGTAGAATTGCCTCAAAAACTGACAACAAAATGCCTCTACATCTCCTACCTGCAAAATAATTACTCAATACTCTTAGCAGCAATATTGACCTTGTTATTTTTCAGAGTTGTTTGAGTATTCAGGGCAGCCTTATGTTTCCCTCTGTGTTAGAGATGATGCTGTGGTTTTGGTATTTCCGATCCAGCACTTAGGTAGGAATGAAAAGGCATGGCCAGTTCTGGATTTCTTTCTTTTTATCTCCTCCAGATTAAGTCAGTGACCCTTATTCAAGAATGCAAGGATTGGAAGCAGTTCCCATTATTCTCTTCCTGCAGTACTGATCAGTCTTGAGTTCATAATACTTCACTCATATTTCTGAACCAGCTGCAACTAGTGCTTCCAAAAGATGTTTGTCTCCTTGGTCTGATATTTTTAGAATGGCCGGTGTGTGTCTCTTCACTACTTCTCACATAATATAGGCACTTTTAAAAATAGGCTTGTTTGGATGGGGCCCTGGGCAACCTAATGTAATAGGAGGTATATCTGCTAAAAGCACTGGGTTAGAACCAGATATTTTGGATTGATGAGCCAAGTCCAATGGCAACAGGTTCAACAAGGCAAAGTACCTGGTTATACCTTTGGCCAAAAAAATCCCCTGCAGTGTTCCAAGCTGGGGGCAGAGTGGCTGGAAAACTGCCTGGGTGAAAGGCCCTGGGGATGCTGGGTGACAGTGGCCAAATGTGACCCAGCTTCTGGCCAAGTGGGCAAGGAGGCTGATGGATTCCAGGCATTCTGTATCAGCACTAGTGTGGCCAGCAAGACCAAGGCAGTGGTGTCCCTCTGTACTGGGCACTGGGGAGGCCACACCTCATGTGCTGTGTGCAGATCTGTGCCCCCGTTAAGATGCCACTACAGAAAGATATCACTGTCCCAATCAGGATACCAAGGGGACCATGTACCAATGTCAACAAGAGGGACTTTAATTAACAATAAATGGGAGGAAGAGAGATAGAAAGATATAAAGAGGAGGGTGAGAAGGGAAGAGGGGGCAGAGGTGATGGGAGAGATGCAGTAGAAACAGTCCAAGACGCCTGGTTGCAGTGGCATCTCATCAGTCCTTCCTCTTGATGTGTTTGTCTGCACTGGGGGAATCTGTGGTTCTTGTGGAGTTGGGGGCCCCAGGTCATTCTTCTTTGGGCTAACACCTTCCTACAGTTCATGCCGAAGGGATCCAAGGAAGCATTTTCCTTTTATCCTATTTTCCACGGGAAAGGACTTACATGCCTTCATTTTAGCTGCAATTTGTCTGTGGCCCAAGGAGCATTTCTGAGCTCCTAATGCAGCCTTGGGGGCAGGGTGGGACCACACCCACCAATGCAGCCCAGGCCTACAGTCAGATTCTGTGGGACTCTACAGGGCTGAGCTCTCACCCTTCCTCACCAGCTCTCCCTGAGCAGGGGCTGCCTTGCTGTTGGCTAGGGAATGATGGGCTGGGGCCAGCAGCAGGACCTACCTTTGCAAGTGGTTTTTCTCAGTTTGATCAGTCATCTTAGGGCATCGTCCTGCTGCCGGCACTGGGCTCCCTCCTCTGGCTGCCCCCTGAGGCAGCTGAAGGAGAAAAGCCGGCGCAGAGCCCGCCGGGCCGTCCTGGCCATGGAGCGCCATGGCCGTGGGGCCGGGGGCTGCGGGACGGCTGCGCTGCCGGCGGGGCCAGCAGGAACGCTGCGTGCCAGGGCCTGGGCAGGCACCGGGCAGGGCCCTGACTGTGCCACAGCCTCACAGGGCTCTTCCTGGGGAGGGGAGGCCTGGGCACACCCAGCCTGAATCCATGCTGCATCAGCATCGTCCAGGGCCTCAGCAGGGGAGGCACAAACCACAAACATCTTTGCCTCTTCAGGCAGTGCCATAGGGAGAGCCTCACTGTGCCCCTCGTCACAGGGACTGCTGCCTGGAGGAGAATGTGCTTTCTCTTCATCTCCTTGCACTGGGAGATACAACACACTCTCTGGCTCACAGTCCCTCTCTCCTGCCGCTGCTCTGTCCTGGAGCTCTTCTTCCTCCCACTTTTGCAGGAGCTCGTTTAGAAGAGCATCACAGGCTGGCGAGTCACCAGAGGCAGGGCACAGGTGTGACAAGAGGTCAGGAGGTGCCATCTCTGCCTTGTTTTCTGCCTCTCCTGCTGGGTCTTTGGTCATGCCCAAAGTGCTGTGTGGCCCCTGGGAGCCTGCAGCACGTTCCAGGGTGACACTTGACCCATCCCTGAGGACACATCCTTCTTTGCCTTGTGTTGGGTGAACCAAGGCGCTCTGGGGCTTGCTGACCCTGTGTCCTGCTGCTTCCCTGTCAGGGAGCTCTTGTTGGTCCCAGTTTTCCAGGAGCTCCTTGATGAGAGCATCTCAGGACAGCAAGCCATCAGAGGCAGGGCCCAGCTCGGCCAACAGCTGGTCAAGAGACACAAGCTCCGAGTGCTTTGGTGTCTCTGCTGCGGCGTCTTTGGTGACGCTGCAAGTGCTGTTCCGCTCTGAGGGGCCTGCAGTCACCTGCAATGTCACCGAGTGCCATAAAGACCTGGTGGGAATGGCCACCCCTTTTACCAGTGGCCTGGTGGATTCCATGGAGATGCCCCTGGTCACAAAGGCCTTTTTTTACTCCTTTGCCCCTCAACTTTGCCTGTGCTTGTTCTTCTCCCAGTGACCTGCAGGTCTGTCTTGTCCCAGCTTGTGTTTCTCTCCTAAACATCCCCTAATAAAACCTTGCTCTGCCAGTGTTATTCCAACCCAGCCCACGTGTCCCAGCTCTGACCCCAGGTAGAAAGATCATTAGAGTGGCAAAAAGGCTGTTTGAATTTAAGCTGGTGCCTACTGTAAAGGAAAAAAAAAAAAATTCATTATTTAAAAAGATTAGCAACATGCGAGTGCCAAGGAAAATCACCCTTGTTTAATAATTGAAGGGACAAGGGGAATATGGTCTCAAGCGATGAGGAAAAGGTTGGGGTACAGAATTCCTTCTTTGCCTCAGTCTTCAAGAGATGGCTTCTCTGGAGGACAAGCAGTCCCCTGAGCTGGCACACGGGGAGGGGAGCAGAGCAGACCCCTGCAATCCTGGAGGTAGTCGTAAGTGACCTGTGGAGCCACTCAGACACTGCCAAGTGTGTGGGCCTGGCCCCGAGCCCCCCAGGGGAGCTGAGGGAGCTCATGGAAGAGCTTGCTAAGCCGCTCTCCCATCCTTTATTGTCACCATTCCTGGCCAGTTGGGAAAGTCCCAGATGACTGAAGGTGCCAGTGTGACTGCCATGCCCAGGAAGGGCTGGCAGGGAGGATGAGGAGAACTGCAAGCCTGTCAGCCTGACCTCGGGGCCCAGCAGATGTTGGTGAGGGGATCACACGGCCCACAGAGGACACCTGAGGGATCAGGCCCAGCCGGTGTGGGTTTAGGGAAGGCAGGTCCTGCCTGATCAAAGTGATGTCCTTTGAGGTGTAGGTGACCTGTCTTGGATCTGAGGGAGAAATGGTGGATAGAGTCTCCCTGGACTTGAGCCAAGCCTTTGACTCCATCTCTCACAACACAGTCCTGGAAAATTTGACCGCCCAGGGTTTGTGCAGGGGCATTCTGCTGGTTCAGAACTCTCAGGATGGCCATATCCAGAGAATGGTGGGGAATGGTGTCCCATGCAGTTGGTGTCTGGTCACTGGTGGTGTCCCCAGTGCCCAGTCCTGTTCAGTGTCTGCTCCTGCTGATTTGGGCACAGGCATTGAGGGTACCTTCAGTAATAAATTTCTGATGACACTGAGGGGAGTAGGAGTGTTGATGTGCTGGAGGGCAGGAAGGCTCTGCAGGGAGATGTGGACAGGCTGGATTGATGGCGTGAGGCCAGCAGGATGAGATTCAAGAAGACCAAGGCATGGTCCTGCCCTTGTGTCCCAACAATGCCCTGCAGTGCCCCAGGCTGGGGGCAGGGTTGCTAGAAGGCTGCCCAGTGGGAACAGCCTGGGATGCCTTGGCTGACAGTGGCCAAACATGAGCCGGCATATTCCCAGGTGGGCAATTAGGCCAGTGTCCTCCTGGCCTTCTGTGTCTGCACTGGAGTTAGAAATGAGGCCAGCAACCTCTCAAAGGTTAACTTGTTTGTTAAATTAACTACTGACAGCAGGGACTCGAGATAAGGCTGAGCCCCAAGTGACAAACCAGAGAATATCACAACCAAGCAGTGTGCCACACTGGGTGCTCCTCTGGACACGAGGTTCTGCCGGAGGACCAGGTGCCAAGCACCTGGGCAGTCTTTATGTCCTTGCTTCCCCATGGATTGGTGGTTTTTCAATCCTTGTTCTGACTCCTCTCTCGGTCGCTGATTGGTCTATATGCAGGTGCAATCTGCCAATCATTCCTGAATGCCCGATCCTGATAGGTCGGCTCGTTGTCTAATCACAGTTCGAGTTGGTGCTCTCACTCCATGATGTAATTTTCTAGAAAGTTCCAGCCCTCCCCCCAGTGGACACACACCCACACTGCAGCATCTCTATCCCAGCACACCATTTTATAACCCGCCCACAACAACCCATCAACAACTCACACACAAACGGTTCACAACTCCACAACAACTGATTAACAGTTTACAACTCTATTAATTGACAACTCTTAATTACACCCTGGATCATTAACTCATTTATAACACTAGTGTGGCCAGCAGGACCAGGACAGAGTTTGCACCTCTGTGCTGGGCATGGGGGAGGCCACACCTGGAGTGCTGTGTGCAGATATGTGCCCCTTTAGATGTGATTTGTGAGAGTTGCCTCTGTCAGAATTGAGGTGGCAATGAGACCATGAATCAAAGTCACCAATGGGGAATATATTTAACAATGAATGTGGGGTAGAAATATAGAAAAGGATAGGAAAGAGGAGGGTGAGAAAGAAATGGGGGGGGGGGAATGGGGTGGGCTGGGAAAGAGATCAAGCAGAGCACAGTCCAAGGTGCTGGAATCCAGCAGCATCCTGTTGGTCTGTCCTGACCCTGCACTTCTCTACCGGGTGGACAGGGTGAAGGAGAGGCCTCCCCTGTTCATCTGAGGTTAACACCTTCCTCCAGTCCTTGTTGTATGTATGGAGTGAGGCATTTTCCTATT
This sequence comes from Erithacus rubecula, assembly GCF_903797595.1. NCBI lineage: Eukaryota > Metazoa > Chordata > Aves > Passeriformes > Muscicapidae > Erithacus > Erithacus rubecula. The sequence continues at coordinate 142,159,951 of NC_136689.1, forward strand.
TGCCCTCTGAAAGGAGAATGACTGTGCCTTCCTTTGCCTGCAATGCTGTGGCCCAAGGAGCATTTCTGAGCTCCTAATGCAGCCTTGGGGGCAGGGTGGGACCACACCCCCCATTGCAGCCCAGGCCTAAAGTCAGATTCTGTGGGACTCTACAGGGCTGAGCTCTCACCCTTCCTCACCAGCTCTCCCTGAGCAGGGGCTGCCTTGCTGTTGGCTAGGGAATGATGGGCTGGGGCCAGCAGCAGGACCTGCCTTTGGCAAGTGGTTTTTCTCAGTTTGATCAGTCATCTTAGGGCATCGTCCTGCTGCCGGCACTGGGCTCCCTCCTCTGGCTGCCCCCTGAGGCAGCTGAAGGAGAAAAGCCGGCGCAGAGCCCGCCGGGCCGTCCTGGCCATGGAGCGCCATGGCCGTGGGGCCGGGGGCTGCGGGACGGCTGCGCTGCCGGCGGGGCCAGCAGGAACGCTGCGTGCCAGGGCCTGGGCAGGCACCGGGCAGGGCCCTGACTGTGCCACAGCCTCACAGGGCTCTTCCTGGGGAGGGGAGGCCTGGGTACACCCAGCCTGAATCCATGCTGCATCAGCATCGTCCAGGGCCTCAGCAGGGGAGGCACAAACCACAAACATCTTTGCCTCTTCAGGCAGTGCCATGGGGAGAGCCTCACTGTGCCCCTCGTCACAGGGACTGCTGCCTGGAGGAGAATGTGCTTTCTCTTCATCTCCTTGCACTGGGAGATACAACACACTCTCTGGCTCACAGTCCCTCTCTCCTGCCGCTGCTCTGTCCTGGAGCTCTTCTTCCTCCTCCCACTTTTGCAGGAGCTCGTTTAGAAGAGCATCACAGGCTGGCGAGTCACCAGAGGCAGGGCACAGGTGTGACAAGAGGTCAGGAGGTGCCATCTCTGCCTTGTTTTCTGCCTCTCCTGCTGGGTCTTTGGTCATGCCCAAAGTGCTGTGCGGCCCCTGGGAGCCTGCAGCACGTTCCAGGGTGACACTTGACCCATCCCTGAGGACACATCCTTCTTTGCCTTGTGTTGGGTGAACCAAGGCGCTCTGGGGCTTGCTGACCCTGTGTCCTGCTGCTTCCCTGTCAGAGAGCTCTTGTTGGTCCCAGTTTTCCAGGAGTTCCTTGATGAGAGCGTCTCAGGACAGCGAGCCATCAGAGGCAGGGCCCAGCTCGGCCAACAGCTGGTCAAGAGACACAAGCTCCGAGTGCTTTGGTGTCTCTGCTGCGGCGTCTTTGGTGACGCTGCAGGCGCTGTGCCACTTTGAGGGGCCTGTAGCTGCCTCCACGGTGGGGCTTGTTGAATCCCTGATGATGCACATGGGCCTCGAGGGGCTCTCTTTGTCATCAGTGGAGGAGATGATGGATCTAAACATCTCATCATAGACTTTGTCTTCCTGCTCCTCTCTCCTTTCACGGAGACGCTGCATCATGGCCTCCTCATCCTCTGGGCACAGCCACTTGCGACACACGCTTTGCTGGGCTGGCAGATGAATTCCCTCCCACTTTTGGCAGGCACTTAACCACTTGGAGGTCTCCAGGTGGATGTGATGGGCCTGTTCTCGCACAGCTGTGGGCCCAGTTCTCTAAACAGGTCACTGCAGGTGTCACCCCCATGCCCTTCCTGTACCTTGATGAGCTCCTTTGTCTCAGAGTGCCCCAGGTGCTTCCACAGCAGCTGGGTCTCAGTGCAGATCTGCACAGCACGTGTGGGTTGCACGGGTGTCAGGCAATGGCCCTGCCTTGCTGGCCCATGCCATTTGTACAGCAGTGGCTGCCACTCACGGGGCTGGCCATGGGCGTTTGCCTTCTGCTGCTCTGACATCTTCAGGCTTGTGTGCCACACACTGGAACGGGCACCCAGGAAAGCTGCTGCCTCCTCAGAGAGCTGCTCTCCTGACAATGCCCACTGCCAGCTTTATAGCCCCAAGGGTCACAGCATGGACCCGCGTCACAATGGCCTCTGGGATGATGTCACGGCGTGTCACGAAGGCCTGTTGGGCATGGCCACTCCATGTGCCTAAGAACTGGCCGTTTCCATGGAGATGCCCCTGGGAACAAACTGGTTTTTTTAGGCCTTTCCCCCTCCACTTTGCCTAGGCTTGTTCTTTTCCCAATGACCTGCAGCTCTCTCTTGTCCCACCTTGTATGTTCCTCTTATAAATATCTCCATACAAGCTTTGTACTGAGCCAAACTGTTATTCCCACCCTGCCCACAATGTGTCCCAGACCTGACCCCAGGCAGAAAGATTATCCAAATGGAGAAAAAGATGCTCTTTGAATTTAATCTGGCCACTACTCTAAAAGACAATAAAGAGTGTCTGTTTGCAAAGATTAACAAAGGAGTGACAAGAAAGATTTCCATTTTTTTATTGGATTTGTGGAGGGGATATTGTTACAGAGGTTCAACAGGCAGATCAATCCTCCAGAAGACAAGCAGTGCCCTGAGCTGGTAGACAGGGGCAGAGAGCAGACCAGAGCCCCTGTAATCCAGGAGGAAATCATTAGTGACCTGCAGAGCCATTGAGACACTGGCAAGTCTGTGGGGCTGGCCAGGAGTCCCCCAGGGGTGCTGAGGTAGCCCTGGCAGAGCTCTCAAAGCCACTCTTTGTCCTTCATTATCAGTCCTGGCCGGTCACAAGGTGCCACCTTGGCTGGAGGTGCCAAATGTGACACCCATGCCCAAGAAGGGCCGCAGGGAGGATGTGCAGGCCTGTCAGCCTTGGGGCCTGGCACAGTTCTGGAGCAGATCATCATGAGGGGAATCTCATGCCTCATGGAGGACAGCTGAGGGATCAGGCCCAGCCAGCGTGGATTGAGGGAAGGCTGGTCCTGTCTGAGCAACCTGAATGTCCTTTGATGAGCAAGTGACGTGCCTCAGGTCTGGGGGAGAAGCTGTGGATGGAGTCTCCCTGGACTTGAGCAAACCTTTGACTTTATCACCCTCAGCAGAACCCTGGGAAAGCTGTCAGCCCAGGGCGTGGGCAGGGGCTCTCTTTGCTGGCTTCAGAACTGTCAGGATGGCTGGGTACTGAGACTGGCTGTGAATGGTGCTGCATCCAGCTGGCATTTGATCACTGGAGGTGTCCCCTGGATCCAGCCCTGTTCAGTGTCTGTCCTGCTGATGTGGACAAGGGAATTGAGGGTACCTTCAGTCATAAATCTGTGACAACACCAAGTTGGTTGGGAGTGTCAACTGCCAGAGCAGACTCTGTTGGGGGGATGTGGAGAGACTGGATGGATGGTGCAATGCTGGATTTCCTGAAGAGCCAGGCCTGGGTCCTGCCCTCATGTCCCATATTCCAAGAAGCCCCTGAAGTGTCCCAGACTAGGGACAGAGTGCTTGGAAACCTTCCCAGGGGGAAAGATCTGGGGGGTGCTGGGTGACATGGCCAAATGTGACTCGGCCTGTGCCTGGGTGGGCAGGAAGGCCAGTGGCCTCCTGACCTTCTGTGTCACTAGTGTGGCCAGCAGGACCAGGGTGGTGATTGTCCCTCTGTGCTGGGCACTGGCAGAAGTCTTGCATTCAGTTCTGCGCTCCTCATGAAAATGAAGAGATTGAGGTGCCAGAGTATTGCTTGAGAAAAACAGTGTATTTGATGAAGGATCTAAAGGGTAAGTCCTATAAAGAGTTGCTGTGGGAGCTGGGTGTGTTCTGGGGAAATGGAGGCTCGGGGCAGGCTTATTGCTCTTTGCATCTCCCCAGCAAGGTTGTAGCCCTGTTGGGATTGGTCTCTATTCCCAGACAACCTGCCACCAGACAAATGAAAATGGCCTCAAGCTGTGTCAGGGAGCATTCATGTTGGACAGCAGGAAGAATTTGTTAACTGCAAGGTTTATCATGCATTGGAAGGTTCTGTCCAAGGAGGTGGTGGGAGTTACCATCTCTGAAAGTGTTCAATGAACAACTAATGCAGCACTTCAGTGCTCTGGTCTTGTTGCCATGATGTTGTTCAGTCAAAGTTTCAACTGAATAGCCTTGAAAGTCTTTTCAACCTTAATGTTTCAGTGATTCTATCTTTTAAGATCCCTTCCAACCCCAACTATTCTATGACATTCTTAATAAATAACAAAGAGTAATCGAACTTAAGAGAAAAAATATGAATGATGCTGGGTCATTTAGAGATCTACATGAGTAATGAAGAAATAGAGTCTGGAAGGAAGCTATGTGATAAATTGAACACCAGTTTGTGACTAAAGTAAAGGATAAACCTTCTTTATGCACAGTCTTAAAGCACAATAAATAGTGGACACTACTGGGGAAAAATGAACTGGAACAAAATGATAGCATAGATGGCAATAAATCATGGAAAGAGGGTGTAGCATCCCAGTGTATTGCCACCACTATGACATCAGTTGCTCTATGAAGTGACTTGGGGAAAATGGACTATTTCTTACCTTTTTTTTCCTCAGGTATTTTGCTTACTTACAAACAAAAGCATTTTGACCTCCTAAATATCTGTCCCATTTGGGGTCTATTATGGATCTAAGCAGCAAACAGTTTGTTTGTGTGGTAAGTGCACAGAGCAAATACAAGATGTTTTGAAGCACAAATCTAATGCTATTGCATATTCAATGCAACATTCATTTTAAGTCACTGAATGTCATTAAAATGTATGTAAAACATCGAAGTAACACAGACCACAACCAGTTTCTGCATGTATTCATCTTCAGAGCAGAGAAAACAGAATTGTGTGCCCAGATCTATTAATTATGAGATGGTATTGAAAATAGGAATGTACAACAACAGTTGGAAAACATGCTCAGGATGCTGCTTTTATTTTACACTGTTTTTTATTTTGCCGTGTTGTGTTCTATGGATGTTTTTTTCATTTCTTTTGTCTTTCCCTGCAGGGTGAACCAGGTCTTCCAGGATTGCCTGGCACTTCAGTAAGAGTTTTTTTTTTTAGCTTTCCCGAACTTTGTATAATTATTGCATGAGATGAGAAAGTTGAAATGCAGGGTGGGAGGATCTCACTAAGAGATGTTCTTAAATACTTTTGTTTTTTGAGTTTTCTTAAAAGAAGTTTTAAAAAGTGAATACTTTTGAAGAAATGCATGTGACAGGTTTCAATGAGGAGATGCTCTGCTACAATTTTGGGAGACTGTGAAATGTGAAGAGTGCCTCAAGTGCATCAGATACAGCAAGACTGTGACAGGACTGTGTGGTGTCTGACAGTTGTTGATTCCAAGTGGCCTTTGATACATAGAGCCTGTCAAAGTTACAAGAACAAATGAAATTTCAATATTAAGTAGATGAGTGTCTTTGACATGGACTGAGCACAAGAGTTAGGGCAGGAGAAGAAAAAGGTCATTCATGATGAGAGGGAATGATTTTTCTTTGGCTTGTATCTGGAAAAGTCCTAGTGGAATATAAAAACAACTAGGATTTGATGTGCTGAAATGAGGAAGGCACTCATGAAAAAATTAAACAGAAAGCAGAAGAGTGGGGTTTTACTTTTCCTGTGGCACTAGATTAAATATCCTTTGTGCATCCCTCTGGCTTTCAGCAGTGCCTTTACTGATGCCAGAGACATCTCCAGTAGGGATGTAAGGATGTCCAGAGACTAGTATTTGTCTGTATGAAGAGGTCATCTCCAAGTGATTGGACAAAGATTTACCACTAAGTATGCAAAAGAGAGGTCTAGAACTGAGTTCAGTATGGGCTGGTAAAAAAGCAGTTTGGAAGAATCCCTTTAACTTTTGCAAAAAGGAATAAAAATTAGGAAATAGCACTCTTCAACTAAAGAATGAGAGGCTCCTTGGTAATCACAGGAAATTCAGCAGGCAATTCCCTTACTCAGAATGTGGTAGAAAGAAAGAAATTAGAAAAAAGACACTATGAAAAAACCAGCCTATTTGGGCAAGAACATTTTGTTGACCTGCTCAAATGTGGTATTAATGATGGGATGGCAATTACCAAGACATTTTGAAAGATCTGTAGCACCTGAAAATGAGTTTAAGTGATATGGCATATCCTAAGCCAGTCTGCCTGTTATGTGATTCCTTCTGCATTCAATCGATCTTTGTGATTTAGAATAAAACAACATCTGCAAAATCTACCAACTTGTTTATATAATGAGATAATTAATTAAGTTCTTACAGTTTATACAGCCACTCAAATCACTTCACATGTGAGAGAAAACCTTGTGTCAGTCTGACCTCTTTAAATAGGAAGCATCTCCCAGTGTGCAATAGGATTTGAGGAGCTACAGGAGTTACCATGCAACTTGAAGGAACAGCAAGGGGAGAAGAATAGCCTGTGGGGGCCCACCATACTTCTGGCACCTTGTATTTGCTCTTTCTATCCTTTATGACTCTACATTTCTCTTGCAGGTGCATATTGAAGGCCTAAAAGGAGAGGAAGTAAGATAGACTCAATATCTGTTCTTTCATTGCAAGGATATTTTAATGTAATTCTGTTGCCTGCTAGGTTAGATTTTGCTTTAAAATAGTGTTTTAAAGGGAATCATTCTCAAGACATCAAGCAATAAATTTTCCTATTTACAGTGGAGAAAATAACCAAGAAAGGAAAAAGGGCAATGCCATTTTCAGATGTAGTGAATCTTGCATCAATGAGAAGCATGAATTGTAGAGTCAGCTATGCAATTATTTAAGGACAGGGATGTGTTAACATTAATGTTAGACTGTATTTGAGTTTTTTGCATGGCTTGTCTCTGAAGCTGGGCCCTCAAATGTAGGGACATATCTGTTGTGTATGTCTGTTAGTTGTTAGTCCTATGTATAAAATACATATATATTTAAACTTTGATTTTGGTTTTTTTTTTTTTTGGTTGGTAGATCCATACTTTGCATTTAGCTGCTACTTAATACAATTGCATGCATCATGTAAATGATACTTTAAAGCCCTTCAGAGCTTTGTAGGCTTGGGGGAAGCTGCTTATGCAAAAGCTATTCTTCTCCACCAGCAAACTCCAACACAGAGTGTTTTAGTAGGATATCCAGAATACCCTAGTGTTTTCAGTAGAGTTACTACCTTTGAAAAATAGAGAAACAAATATGCATAAGTGCCTGTTGAGTGTGGGTGGATTAATCTGTCTGCAGTCTAGTGAGTGCTGATAATTTGAGTAGCCAGAGATTAAGGAGAAAACCAGCTGGTCTCTGCTCTGGTTCTCTGGGACCTGAGGGGAAAGTGGAGGTATAGGTCCTGTGAAGACAGGAAACATGTCTAATGTGCCCATGCACATTTTCATAAAGATATTTTAACACTTGTTTAAAAACACCCCAAACATTCCTGTAGGGAAAGCCTGGGCCACGAGGACCACAAGGCCAACCTGGACTTCCTGGACCTCCAGTAAGTTGTTTCTCTCACTACTTGCAACTTCAGAAGCTCAAACTCAGCCTGGATTGTATATGAAAATCTTCTACATTATTCAAGCTCTAAAAAACAGCGTCCAGTTTTCCTCATTGGTGAGAGGAGGTGTCATGCTGTGGATGGCCTGTCTGAACACAGGGAAGTGATAACCAGGACATGGGCAGAGTTTGCCTTAAGGCTGTTATCATGCAGAACCTGATTGTTTTTCTATTTCTAATGTCCTGAAGAGCTGTATGGGCATTCAGCACATCTCAGAGAGGCACTGACTGATAACTTGTGAGCTGTCATGCCGTGACGGTCAGGGAATAGTTGCTGTCAAAGGGCTTGGTGTCAGACCACAAGGTCATGGCTGAAATATTTTCTGCATGAAAACTAAGAATTGAGTATGTGTGTTTATATTTAAACACAATTTTTACAAGAGTTTGTACATGCCAGCATTCTTATTTCTGACTTAAATTGTATATTTTATGTTATATTTTATGACCCAGCTCTGCAGGATGTTTCAGTTCAGACTGTCAGTGCTGCCTCATTTGCAAACACTGTATTTCCTCTCTTTTGAATTGCTTGTTGTGTTTCACTGTTGATTGGCTTTTGTAGAATTGATGGCATTGTGAAGATATGTTACTTAGGCAAATCTGGTTTGAATTATGTAATTTAAATATAGTTGTGTGCTCTGTATTAAATCAGGGCATTGTCACTTTATCTTGTTTACTCATTCTCTTCTGCTCACAGGACAACATAATTATCAGGCAAGAGCTGTCTAGGTAGCTGTGCAGTAATGGTAGCACAAAACAGCTAGGAAATCTTATATAGTTCACTAGTTTTTCTTACTCTGTTAACTTCCTAAATATTTTGACTTTTAAAGGGGCAGCCTGGTCTGGAAGGCAAGCCTGGAGTCCCTGGTTTGCCAGGTCAAAGGGTGAGTTGCTTTTTTTTTATTTAATATGAGTCTCAGGAGGCTCAGGACTGCTTTGTCCAATAAAGTTTGCTACCTTCACCCACCTTACATATACTTGTCTACTTATGCTAAGACTCCTGAGGCCAAGATCCTTTCCAATATTCCTTATTTATGGTCCAGGAACTTTCAGTACCTCTTGGAGAAAACATGTTGAATGCAGTGCTGGCTCTTTCTTTCCATATACTCTCCTGTATTTATATCTGCTCCTTACTGCTAAAGGACTGCTTGATATGACTATGAGTATGCAGAATCACTCAGTTTGCAATTTCTGAGAAATTTTGTTGTCCTGGAAGTCAAGTGAGTTCTTGAAGCACTTATCATTTTCTGTTTTGTCTACTCAAAAAGAAGGTCCCCAAAAATGGTAGCTGGTGTACCATTCACTGCCAGAAGCTTAATTTTTGTGTGTATTTTAAAAATACTGGACTTTTTCTGACATGGAATTATGTCTTTACATATTTAAGTACCGTTAAAAGGGAAATTTCATAGTGGGCCTGATATTATTACACTCACATTCTGAACCTGCTTTTCCTTGCTTCAGCCTGTTCATATGAAGAATGTCATTAGACAATACAGAATCAGAGTATCTGAGTCAGAAGCACAGATCAGGATCATCGAGTCCAAGTCCCAGCCTTGCACAGAGCAGCCTCCAGAATGCACCATGTTCCTGAGAGTATTGCCCAAATGCTTCTTGAACTCTAGCAGGCTTGGTGCTGTAATCACTGCCCTGGGGAGCCTGTTCCAGTGCTCAGCCACACTCTCTGTGAAAAACCTTCTCCTGCTGTCCAGCCTAAACCTCCCCCAATTCAGCTTCATGCCATTTCTTCAAGTCCTGTCACTGGTCACCACAGAGAAGAGATCAGTGCCTGCCCCTCCTCTTCCCCTCCCAAGGAAGCTGTAACTGCAGTGAGGACTCCCCTCAGTGTCCTCATCCCCAGGCTTAAGTGTCCTCAGCCACATTTTGTTGTAGAATTGGATCTGGTGGGTGGGGACAGGGGTGAGGCTTCAGCTGCAGATACAAGAGACTTGAACCTAAAACCATGGGACACAAAGGAACATGTAAGGACATGTCCAGACATGTTCTCAGTTCTCATTTGTGATGGAATCTTTGCCCTCAGAGAACCCAATGTGTTGTTAAATTCATCGCTTCCCCAGGTCCTTGGATGTGTGCCTGCAGCAAGTGTGGATATTTGTTATTTTGGTTACATTAAAAGCCTTTGTGTTTTGAGGTTCCTCCATTGTTCCCAGCTCTCTATATTTACATCACATACTTCCCAGCTGGACCAGTAGCCATACTTGTTGCTCTCCTCTGGACACTCTCCCATACTTTTATATGTTTCTTATATTGTGGCACCCTAAACTGCCCCCGGGACTCAAGGTGAGGCCACACCAGTGCAAAGCAGAGCAGGACAATACCCTCCTTGCCAGGTTGCTGATGCTGTCCCTGATGCCCCCAGGACAGGGTTGACCCTCCTGAAAACCTTCCCCTTTGTACAGTTTTTATTACAGATTAGCATTAGGCAGGGAACGCAAAGAGCTATGTTCCCCACTGCTGTTCTCATTGAACAAAACAGAAAGGGAGTGCTGTAATTTTCCTGCAGTTTTGCCTTCCTAGGCAGGGATAGGCCATCTGTCCTAACAGAGTCTTTAACAAGACAATTTGGTTTAGCAGTCAAGGTCAGGTCATGGTAGTAGGCTGCTGTTAGGTCATGGCAACAGGATTGAGCATCTCCAGATGGTAAAGCTGCCTCTTTCTCTCACCTTCTTGACTAGAGAACACTGTTTTCAGTCCCAAATGGCATTTGGGCTCATTGTTTTAGGGATTTTAACCTCTAAATGTGTCCCATGATCACTTGGGGTTGCATATCATTGAAAATGGGAGCAGGGTAGGTGGGCGTGGATACAAAGTAGAGGTATGGTACTGGGAAGGGACAGACAGCTAGGAGCATTATGGCTAATGTGGATACAAGGTAAGTACCTTGTACTTACAAGTAGGAAGGGAAGGGAAAAGACAAACAGCTGGGAACATTTGCAGTTTACAAAGACATAAGGCATTAACAAACAACAGCTAACATAAGCAGCAACAGTTTGGTAGAGACAGACTTGCATTTGTGGAATTTATTCCCCACGACTCACATTCAACTTTTCCACTGACCAGATGCCATTCCACAGCTGCTTCCCAGCCTCTCATTCCCCAGCCTGTCTGTACATCCAGGTTTGCCCCATCCCAGGTGCAGAATCCAGCACTGTGGATTCACACTAATCACCATACAGTTGCTGATTGCCCAATCTATTTGTCAGGGTCTCTCTTCAGGGCCTCTTTGCCCTCAAGGGTGTCAACAAATAAGAGTGGAACTGAGACACCTGCTTAGCATTTTTAGAGGCTCTCACTTGGGTCTCAGTACTGCTGTTCAATGGGTCACTTTTCAAAGTAGCCACAGAGACTTGATAAGTCACTCCTTAAATGAGATCATGTTTGAGTCAGCATCAGCACTGTTACCAGCCTGTGTGAGAACCCGTGAGCATATGAGGGTGATGAGCAAACAACAGCACAGGTCAAAAATATATACCCTGCTAAGAAGTTTTCTACAGACTGTCTATTGGATTGTGTGCTATTAAATTTAGCTGTAAGCATGAATTTTAGAAATCTCCTTGGGGAGATAGTGAGTGCAGCCTTTAGTTAGTGCCTAAGTAGAAAAGGGCATTTACTTCCTTTCTTGTAATTTCCCAGATGTTAGAAAATATCACTTTAGCAAATAACTGCAATGCTTTGCTTTTAAGTTGGTAACTTAGGAATTATCTTGATTTTAAAGCCTGGTGTGAAATGTTTCTTGAATAAGATTAATAGAGCATATTAGCTGGGCAAAGGACAGTGATCTGTCAGGATTTGCAACAGGACAGAAAATGCTCCTGTTAATGATAATTTGATCTGTTCTGTCTTTGAATTTTTCCCTAGACTCTGTTGTGTCTAGCTAGTTAGACTTCTCCTAAGGGTCTTTATTAGTCATGAGACATTCTTAGATAAATAGATATTTTTTTTTAAATTAAAGGCCATTATTCACTGACTGAATTCATGAGATGGATCAAAGTAATTGGCTTGGTGGATCTACACAGATCCCATCTGGGGGCAGGAGGTTACAATTCCAACCTGAACCAAATAACTGGACTGTGTTAATTTTATTAGTCACAAGTCCCTGGTACCTGATGTCTGCATTTCAACAATGATACCCTCACATCAGGAACACACTGTGTGAAGAAAAATGCTTTGCTATTCTCATGTGACCTGTATGACTTTTGAGTGACAGACAACACTGTCCAGATTTTATTAAAACTGCCTAAAAAAGAAAGATAACTGAGACTCTGCTTTCACTTTTAGGGTGTTTTTGTGGTTTTCTTTCCTCTTCCCGTCCTTCTTTTTCTTCTGTCAAATTGAAGAGAATTGAACTGCTTTGGTTCTTCTGTTAAGTCTTTGATACCTGATTTATTGAATTATTTGTTGGAAATAAAACCTTTTTTTTTTTTTTCTTGATAGACACAAATGTGCAGATGTATGACATGTTCCTGGAAACCACACAGATCTGTAGCCAGTACAGAGTAAACATAGGGTTTCTGAAAGTGTACTCAAGAACATTGATTTCAAAAATATGCCTCTTTTTTAAATGTTACAAATTCATTCAAGTGATTGAAATTTCAGAAAAAGGGCAACATTTATCCTGCAGCAGTCATGAGGTAGGAGCTATCTAGACTGCTTTGAGTTTGATGTGCAGCTTAGTTTTATAAAATTACATTGATAAAATCTGTCCAAGGTACAATCAATACAAAACAAAAAATTATACAGGAGTCTCATGGGGTAAGAATAATGTTATGAAAAGAAAATTAATGGAAATATATATTTATAATATAGTAGCATTTAGTGAATGTGCTTTTCCATGTTTAAGACTCAGTGTACATAATTCAGGCTGATAAGTATTAATAATAATAAATAATTAAAACTGGGAACTCCTGGGTTCAGAGTACCCCTCCACCCAGAGGAGCAGTGTTCAGATCACATGTCAGTGCAGGAAAGGTTTGTCCCTCTCAGCTGTCCTGGAAGAGATAAAGTTAACAGATCTCTGGAGGTCTGCTGAGCTCTTCCTGTGTTTGATGTTGGAATAATTACAGGTATTTGACTTTCTTTTCTTGACCCATCTCAGTGGATTGTTGCATATGATTTTTCTGTTCAGGCCAGTCACAACTTGAATTTGGAAGTCAACACTATGTCAACTTTTAGTTCTCTGTATGTGAACTGCCCTGGGTTTGAACCACCTTAGACACCCAGGATCCAAGGGAAGGAGAGAGCTGACTGGTAACTCCAGGGTGAAATGGGTAAATAATCCAGGAGAGACAGAAGAATAAATTTGCCTAGAATATTAAGTAGTCTTTTTGGAAGGAGCCAGTCTCAAGGTGTGGTCTCTCTCAATGTCTAGAAGTCCTTGTAACCCTTAACTTTGACACAACTACCCCATTAGCACGCATGATCTGGCCAACCCTGGTGGTATTTTCATCCTCAAGCTACAGAGTTGCTCTCACTTCAAAATTTACTGGTGTTATCTAAAGCATATGGAGACTGCAAAAGTCTGGTGCCTTCAGGGAGCTCAAACATAGATTAACACTGCTTAATTTCTTCTGGTTTCTCTAGTAATGCAGAGGTAAAAAGACTGGATGAAATGGGTAATCCTATTATCCCATCTAGGTTATAGGGGAAACAATTGGCATTTATGCTAGCAGTCATATTCATTCACAACTAAAGATGTTTTCTTTGTACTTTGTACCAAATCCACCTCTGTTCCTGGGCCAAACCTCAGAGAAAAACATGATAAGAAAATAAATGGGTATTCTGGCTATTGTACAGCAAGATGGGAAAGAGTCTTGGGCTACAGCCCTTTCAGAATTTCCCCTCCAGCAGCATGGAGAAACAACATTTTCCCTTGTTTTCCTGTCTTCTGTAAAGTAGATATCTTTCTGATGGATGGTTGTGTTCACATTTATTTGTAGATGTTTGAAATGTTCAGATAACTTTGCCTGCACTGACAAAGTTCAGCCATGCAGAAATCAAATTGTAAGCAAGTTACAAAAGAAAGGAAAAGGGATTGATGCCATAGACTAAATTTGGAGTGAAAGTGTAATTGTCAGTGAGGTAAATACAGGAATTTCCAATAGAACACACAATTTTAAGGGATTTCTTAATGTTTTGAAAAGCCCTGAAGTTTCTCAGCATTATACCCAAGGAAAGAATAAACAGCTTCTCTTGTATCTCTCATTGCTGCCACAGATCAGTGTTCCTGAGCATCAGTCTGGAGACAGAACAGTTGGTGGGACATAAAGGAATCAATAACACTGTTTGCTTTGATGGACACAATTAAGGATGATTCCTATGTGCCTGGTGCCAAATCCACCTCTGTTCCTGGAACCAAACCTCAGAGAAAAACACTGCAGCATCTCTCTTGTGAGGAAAACTGAGGGATCTGGGCCTGTTCAGCCTGGAGAAGTGATGACTGAGGGGGGATCTTGCCAAGGTCTGTGTGTGCCTGCAGGGAGGGGTCAGAGCCTGGGCCAGGCTCTGCTGGGTGTGCCCAGCAATGGGACAAGAGGCAGCAGGCAGAAACTGATGCACAGGCACCACCTGACTGTGAGGAAGAACTTCAGTGGAGTGACTGAGCACTGGAGTCTCCCTGACTGGAGATATTCTGAATTGTCTGGACCCCATCTAGTGCTTGTGCTCTGGGATGGTCCTGCCTGAGCAGGGGGGCTGAACAGATGACCTGCTGTGGTGCCCTCCAGTGTGACCCATTCTGTGATTCTGTGATTCTGTGATTCTGTGATTCTTTGTTCTGGCCTCAGTGTTGTAATTCTGGAAGTTGCCACCTTGGCATGTAGCTCCCACATGGACAGGAAGCTGGAGGCAGCTCATCTCCCATGGCTGGCCCCACACACCACATCCTGTATGCTTTATTCATAACCTTACTTGTTTATTTAAATGAGTATTTTAACAGTGTCCTCTGCATGGTCACCTTGGCAATGGGTAAAATAATCATCTTTAACTAGAAAACATATGTTCAATCGTGGTGACGTGAGTCCTTCAAATTAAAAATGAGCTCTTGTTGGCTTTGACAAGTAAAGAAATTATGGACTTTGAAAAAGTAGAAGGAACATTTATAGATAGTGGGTGTTCTGGAATATATAATAAAAATTTTTATTAATAGCAAGTCCTGTAAATGATTACAAATTCCTTTTGATACCTGAGGACCCTATAATCTCTCCTTTAATATTCTTCTTAAATTCTTCTGTATATGACTGATGACTTTCATTGTTTTGGGGTGGAGGGTTGTTGGGAATTTTTTAAATGAGGAAAATAATTAAAATAACTGATTCAGACACACCAGCTAATAAATCTCAGTCCCAGCTGAGGAGAATATGATGAAAACTAGTTTTGTTTTTGATGGTTTAGATTTTTCATTCATTTAAATCAGCAGAAAGTGTTGTTCATAGATGCTGTTTCTGCACATCTTTCAATGAAGAAAAATAAAAGGAACATTTTATATATGATCCTTCACATTATCAGGGACATTACACTTTGTTAATTATATTTTCCTTCTAGAAAAAAAAAAATAATGTGAATGAGAAGTAGGAATGAGGGAGGAAAAAGTCTTTCTCAGATATTTACATGACTTCTCTTGTACTCTCCTACTATATTACTAACATCCTCAGAAATATTCATGATTCAGTCTGTTACATATGAGGGAAGAAGAGATTATTTTTATAAAATATGTGACTTACCTAAAGTAACACAGCAATTCATCTGTTGGGTTAAGGAACAAATCCAACCTCTGCCTTAACTCCAGTGCTTATGCCATCCTTTCTTCCTCATTTTTCTCATGTAGCATTTTTTCCTTTTGAATTATTTGGGATCAGACCCATGGGGACACCGAGCTCCAGCATCTGTAGAGGTGACCTTGTCTCAGGGCTGTACTCCAGCTCTTGGCTTGTCCTTGCCTTGCACCAGTGGAATTCTCTGATTCCTCTGGAGGGATGTTTTTTACTTGCAGAAGAGTCAGTGAGCTCTGCCCCTTGGTGCTAATGCCACCTTCACTTAGAAATGCCTCATGTATTCCTTTTCCCAGCTTAGAGATTGTGGATATTTTCTATTCAACCATGCACCAGACTTCCTAATTATTTTATTCCTTAATGCACAAAGGAGTGCAAGGGACCAGAGGGATGCTGCTTTACCTCTCAGCCCATGTTTACACTTAGCACCTCCCTTGGCTGCATCTCAACAGCATGACTTCCTTATCCCTCTGCAGGGGGAAGCCAGGTGGGATTGCAGAGTGTAGGAGGTGCCATGATGTGCATGAGAACATGATGTGATGTATGAGAACATGATGTGAGTTGAGAACTTTCAACTTTATGACTGTTGTCACAGTTTGGGAGATACAAGATTGTCAAAGACAACTGGGGTTTCATTTCCAAATGGTGTCGTCTTCATTTCTAGCTTTTGTGTTTTATGTATCCATATTATGTTGATTTAAGAGTTTGGAGGTGAAAGATTTTGGATAATCAATAGCAGTCTTTGGCCTGCTCACTAATATGTGCTTCTCTGTTGAACATGCAGGGTAAAAAGGGAGAACCAGGATTCCCAGGAATCAATGGTCTGATTGGCCCTCAGGTAAGCCATAATTTTTTTAGTCTCCTATAATATGTGAAAATCAGATTTAGTGGCAACAGGGGGCATGGAGCCACACAGTGCAGTATGTATGGTCTTCTTTGTATTGTATTTGAAGTTCATATTTCTCCTTTTAAGACCCAAATAATTTATCTTGTTGAGATTGAGAGATGTCTGCCTGTCTGACAGCAATTAATTTTACTTGTCAGAGCTTTTCAACATCTTTGAACCAGGACAGGTGTGTGGTGTGGGATTTCCCCATTGCTTGTGCTTAGAGCAGCATCATTGCAGAGGGAAATCACTGAATTGTGTTTTGTGAGGAAGGGGGATATCTGAAGTTAATGACCCCTTAATTCCTTCTTTTTAAAGCTTTTGTCAAATTAAAGCTCCAATTGTACCCTAACATCATATGGGCAAAACATTGTGGTTTATGTTATGAATTGTCAGAGAGGATTTAGCTGCAGCATGGATCAGCCCGTTTGGCTCTGTTATAACACAGATAAATTGCAGATAAATTCAGCAGACCTGAATCACTTTGTAGTGTCACTGCTGCAATAAGAAAAATATCCATGGGAATATTCTAAAGCAGGAAAGGTACAACTTCACATTGAGCTGACTGCTCAGAATAAAACTGAGCATTTCATTTGTTCTTCTTTCAGTAGTAAATTAACAAACTGGACTTTGGCTTTAGGATTGTGTTTCAAAAACTGCTAAAGTTTGGGGAAGAATGATGAGCTTCCATTGCTGCAGCTGTTGGTGATGTATTGCAACAAGCAGCTCACTGCTTGACAGCAGATACTGATTGCTCACGTATTTGCTCTGGTAATTTATGCCCTTGTAACCAGGAGAAATGATCTAGAAGTGGTTTGTGTGACAGGAGTTTTGTAAAGAGCTGCTCACACATCTGTGGAGAATGTCAGAGAGGTAATCCAAGGGCTTGAGGCCCCATGCAGGTGAAGTCCCTTGTGTCCAGCAGCAAACCTTGCCCTGCAAAACACCACTTGATACTGGTTTACATATTTTAAAACTTCTTTCCTTCAGTACTCTATCTAATTTGCATGTATTTCAGCAGCAGCCTGCAAGAATGAGGACAGTGTTTCAAATGGATTTAAAAGAGTTTAGATTCATAGAATATTCTGAGTTTGAAGGAACCCATGAGGATCATCAAGTCCAACTCCTGGCCCTGCACAGGATACCCCAATAATTCCTTGTATGGGATATCCCTTGTATGCCTGAGAGCATACAAGAACACTTCTTGAATTCTTGGATCATTGATCCAACACCTTGCTTTTGTTGTGTTATTTTTCTTTGGTTAGTTGGTTGGTGGTTTTGGTTTTTTTTCTTCATTTTGGGAGAAATTTTTTATCCATGTATTATTTTTAAGATACCTGACAGTATCCATATTCATCCAAACAATGTCACACTTACTTAACTCAAGTTCCCTGCAAATTAAATATACATATATGTGTGTGTTAGCAATTTTATAAATGTATCTGCAAAAATTGCTGACGTAGGATTAAGTAATTTTTCTTTTTTGCACAAGCAAAGTAATGTTAGCAAATTTTATGTTAATTAAAACTGCACAAAATGCTTGCCCCATCAAGGGATACTTAAATTGACTCTTCCTCCAAGCTAACTTCATGAAAGGTAAAATATTGTTCCTATTTCTGCAGTGGCACTCTGTTCTGGACATATTACTGCAGATTTACATATTTCTCTTTAAAGAAAATGCTTACATTCACTTTGTGACAAAACTACTTTTCAGCTTAACAGCACTTTTTGTGGTTTAAGATTTTTAAAGCATTTTATCAGCATTTTCTTTTTTTTTCCTTAATTAGACTATGCCACCAAAATGCCCAGGAAGAAAAGTAGTTTTCTTATACTGTAGTTACCTGGATATTCATTCAAGTTATGCATGGAAGCCTATGTCACTGTTCCTGTGCTGTCCCCATGGTGTTGAGGGACAACTGATATGGGTTGGCTGCACATAAACTAGATTAGGACAAGAAAATAGCCTCCCTTTCCTCTGCAGTTTTAAATTTATGTCTACTTTGTTTTCTGACCTGATTCCCTACATTGATACCTGTATGGACAAGAGGAAGGGTTGATCCAGGAGCTTTAGAAGGCTCATTGTTGCTGAAGGACACAGGAAAGATCTTCTGAAGATATTGTTGGGCTTTGTCATGCTCAGTCCAGCTGAAAAGCCACAGGCAGCTGAGCAAGGGAACTGTATTAAGGGTTACTCTTGTGGGTCCCTTCTAGCTCAGGACATCCTGTGATTCTGTGGTCCAGTGATGAACTGCAGTTGAGATAAGTCAGTCCAAGTCTCAAGGATGATTTGAGAGATAATTTAAATGTCAGACCCTGAAGCAGTGTCTAAGAGACAACTTCCCTGCTAGACTGGGGATGCTTTGTGGCAATAGGGTAGCTTTGTCTCTCTTTGCACACACCAACTCAAACCAAATTATATTGCAAAAATATTTTAACATATTCATTTTTCCTTCCAAATCTGCTGTGGTAGTGAACCTCTCCATCTGCTTATTTGTTTCATGTTGTCTGATCCACACCTTTAAAAATGAGCATTTGTTTTCCAGTCATCTTTATAAATGGTGCATCTTGCAACATCATTAAGCCATGGAATAGAAACTCTGGATATTTTTTCCCCTCCGAACTTGAACAATTTTCTGGCAGCAAGGACACAGACACCTGAACTTATAATGTGTTTATGTTGTTATTATTTATTTGTACTATTTTAGTGTCCAGGAACCTTAATCATAGGCCCAACTTTTATTGCAGTAGGATGTTCAAATGCAGACTGAAAAATGAGCATTTCTGTAAAAAACTTTCAGCTGA
Source organism: Erithacus rubecula (assembly GCF_903797595.1). Lineage (NCBI taxonomy): Eukaryota > Metazoa > Chordata > Aves > Passeriformes > Muscicapidae > Erithacus > Erithacus rubecula. The sequence continues at coordinate 142,178,794 of NC_136689.1, forward strand.
AATAGTTGGCTCAGGCACTCTGAGCTGTATCACTGAGTTAGCAGGGCTGGGGTTTGGCTTCAAATGCAAACACTTTTTGGGTTAAGATTGGGGATGCAGGTGCCTGCTCCTGTGGATGAAGATCCAGTTCATATCATCAGTGGATCCTGAAGCTCTCTCATAACAGACACCTGCAAAGGGGCCACTGAGCCACTCTTGAGGCTCCCCAAGCTGAGTGGGTATTGCTGGCCACCTGTGAGACAGCAAAACACATCAAAAGTCTTTGAGATTTGAAGAAAAATGCCATACCTCTGCCTTGCAATACCTCTGGGCTGTTACTGAGGCTTGCCTTGTGCTAGGTAACCTGGCGTGTAAGAAAGGAAAACCAGTACAAGTTGTATCTGTTATGGTCCTGGCTGGCAGTGATTTAATTAGCATAGACTTGCCTGTAGGGTGTGAGCTCAAGCCTAGCTTTTCTTAAGTAATCCAGGAAATAAATGATCTCCTCTGAAGTGCACAGTGTCCTTAATGTCCTTTGTATAATGCAAGTTAATATTGCAAAGTGTAAGAAAAGGATTTGGGCCCCAGTTGCAAAGCTCAGATTGAATTCAAACTTTGCCAACGGTGCTTGGAATTGGAAGATATTGCTCAGAGCAATCTTTAATAAGATCTGTACCTTTAAAAAATAAATTTAAAAAGTCTTCACCTGTGAGAATTACTAATAGTGCTGAAACAAAAGACATTAAAGGAGGATTTTTAGTTGTTTTTTTCTCATTTGCTGCACTGACTCAGTAAACCAACTCCAAGCAAACACATGGGGAAATAAATCTTCCTCTGTAGACAAAAGAGATCATGTCCATAGCTTACACTAAGTGATTAAATTAAACAAACACTGCCTTTCACTGGAAGCAGGAAACTCTCCTAGAGAGACTGCTATGTACAAAGTCAACTTTATTCCGTACTTTTAAAGAACGGCAAAGACAGTTCTGAGAATTTTTTGTTGACAGAACTTTTATTTTAAATTTAATGTTGGTGCTCCTGTTCAATGCCACCTAATGAAATGAATGGAGACTGGGTCTGTGTTTGAATTATGGCACTGTCACTGATGCTGACTATTGGACATATATTGTAGACAAATGCTCAGATTTATTGGCTCTTCAGGCTTTGATTTTTAGTGTCATCATCAGCAGTTTTTTTTATATGTTCTCTTACCTTTGTATTGATTTGTAAGGTAGGATTTAAGCAGAAAGAGACACAGTGCTCTAATCCAGCATTACAGAAAATATCTCAGTAATAATTTCCATTTTAGATTGTATAGAAGGAGAAATTAATTCACTGAGAGGGTAGTCAAGCACTGGAGCAGGCTGCCCAGGGAAGTGGTAGAATCACTGTCCCTGGAACTATTTTAAAAAGTAGCACTTAGAGATGTGCTTTGGCAGCCCTGGGTTAATGGTTGGACTCGAGGATCTTAGAGGTTTTTTCCAACCATAATGATTCTCTGATTGTATCATTCCAATTCACAGCAGAAGTGGCTGGGGTGAGAAATGAAAAGCAGATTTGAGGAGCTGATGCTGGAATCCACTCAGATGATGTGGAGGAGAGGTGGAGCACTGGAGTAGCAAAGGACATAGTGAGACGTGGGCTGCTCCACAGAACTGGCTGCAACAGCTTCATTTCTGATGGGAAAGGAATGAAGGAAAGCACAAAGCCAACAGGAAGGGTCCATGGGGTCTTTCTAAGAGGTGAAATTGTGGGGAATGTCTATGAAGTGGAGAATAGAAAGTGGAAGAGAAAAGGCTGTCAGTCCCTCAGTTACTCATTTTGGCAGCAGACAAAATTCTCTGGCTTGTCCCCGCTTCTTGTTTGTAAATCTGGCACACTGTATTAACAGCCCAAACCAGAATCTGTTTTAATATGGGTTAAGGGCTTATCTAAACCTGTGTCATCCAGAATCCAGACAACATCCTGGAATAATACACAGAAAATATGTCTGTGTAGGTTTTGTCTTCAGGTGTCTGGGAAAGCCATCAGACTTCAGTTTTCATTGTGGAATGCTGTTTGTTCACCTCCCTTTAAGCCTTAGTCATCCCTTCTTTCATGGAAAAGAAATTTAGGCCAAGCAGCCTACTGATGGAGTCACAGACAAAGGTTTCTGTTCCTTCTCAGAGCCTCCTTTGGGAGTGCACAACCTAAATCTTTGAATCTCTGCCTTTCCCAGCCCATCTTCCAGCAAGGTACATACTGGAAGAGGAGAAAACTGGAGAGTGGATTCTGGAGGACAGGCACAGCTGTGTCTCCAGTATCAACAGTGTCAGATTTCTTTCCTGAGCACTTCACTGCGTTACATTGCCTAAGGAATGGGTCTGGATGAAACACAAGCCTGATAATTCCACCCTCCACAATGTTTTTAAAGATTTCTCATCCCAAAACATGCATGCCTCTACACAATATTTAGGTTTTAGATTTTAATGAACGTTTGAAACATTTTTGTTTCTGAACAAGAGTTTGAAAATATTCTGGTCTAAACATTTTAATAAAAAAATTTTGCATTTGTTTTTCGAAGTGAGCTTGTGGAGATCTGTTTTAAAATCAAGTTTTCATGTATCAGTTTTTGCTTCAACACGTACAAAGCCGGAGTGTTTGTCAGCTGACAAAAAAAATACACCCTGTGATTATTTTCTTCTGGTTCAAGGTTTTAACAGGACAACACTGTGGTCTGGATATGGGATAGGGACTCTCATCTGTATAATGCATCAAATAATCTTTGAAAAAGGTGTTTATATAAATCAGGTGCTTTAATCTGGATTCACTTAAAAATGGAAGCAAAGAAAACAGATGGTGAGAGATTTTTTGGGATAAAACATTACACACAGTCCTACTTCTGTAGTTTTATGGTGTTGGGTTTTTAAAACCATAAATAGATTCTGTCAGTTTGGTGAATTCTAATATTTTAAAATAGTATTACTTGCTCTGAATTATACTCAGAAGTCAGGAGAAAGGCTACAATAAAAGATGTTGATATACAAGTTAAACAGAAATTCTCTGCACAATAGCAAAAGGGAGTGCTCTATAAAGGATATTTATGATATAATTCTGCCATTTTATTTCACTTTATCCCATCACTTGCTGTAGCCCAGGCTGAAGAAACAGGAAACCCAGTAGGATAGCTGATGTACACTGTGTGCAGTCAGCTGGAGCAGGCTGCCAGCATCTCCAAGGGAAAATGCTGGCCATTCAATAAAACTGTTCTTCTATGTCCACCTCAGAGAAGATTTTATCAGAAGAGCTTCCCATTAGTGAGTGTAGCATTTGTTGTACAACACATGGTGAAGCTGTAAACCAGTTTGGGCATGGTGTCCTGGGTAATTATCTCTTGGAGGACAATGCAATTGAATTATCAGTGGGATTCAATTTCAGGACTTATGGTTGCATAAGGTTATTGGGGTCTAGCATATGGAAAGTTTCAGAGAGTGACTAGAAATTGTCCTGGATAGTGAGAATACCAAGTGTTACTGGGAGAAAGAATTGGGATGAGGAGGATGTAGCACTTCCCATTTTAGGGATTACACTTATTGCTGACAAATACTGGAGTAAGACTTTGCTTTTATATCAGATTGACCCCTGCCAATTCACTTCTTGGGGTAACACATACCTGGGATTGCTTGGGCTGAGCCTGGGTCCTGACTGGGGTTTTTCACCTCCTGATAGAAGTTCCCTGTTGCAGGACTAGGAAGGATATGTGTTTCCTGGTGGGAGACAGTTTACTTACTGACAGAGAGAGAACAAAATTAAATTATTGGGAAGGGACTGATGGAATTGTCAAGCAAAACCTGTACACAGAGTCCAATCTGAACCAGTTTGTTGTTTTCCTAAGGTTTTTTCTTCTTTCCCAGTACTCCTTCCTCATGGAAGCCCCTTCTTGGAGCCCATACCTTCTGTAGGGCCTCTCAGCAACACCTTGTAGAGGTGGAGTAGGGCCAAGCAGAATTTCCATGTTCTTGGTGTCTGCCCCATCCAGCTGTATCTGCTGTGTAGTATTTTCTCTTGTGCTGGGCTTTGGATTGTGGAGTCTTTTTCCTTGAATGGTCAAGTCTTTTTAAGTGAAGGATGGTCTTGGACCAAGTGTTTCCTGATGGGTGTAGAATCTCTAACTGGAGGGTCCAACTGCAGGACTCCCCAGGAATGAAATCATCAGCACCAGTGCATCTGAAGGCACATCATTTTGGAGATGTTTTGCTGTGTTCACATTTGAGGCACTTTTCAAGTGAGAATGTTGTTAACAGGATAACTCCATGTCTGTTCTGAGTTGCAAGTGTAGCTACAGGATCCTTTTCTGGTCTCTTTGCTCCATCTATTGGTGAGAGACTGTCTAAGCTGGTGGCTGAAGTTTGCAAATGTATTTTATAAGATCACTTATCTGCCATCTCTGCCAAACAACGCCTCAAACAGATCCTCTCCTCACTTTTTTACACCATTTTCTTCTCATCATCTACATTTTTCATACAAAACAAATGCTGATATTGATCTATGACAGGTAATACCTTTATATTGAAAGATGACAGGGAAAATGCTGTCTGGCCATTTTCTATCTTCTATCAGTTGCTCAGTTTCAAATCTTTACAGAGATTTTGGGTGGAGTTGTTTGTTGTTTTTTATGTACAATCACACCAGAATTCCCCTTATGCTGAAAACTGAAAATGAATGAGATTGTCATGTTAGAAAGACAAAAAGAGGCAGCCAGGGTAAAATTTCAGCTCAGTCATGTATCCATTTTTCACACTGTTTGTTCAGGTCCTGATCCAAAAAATACATGAACATGTTTCATTCTGAGCATAGGAGAAATCCTGTCTTGTCTACAGGAGAAGCTGGCAGTAACAGACACCTTTGTATCCCAAGCAACATACTAAGATTTGTCAAGCTGGAAACAAATCTCTCATAGGAAGCCAAATTTAACAATTTGCTTGATGCATAAAAATAGATCCCTCTTCAAATCAGGTGACTGTTGAAAGAATATTTCTCCTAAGAGAAGCAGGTTTTTCAGGGAAATGAGTAAGAATGTCAAGATATTTCCAACTGAACGTACTCATCAAACTATGAGTTTGTGAGGATCTTTTACTACCTACCAGGTTGGAGTCGAGCAACAAAATGGTGGCACATTTTGTTTTAAAACACTTGAGCCATTGCAGCATTTCTCCACACTCTTGGATTAGTATTTTTGCCCCAACCTCCCCAAAAAAGCAAGCTGAAACCACAAGCCTGTTCCATTCATCAGTTGCTTTTAGCATTTTTTTTTTTTTTTTTTTTTTTTTTTTTTTTAGAGGTAAATTATTCACTTTGAAACAGCATGAATCCAGGTTAACTTTGAGTGGATGCTCCAAGGAATCCCACAGGTCAAACTTTGTGCTGTAGGTGAAGGCTGATGGCCTTCAACTGCTCCTTCTCCTGTACTGGAGGGGAGGATGGAGCTCCCTTTGTAGCAATGGCAGCAGTGGCTTAAGAAGAAGATAATGTTTTACCTGTCGTTCATGGCCCCTTGCTTTGCCATCTTGCACTTTTTGGGCAGAAATTGAACAAATAAAGCTCAGTGCTTTTGCCTGTTTCCTACAGGGCCCCTATTACACAGGGGAGGACCTGAGGCTTTCAGCTGGTACCAGAGAATTTGATAAACTGGCTTTGTTTCCTCTCTTGCAGGGACCTCCAGGGCCCCCAGGCACTGCTGGGCCCCTGGGACCGCCTGGGCCACCGGTAAGAAAGCTTGAGGGGTTTTTTATAGCAAGGAGAATAAAAAACAGCTGGAGAAAATTTTAGGTCATGGCTTTCAGAGGAAACAGAGTTAAGGCCTCTGGCAATGTGTGTTTTCTCTTGTATTTTCTCTACTGCAAAGCCACAGCTGGTCCTAGAGCACAGCCTCTCCCTGCTGAGCCTTGGAACCACTTTGGTGCCTCCTGGGGATAATTCAATGTTTCCAGGGCTCCCCATGGCAGTGACCTGACTGCAGTGGAAGGGAAAACTGCATTTCAATTGAAAGCAGCAATCTCCAGTGAGATTCCTGCAAAGAACAGGAACACTGATTTATTTTTTTCTCCTGATTTCATTTCTCAGGGACTGCCAGGAGAGATTGGAGTTTCTGGTAAAACTGGACCATCTGGACCAGCTGTAAGTGTTGAGGAGCTGTTTCCCTCACCTCAAAGCTCTGCATTGTTCACAGGTCTGCTTTGTTTCCCACATCTTGTCTGCACACAGTTTTAACATGGGCTCCAATACTGTCACTTTTAATCCAGAAATTAATTTCAGATACCTTTTGTGAATAAGAATTTTACCAGGTGCAGCCCCATTATTCCTACGCAATTGGATCATGGTATTTTCTTTATATGATACCTTTCAAAATTTCTTTTGCATTTGACACAATATTTTTTTTCCAAACCTGGAATTTCCTGAATCAGGCCAAATAATTCATTATTAAAATCTCAGATTTAGCAGAGTGTAGCAATTTCTGATGTTCTTAAGTCATAAAAGCTGAATTATTAAATACTTAGTACAGAATTGCCACCTACAGCCTGCAGAGTGTGTGGATGACACTTGGAAAAGGGAAGAAAACTTTATCTCACTATTTTAAATGCATTACAGGAAGTAATTTTAATTCTTATCTTGCTGAACCACTCTGTCACTATGTGCTATATAATTTAATTTTAGGTGTCTATCTACTGTATAAAAAATTACCGAGATTTAAAAAGAGAAATAGATACTAAAAAATACTTATAGCTACAGATAATAGGGACTTATAGAATAAGTTAATATGTAAGTAAGATACATAACAAAATTAAAGATCCTCAGTACATAAAAGCTCTATACTTGAGTTTCTCTGTTACAATGCTGACATCCAGTGGTCAATCATTAAAACTGGCATACGGGAAGAAAGGGCAGAGCAAATATGTACAGTGTGAGAATTTTTGCCTCTTTTGAGACACAGTAGGAAAAAAAATTAAACCAAAATGCATGAGGAGGTTCTTCTTTCCTTAAACTTAGGTGGCTGGCAGGAAGGATGAACTGACCATACTTATGCTGAGTTTGCTGGTAACAATTTAAAGAATTGGCACTTATAGATTATGTTTTCCTCTTGTTTAGGGGCTGCCTGGCAAAGATGGGCTTCCAGGGCTTCCAGGGCTTCCAGGCCAAAAGGCAAGTGACACCACAGACACTGGGATTAAGCTGCTTACATGGGCAGACCATTGGGGTGAGCAAGGTAGGGAAGCAGGAAAAACACAGCTGGGCATTGCAAACAATCAGTGACTCTGGCAAACCAAGGCATATATCCAAGGCACAAAGAAATATAGACCTTCCAAAAATGTTCCTTTTTTACCTCCCTGAAGGGCTAGAAAGTAGAGATGCCATCCCCCTGAGCCTTCTCTATGTCTCTGTGGCAGAAAGTTGGTTCTTTATTATTTCTTACTTCTTATGCCCCATTTGAAAGATTCTCCAAATTATGGCTCAGGAAGGTGAGTTGTCTCCTCCATTGCCTCTGCATTGGAAGAAGGGAGATAGGAAATGTAGAGATAGGAGACAGTTGACTTCTCATCCCTCTGAAAATAAGGGTCAAAGAAATGTACCATGTTTTGACTATGAAGGCCAAACTAGGTTTTGGGGATGATGATTATATTAATGATGATTATATTAAAGAGAACAGTTTGTAACCATCTATTGCCTTGGATTGCATTGGCAGAGGTTTTCTTGCTTCTGATACTTGATCCTAGAACTAGCAGAGTCCTCAACTCCCAGTTATTGATGAATAAAGGTGAGGAATTTGCAGCCCATAACATATTTCTGATGTTAAATAAACTTTGGATTTTATCCACACATTTGTGTAGTACTTATTGCACTTCTCAGCTATGTAGCCACATTTCAACCATTGCAGCCTCTGCTGCCCATGCTGATGCCACCCACATTGGAGGATCAGTTTTAAAGTATTTACATGGATCCAGTGACCAAGGCTCCAGTACCAAAACTGGAAACACTTTCTAACTTTCTAACCCCATACAGTTTGAATAAACTGAATGGAAGTGGTTTCTTTCCAGATAAGTCACTATGGACATCTTTAATGTAACAGTGATTGTGTTATTACAGAAATTCTCCAGTAGGGTGCTGCAGGTGTGATTGCAAATGGCACTAGAATGGAAAAACATTCCAGGAAGTATATTCTCATATGACTCCATTGACACCCTCAAGCTGATCTTGATGAGCTGAATGAAAATATTCCTCACCATTGATTGCAAATGTGCTGCACAAACACCAGAGGAGTTTGTGTGTTGACCTCTTGTGTTCCCTGCAGGGAGAACGGGGGGAAAAGGGTGAGGAAGGCTTTCCTGGAAAAGCTGGCCCTAAGGTAAGGGACTGTATTTCATAGTCTGCTGTATCCATTGAGTCAACCAAGATGTGATTTTGGAAGGTCTTATACTGAAATCAGGAGAATAAGATTCCTCTGAAGTTGGAGGCATAAGGGGATGAGCAGATGAGGTTCACTGACTTTCATGGTATTCCAAAATACCAACCCTTGTTTGATGCTCCTCTCTCAAGCCTAACTGTGTAGGGAGATCCAGCCTGGACCTATGTTGGCTTCCTGCAGTCTGTGTTCCCAAGCCATCAAAAAGGCAAGTTCAGAGCCTTGTGATATGTTGGTAGAACAACATAGACCAGTAAGGACCACATTTTTCTAATGAGAAAGTGTTCTTACCAAAGGGTCAAGTCCTTACAATGTCATAGATTTGCTTTTGTTTTTCCAGGGTGAACCAGGAAGCCGTGGCCAACCTGGTGAGCAGGTGAGCAGGAAAAACAGTCTCAACAGCAAAACAATAGCAAGTGACTACATGAGATAACAAAGCCATTTGCCAATGACAAGATCTGGGCATGTTATTTGCATCTGTGATTGAAGATTCAACAGTTGTGTGGATGAGACTTACGGTTGATCTTAGAGGTCTTTTCCAACCTTAATGATTCTGTGATTGACAGAATAAGGCTACAGGTCTGATGCACAAATTGAGGTTTATTGGGATAAGACACTCATTAAGTTAATAACAATAACCCCACCCTGTGAATCTGGACTGTGCTGCTGCTATTCCAAAAGTCATTATAATCTACCTGATAGATACCACTCAGTTCTCAGGAAAGTATCCTTACCTGGTGTCCCAGGTAAGGGGAAATCACCACAGCATGGGCAACTGATTCCCCAGGAGTGTTTTCACCAGGCTCCAAGGGGGGAGTGGTTTCTGTGCCCTTCTTGATGTCATTTCACTGTAGCTGGGCAAACAAACTACCAAGCTTGACTTTTCCAGGCAGGCTTGGTCCAAGTGCAACAAAGGGCCAGGCCCCAGCCAGAACACTGCCCTTGGTCTGAATCATCTCCCCATACAGGGATGTTTTAAATTTTAATACCACCTTCCAAAACACTTACCCCTCTCACCACAATGTGATGTTGTTCACATTTCATAAATGTTCTCTTTCCTTTTGTAAATTGATAGTGTTGTCCCTGAGAGGACTTCCTACATCCTCTGAATTTTGACATTAAGTTGCTAATAGCAGGTATATGAATTCTGTTTCTTCATTCAGTTGTGCATCACCCTCCAGAGACCATTCAACACTGCATTTCTGTGGTTACAGATGAGAACATCCTGTTGGCCTATGTCAGATATTTTACTAAAGTCAAGATACATCAGAAAAATTCTTTCTTCTTGTCTGCTTAGTTTTCATGTCTAGGGAGGAAACTGGATGGGTTTGATATTAGTTTTTAACACATCTACAGTGGCTGTTCTGTATTATGTTTCTGTCCTTGAACTCATAAAACTCATTGATATTTTGCTTCAGAGCATTTTCAGAGGCTAAATTTACACCATGTTTTTATTTTCCCTCTAAATTCTCCTCTGCCTCCTTCAGTGTTAGACACACAGATTGTTCTCTGAATCTCTGGAATCTCATTGTCATTTCCATTCCTGAAAGTGTGCAAAACCAGACTGGAGTGACCTGGCTGAGGGGAAGATGTTCCTGCCTATAGCAGGGGGATGGAACTAGAAGATCTTTAGGGTCCCTTCCAGCCCAAACCATTCTGTGTTAGGTAGATCAATCCTGGATAGATCCTGGCTTCTATGATAGCCAGGATCCCACAGTGGCTCTGAAAAAGGCCCACTCCATTGTCACAAAATGCCACTTTCTTTAAAATTCTCCCAATGTCACCCAGATGTCTCTAGTCATCCTCAGTTACCACAGCATCTTGTTCCTTACCTGATTTTGTCTGCAGAGCCATTGCACCTCTACCATGATAATATTTTGTTCTCCCTATACTTAAGATAAACTTTTTAGAACAGGGATTACCTTTTTTTAAGTCCAGTATTTGTACAAAACTTAGTGAATTTGGGTCCTATCCACGATTGATCTCCTTTGTGATATTGCACTATAAATTCAGATAGAAAAGAACTATAACTAGGAAACCACATGGTTATTTCCAGATTGCAAACTGGGTAAACTGGGAACTAAATTCGAGGGTACTTGATATATTTAGGAGAAACCACATGACACAGAGATCATAGTTACTCCAAGTAATAACAGGTATTATGAAGCAGAAACTCAAAGGTAATGTTCAAACAGAAATAAATCCAAATGTGCACTCAGATAATTCTAGATCTGTTCATCAGGTGACATCTGTACTGTTCACATTAATACACTGCAGTTTTTGCATTTCCAGCCTACACCAGATCATTAAAGATGAAAACAAAAGTCAGATTTTATTTCTTTTTCTGCTTTCATTTTCTTGCTTGGTCCTCCTACAGAGCAGCATGAAGGAAATATTTCCTAAATTCTGTGGCATCGGTTAACAGGCAAAAACCAGAGAAGTCTTAATTACTGCTTTAAGCAATGGTTTATAAAAACCAAGAAATTATTTGAAAATCAAACTAATCTCATTCTCTCTCAGCAAACTATATCTACAGTCAATCTCATGAGAAAACTCAGGCAGGGTCTGTCTCACAGCATTTCACACACTTTGTCTGATTTTCAGGGCGAGGCAGGTTTTCCTGGTCCTAGGGGTTTACCTGGACTGAGAGGAGAAAAAGGAGACCGGGTGAGTCACTTTGAGCCACAAATTGATCTTCTTTTTGCCATTTAGCATCAGAAGGACTTATCTTGAGTGTCCCTAGATGATATTGTCCCTTGGTGTGATGGCCTTGGTGAGCAGTTGATTGCCAACCAGCAAGGTCACCAAGACCAGAAAGGAATTCCCTGCCTATGACTGTTCCCAATTAACACAGAGGTGCTAATGAACAGTGTCTATTCTAAATGTGAAGAATTGAGCCATGCTTCTTGTAAGGCAGTAGGAAAGATTAGGACTCTAGAGGTTAGATTGCATTTTTGAACCCTCTTTCAGAATTACTTGCCTGATTTAAGGATATTTAAAATTCTTGATAACAATAAAAAATTACTTACCTGCCTAGTTCACTGACCCCTGGAAAAGGCTTTGGATGGCTGAATTATTTTCCCATGGCTTAACTTCTACCCAAGTCCTGGTGTCTGCTGCTTCCTTTGGGTATCTGCAGAACTCTCAGACATCTTCATACCAGGAAATATTTGGGTCAGGGGCCTAACACTAAATTTAGCCCTGTAAGTGAGGTCTGTAATCCTGATAACTGATGACATGCTTGAATGTGATCAAGAAGGATCTAAAATTCACTGAGGTTTTCCATGCAGTTTATTCCATTATGTTTTGTAGAGCACAGGATACAGAATATATTCATGACAAGGGGGGTTGAAACTAAGTGGTCTTTAACGTTCCTTCCAACCCAAACCAAAAACAGTAATATGAATATTTACTCTGGGTCTTAACTGCTCTTTTGCTGCCTCTCTTTTCCAACTGGAAAAAAAACCAAAAAAACTCCGCTTTTTTATAACTGCATCAGGCATTAGGATCTTCCACAAGCAGCTTATTTTAGAATTGGTGCTTTTCTTTCTGTGAGGTCAATTAATATTCATTGGTTTTGAAAATATAATGAAATTTTGAAGCCATTTACAAAATGGTATGTTTTTAATTAGTTGGTCTACATCTTGGAACACAGGTAAGATAACTGAGAGTGTAAAATATTTTAGAGAGGCTGATGCATTCAAATTCAAATACGGATATTTGAATTTGGATACTTTCCCTTCACTGCTTTTAGGGAGAAAAGGGAAGAGATGGTCTCCCAGCAATGAAAGGTGAAAGAGGAGAAAAGGTAAGTCATGAAAAGACCATGATCTTCATTAGACAAGAGAGGAAAACAGACAAAGGGGCAGAAACAAGTGATAGAGGAGACTAGAGAATTTGGAAGACTTTTGTTTGAACTTTACAGAGAAGCAGAAAAAATAGCTGTGTGTGGGATGGACCCAATAATTTATTTTGCAATGAAATCTGATAAAATTAAGGACAATTTCATTAATTTTAGTGAAAGTGAGAGAAGTAGACAAAGGTAATGTCCACCAAAATTTACACTCAACCCTTCTGAACATGAAGGTGAAGAAGAAGCACTGACCTTGCAGATGCCTGTGTGTGTAAAATGGAAAAACTGCCTCATTACAGTAGCAGTAGCATTCAGGATGTGGCTTCTTCCATCAGTCCTCAGTTTATCAGTGACTTTCACCACCTGTGGAGGTGGGAATTCTTTCATTGGTGATCCACTGACATCAGTGAGGCACTTGAACCTCCTGTCCCTGGGAGGTTAACAAGTGTTGCTGGTAGTTCTTGGCTTTCAAGAGTCAAGGGACAGATGTTTGTGGAGCACAGCCCACAGGAAGGTGCCAGTGCTCAGGAGATCCTGCAGCAACAGCATAGCTTTAACTCAAAATTAGGAGAGAACTGGATTTAGCAACTTAAATATTTGATGAAAAAAAGATTTTTTATTTTTTTTAATCAATGAAAGAAGTTCAGTTCATGTTTTTCAATCCAGATTTTTGATCAACTTTAATTTAAAAAGCAAATTAAACTCTGTAGCCTAAACTGGATGGGTCAATTTAAAAATTCATCAACCTGTGAAGTAGGTCAATGATAAAATCATAGAGGGATGAAGACAACAGAGTGAGAATCCTGCTTGCAACAAAGCAAGGACAGCAAAAATTCTGTCCAAAAGTGTCACTTGAGCTGGGAGACTGGGTTACATCTCATCTGGTAATGCTGCATCTTCTGAAGGATAATGTTGAGTTTTATTTGGAAATATTTTTATGTAATTGGTTACATTTTTTTCCCCCTCTCCAGGGTGACACAGGTTCCCCTGGACCCCCAGGCTTACCTGGAACAGTAAGTAAGATTGTGTTTGGTGTTGTAACAATATTGAAGGCATTGTTGCCCTTCCTCCACATAAATTCCTCACAAACAATTGTCAAGTTTCTTACTTCTCTGCAGAAACTTTGGGACCTGCTTACTCTGAGATTATCTCCTTTTGTTTCAGAGAAGCAATATCAATTTTATGTGATCATCTTATTTTTTTGGTGAGGTTGTACATTCCTTTGCCTCTTTGCAGAAAATGACCAAGAAGCACATGAATTTATTGCTTTCAAAATGAAGATGCAAACTTACTTTAGGGTGCCTGAGTATACTTACAATAAAGTTTATTGGTGATTAAATTAGCACCCACTGAATGTAAATTCACAAACCTCTGAGTTCCCTCCAAGAAAACCTGAGTAAGCAGCTTGAAATAAGCACCATCATTGCAACTTATGCCAGTCACAGATTCTCCAAGACATGGCACACATCCTCTCATCAGCTCTGCTCACCACAGCTGGATACAGCTGCCTCACTCACAGATGATGGAGAAAATTAGAATCAAGATCATTGGTGAAAATCGAGTAATAAAGACCTTGATTCAGCAATGGAGAAAGTGTAATTTATTCCCTGCCATTAATTGGGCCTCAGCCTATGCCAGAGCACATCATGGTGCTTTGAATAGGAAGACTGCACATATATGAAACAAGAATGACACAGTCACAACACCAAAGATGAATCTGTGTTAATAAAGGCAGAGAAGGCAGCTCACAAAGAAAATACAACGTGGCTGGACGTGGAGAGGACATGAGCCACTGCTCAAGGTTCCTGTGTTTGTAGGCAGAAATAATTTCTGTTTGTCATGGTTTAGGAATGCTATGCCCCAGTTTATCACCTCTGACCCCCCAAGATGCTAAAACCACTCACTTCTCCTTCTCTCTTCACCCATGTGTGGCCAGGGAGGAGAACTGAAGGCACAAAGGTCAAAGATTTCAGGTTGGAATAAGAACAATTTATGGAAAAATCAGTAAGATAAGAAAATTAACATTAACAGCAACAATATTAATAACAAAAGTGGACAAAAGAGGGAGTGTGGAGCTTCACCTGTCTGCAGCCATAGCACCCAAAATGCTCCCTCCAGTCAGGATCATTATCCCACTGCTCCATATACCAATAGAAAGGGGCATCCTTCTCTTCTTCAAAGGGAGAGGAAGAATCCCTTTCTTCACCCCTGGCAGTGGCATAAGGTGATATTGAATAACAGAGTGTCTTGGCTGTGCTCCCTCCCACTGATCTAGGCTGGAGCCAGGACACTGTTTCAGATGTTAAAATTAGTTAATGCTTTTGACATGTCTTCATGTTATCAACATCTATTTTTTTTCTTTAAAGTTTTATCAGCTTTGAGAAAAGGTACTGTCTTTTTCTACAGAACTTAATATTTTTTTTTGTGACTACTCCTTCAGAATGACTATGTGTTCCCATTGAGATTTCATGTACATGGTACAAAGCAGAGGGAGAACACACCAAGCTCAATCATGGTATCAGGAAATTTAATAATACAGAAGATGGCTCTAAGTGGGAAAGTGAGCTGGAGATTGCTAGCAGTAAAATTGCTGTAAGGTTTAAAGATTGATTGTTTTTTTCATCATGGTAGCACACACAGGATAGTCTTGAGTATATGTTCATATTTCACATATTCTGGGAGATGTAAGATATTTGTGGGCTTTTTTTTACCAAACACCCAGATGTTACAATGGGTTGTTCTTTTATAAACCTGCTTATGGATGTATGGAATGTGCAATCTGTAGTGACAGAAGTATATGTAAACTATTGCATTTTAAGGAAAATGGGCTATCCTGTTTTTAACACTCTGGTTTCTGTTCCAGACAGCCTTTTTCACCCCACACCCCAGGATTCCTGTAAGTAACATCTCTAATAACAATGGCCTCTGGCTTATCCCCTCCTGTATCTGATAAACACACAGCTCTTAGTTTCTGCTTTATTTAAATGCTTTCAGTAAATAACCCAGATTGAGTCTGGTTCTGAGCATCCTCATCACTGAAACCAGCTATGATAAGTCCAAAGCTGTGCTGGTAAGATCAGCAGTCAATCCAGCTGTGGAACAGAGCTGTGTGCTATCCCAGCCTCTTAAACCAACATGCATCACCCAGTAGGAAATAAATGACATAACATGGTCTGTGAATAGTCTGTTATGGGTCAGGAGGTTTCATGGATGGCAGAGGTAGGCTGTAGAAGTGCCATTAGAAAGAAAACATGTATGCCAGGTTCCTTAGAGGTGAGGAAGGAAATAAGGATGTGAAGTAGTACTGGAAAAAGAGACAAGATTTCTTGGGCTTGCTTTTCCCCTTTGCTCAAAGGTTATGCTTATATATACACTCTAAGGAAACATGCAGAACAATGACATCTTATGTGGTCTTTGTAGTGCTACAGTCACCGAAGGAGTTTTTTCTTTTGCTTTGAGTACATTGCTCTTGTAAATGAGCTGCAAGGCAGTAAGAAATAAAAGGCTTGAAGTGTGTCACTGTTCCATTTGCTGGGATTTCTCCATGTGCAAAATGACTGTGGTGACACCTGCCACAGCACAGCTCTGCACATAGCACTGTGAGGGAGGAGAAGGGAAGGTAAGAATAGTTACCTTGGATGTACAGGTGTACAAATCAAAGTGTCAGAAGGAGGTGATGAGCTTTGGGAGAGTGTCCTGGGTGATGATGCAGAGGTGGCAGGACCAGCAGGGTGCTGACAGTTGTCATGTGCTCTCCAAAAGCCAGTCCTTGCCATTGCCTCCCATTGAGTGTGTGTTATGTTGTACCTGGAAGCTATTTCATAAATTTTTAGGCTAGTCAGTTAGGATCATGAAATATGCTTGAAGATGGGCAAGAGAACCACAGTGGTGATCAGGCATAATGGCTGGAAAGATGCAAAAGCAATAAAAAAAAGAGGTGGCTCCTTACTTTGCCTTCTGTCTCCCACTGTGGCCAGGCACAGCTGTACCCCCTCTTCACTTGCTTTCCTTTAAGCAGCACAGGAATTTCTGGAGCATAATTGGGACTACAGGAGGACCCTGCTGAGAGCAGGTCATGGAAGCTGTAAATCCTCTTCTGGGCCAGGCAGCTGGCAGCTGGCACTGTGTCATTTCTGTGCACTGAGGTGTAGGTAGAGAAGTGGGTGGCAATGGATTAAGAGCAGTGGCCAGCAACAGCAGGCAGTGTCAACAGCCTTGGCAGAGAATCATGGATTTGGTAAACTTGAAAGGACTTGCAGGCAGATTTGCTGGTGGGTTGTGTTAACTAAAGTCAGTGGTGTCCTGGGCTGCAACAATGGCCAGCAGGTCAAGGGAGGTGATTCTACCCCTCTGCTCTGGTGAGATCCCTCCTGGAGTGCTGCATCCAGCTCTGGAGACCCCAAAACAAGGACACCTTGGATCTCTTGGAGCAAATCCAGAGGAGGCCCAAGATGATCAGAGGCTTTAAACTGTCAGAGGGCAGGTTTAAATGAGGTATTTACAAATAGTTCTTTACTGTGAGAATGCTGAGACACTGACAGAGGTTGTCCAGAGAAGCTATGTGTGCCCCTTGCCTGAAAATATTCAGGGCCAGGTTGGATGGGACTTTGAGCAACCTGGTCTAGTGGGTGGCATCTTTTGTAATGGCAGAGGGGTTGGAATTAAATAATTTCAAGGTCTCTTCCTTCCCAAACTATTGTGTGACTTTGCAAAGAAATCCTTCCTCCACTCATGTCTGTCACTGTTAGATTTTGCAGTACTGTGCAAGTCAAGTATCAAGGAAAATCTTAAAAACTTCTCCCCTTTACTGTTGAGTTACTTCTTCCCTTTGCAGTTTTCTTTTCCATGGTAATATACATCCTTATTCCCACTCAGTAACACCATCCCTGCTTGCAAATGTACTGACCTATGCCTGTGCTTTATCATTCTGCTCTCTCAAAAGAGTTTCAGAATTTGAAATTTCATTACACAAAACAACTTCCAGGCACAAACATGCAGGTTTGCAGCTCTAGATCCTTTGCTTGAGCTGCTTTAGGTGATCCTGATATATTTCTGAAGGACACTAGATGGCATCAGGGACTGGTTAAAAATCAATCTAATGAGATGCTACTTGTAGAGTAAAATTTCTTCCATTATTTATCACAGATGATAATATTTATTCATAATGCATAATAAATACAAGCATAAGTAATATTTATGCTGCTACACTTATTTTGTCTGTTAGAGAATCATTTGAAAATGGACTGTGAATTCCCAGGTGTTGCAGAAATGATTGGTAAACAGCAGACATAAATAAAATTCAAGCTGATTTGTCTGGCTCTGTGTTTTGGCTGATCACTATTCCTTCCTTGTGTGTGTAGCTTAAATCACTGATGTTCTTACTCTTCCTTGATTGCATAATTGAAACACTTGGTATGATAAATAATGAATAAGTAATGATTGCTGTTGCCTGAATACATACATTCATAACAATATACAAATGTGAGTATTCGTGTAGTGCCTGGTTTATTCCAGCTAGTTCCATAATTGTGTGCTTTCCTTTCCAATTTATAAAAAGCAGAAATATGGATTTATTGATTATTGCTCTAGACCACAGGACAAAGCTGATGAACTTCTGTCTGAATGCATATTCAATTTACTGTAAGGATGAAGAACAGGAATAAATTAATCTTATTAGGCAGTGATGGTGGTGCATGAAAAAATGTACTGACATTGCAGGAGGGAGAGGAAGCTGCATGAATATATGGAGATGTTAATAGAACTAGAGATCAGGAATAGCTGTGTAGTGCGCACCTCTGGAAATGCTCCACATGATCACTGAACACTTCTTTTATATAGGTGGAATAGGGAACTGTCTTTATCTGGGATCACTGTAAGATGACATTAGGGCTATGTCTGTAGGACATTGTGGTCCTATAGAGAGGTAGTGCAGTGGCACTGCTGCTTTTGCTGTTGGTGACATCATGCGGCCTTTTAAAATGTTAGAGATTAATTTTGTGATTTGGGGTATATTCTTAGCTAGTCTTCTGCCTGAGGGCATAATGTTCTCCTTTAAGCTGAATATTTTTTCAGTTAGTATCAGAACAGACCAAAAAGTCTAGACAGTGATCTCCTTGTCTTAGTGTGGCATTCAGTTTTGACTCATTTACCTCAAAGTCCTTTGAAAAGCTCCTTGGTGTGAGAAATGGGTAACTGATTGAAAGAGCCCACTTGCTAAACAGGACTAGGGTGAGTTCCAGCCCTGTAAAGAGCTTTTACTTCTCTCTTTGTCTTACTGTTTTATATCAGGGTGAACCTGGACCAAAAGGGGACAAAGGAGATCAAGGAATGAGTGGAGAACCTGTAAGTACAGCCAAGTGTTTCTTTAATTGGCTTTGAACTTTAGCAAGGAGAGGACATGAGAGTGGTCAGTTTTGGAGGGAGAGAGTGGGATATGCTCCTTCCCTAGTTGGGATGCTTCTTTCATCAGAGCTACAGTGGTGCTTATCTTTGTACTGCCTGTAGAGGAAGCTACATGACTACTTGAGTTTAAGCACCAAATCTATAGTTCTGGGCCTTAGGAACTGAAAAGTGAACTGTGGGATTTGCTAGACAAGCTTGACTGGCAGTAATTTATGTGCAGGATTTATTCAGGGATTTTGAAGTGATGTGGCCCAACTAAATTGCACATTTGGGTACTGCATTTGTATTCTGGACTCTCTTGTTCTGGATGGAGCTCCCAGAAGAGACAGAGCCTTGTGCAGTGACAGCCTCTGTACAAATCACACTTCCTTCTCTCAGTGGAAGGAGGTCCTTTACCTTTCCCTCTGTTTTTCAGGGATTACCTGGGGTCCCAGGTGAGCAAGGTGCACCAGGATCTGCAGGGCTACAGGTAAGAGGGACCTTGAGGAAAATCTTTGACATGACTAGAGCCCTCAAAGTCTGTATCACTGCAAGTAATCCTTCCCCTATGCACCTGCAGCCCATTTATTTTTTCTCACTGTCATAAGCTCAGGGAGTTCTATTGAGGTATTTACTTCTGTTGAGCTGCAGGACAACAGGAGGAAAATCAGCTCAGAAATTCAGTATGCTTTGTAGCATGGTAAGTATTGTCTGAGAGACTTCCTCCAGCTTCATGGTCCTTCAAGAGGGCATCTTGTATTGCTGCTATCAAACCACAGGTCTTGCAGATAAATCACTGCAGTACATTTCAAAACATTGCAGAGCACTCAGATTCAATCCCAGCTCATCTGACCTGGGATGAGTGGTGGCTCATGTGAAATGGTTCTGTGGTCTCAACCATCTTCAGAGAATCTATTGAGTCACTATTTGAAAACTATTTCAAATCAACACTGAGGTGTTTCTATTCAATATGGGAAGGTTTTCACTCTGCCATCATATGTGCTGTGCCCAACATCTAATCAGCAATACTTGGGCATGAACACCTTAAATAGGTTAACAGCAGTCTGAGCATTAAAAAAAAAAAAAAAAAAACAAAACCAAAAAAAACCCCAAAAAAACCCCAACAAACTAAACCAAACCAAACCAAACCAAAGAACCTCAATCAAAAACAACCAAAAAAAGCAAAACAAACAAAATCAAACACCTAAAAACCCAAGAAAAAAAGCACAGTAATGCCATGCAACTTTTAACTAACATCTGCTAAATGGGGGACAGTTCCGTGAGTAGATTTGCAAAAAATTCTTCAGAAAGGGCTTTCTGATATATGTGATTAGGACAAAACCTCTGCATGGGGATCTGCTTTTACCATTTCTAGATGACTGATGTTTACATTTCAGAACTGTAGGCAAGTCTTCTCTGAAGGGAGATCATCAAAGTTCAGTTGGAAATTAAGAAGTTGCTAGGCCTGAGCATATGAAGGAGTTTCACCCAGATGAATACCTGCAAGTTTCAGCATCCTGTTCTGAGAAGCAGTATCTGAGCTGATCAATCATAGTAACTCTTTTTAAGTCTCAGGGTTTTATTTTTATAGTTCCTTTTCTTGCTGCATAGAGAACTGGGAGCTATCTCCTGAGCCATTAACTCCTCTGTGAATTGGTTAACAAAAAACATTGCCTGGTACATATTCAGGCATCTGGAAGCCATTTTGTCTGGCAAGAGGTCTCCTTCCATGTCTAATCAGCTCTCCTTTCTGCACAGGGTGCAAAGGGGGAGAAAGGAGCCCGAGGAGAGGCTGGAGCCCCTGGAGAGACTGTGAGTAGTTGCTTCCCTTGCAGCATTTTCCTCTGGCACTAACACACTGAAGGGACACTGACATCAACATCTTGTGGATTTGCAGTCCCAGGCTACTTGGGCACAGGGCACATCCTAATCCACAGCTGGAAGAGGCTGTTTGTGGGCAAACAGCACCATCTGCACCAAACAGATCAATGCTCCATTCAGCCCTGCTCAAGACTGTGCATCTTTTCCTGCTCAGATCTCTCCCTTCTAACAAAACACCCTTTTTTGAGTGTGACTGCACTGCAATGGCAGCCCAGCTCAGGCAGCCAGCTGGAACAGGGAGCCCACTGCTCATTAGCAGCAGGAATTGTTTTTTGAGATCATGGTTGCTTTTAGGCTTCACTGTTAATTATATTTTTTTAATATTGGCTCATCTAGAAGAATCATCCCACCCCTCTTTATGAGGCATTTGTTGTAGGAAGTGCTGCTCTTGTCTGTGTGCTTTGGAACAGTAAAGGATTCCAGTCCAGTTTTATTATTGTGAGAGCATATAAGACCTTTGTAGCTGAATAAAAGGCCAAACACTTTCTTTGCAAGCAAAGAAGGAAGAAACACTGAAGAACTGTTTGAAATAATGATTGATCGAGGGGATGACTGCAATTAAGAGAAGGAAGGATTAGGAAATTATGCATCCTAGCATTGAAATTTCTTCTTCAACCTATGTATTCATGGTTCTCCTTGGGCTTGTGTCTTTCACTCTTAGTGGAAGGACCCGTTAGTATTTTGGAGAGGAGGAGAAAAGAAAAAGGGAGAAAAAAAAGTGGCAAAAACCATCCTACTTCCACGAAAACCCTTCCTTGGTTTTATTTCTTTGTATAACCTGGTGGCTCAGAGGATCTTAATGATCTGGAAATGCAGGTATTTGCAGGCATCTTCTCTTTTCTTGCCATCCTTTCACAGACTACTGCTGCTCCAAGTGTTTCTATTGGCTCATAGAGCAGTGACTGTAGCTAACACAGAAATGAGGAAACCTTTAAACCTCTGCTATGAGCAAAGGCTGAGAGGTTTGGGCTGGTTCAACCTGGAGAAGAGAAAGCTCCAGGGAGATCTTAGAGCCTTTTTCAGTGCCTGAGGAGGAAATACAACTGAGCTGGGGAGGGACTTTCTACAAGGACATGGAGTGATAGGACAAGGGGGAATGACTTCAAACTGAAAGTAGGTTTAGATTAGAATTAGAAAGAAATTATTTCCTATGAAGGAGGTGAAGCACTGGCACGGGTTGCCCAGAAAAAGCTGGTCTAGTGGAAAGTGTCCCTGTTTATGACAGAGGGCTTGGAACCTGATGATGTCTAAGGTACCTTCTAACCCAAATCTATAATTCCATGAAACCTCTAAATATAGTCTGATAACCTATGGGAATATAAATCCCCAAATATATGTCCATTAATGTCTCCCATGAAATTTTGGGGACACATATGGACTTTTTCATACTAGAAAGATTTGACTTGCAAGTGGATAAAGATCTGCAATTGAAAACTATACACTCTAAATGACTTAGGCTATTTCACCTGTTAAGTGCAAAAGAATGTTTTCAGGTTTTGTTCCCCACAGCAAAGAAAGGTAGAACTGTCAACAAGGCATATTTTGTTGACCTAAATATTTTTTATGATAAATCAACATTCTTTCCTCAGTTGTGCTGATTTTCCTGACCCAGACTTTTCTTCCTGTATCTGAGCTAGATTTAGGATTTCTTTTCATAGAAGGTAGCTTTAAGCTCCCAGAGAGAGCCTTTGTCTGTTTTGTATTGTTTCATTATTCTTTTCACTAAAGAAGTTTCAAACAAATGTGTTATTTTTGCCTTCTTGATGTACAACACCTTGTCTGACATGAAATCCAATCTCACTTGGAACATCTTGTTCCTATGGTGATACAAGTTGTGATTTATATATGCACACACACTCACACACACTTCATTTTTGTTAAAACAGGGTTTGAGTGGACCAGCAGGACCCCCAGGTCCAAGAGGCTTGCCAGGAAATGTGGTAAGTATGCACCAGAGTATTTGTTTTCCCATCTGTACCCTGATTTCTTTATTTAATGTGTTTAGTTTTCCCTTCCATGAGGATTACTATGAAGTTCAAAAGTCTGTGTTTCATTAAACTTGTTTCTTCTGGCTGAATTGAAAGATCTGGAGGCACCTGGGGATGGTATATCCATGAACTGTCTTACATTCATTTTATCAAGGAGAGGAACAGAGCTGCTTCATTCCTCACCAATTTGTCAAAAGCAATTTTTGCTGCCAACTCTTCAATAGAAAAAAATCGATGTTTACTGTATCTTTGTTTTTGTTTTCTTTGCCTTTTTTTCATTTTTCCTTTCCTTTTGTAAACAAGATCTATTGATATAAAAATAGCATGGTAAACACCCAGTTTTGTCATGAAAGCATGTAGGTATTTGAGCCTACAGACCCTTGACATCAATGCAGTGTCCCCCTTACCTGGGGGTTAATCACCACTATTAATTTGTGCATGATAAAACTTTTCATATTTGCTAAAAGCATCTTTGAGTTAACTCTACTCCCAGCACCACTAAGGTAATTTTCTTTCTAGTTCCTGGGTTTTCACTGGGCTTGGACTGGAGTAGGTGAAAAACAGCATTTGGACTTCAGGATATGTTGTGTTCAGGCACAGGGGTTTAGAGCACAGAGTTTATTACCTGGGCAATCCAAGAAAACCTAAATTGCCCTTCTACTAATTGTTAAGATACATTTGATTTAATTATATTAATGTAGTGATTTAATTTCCAACTGAAAGGTGATATTGAAAATGAAGAACTTTTCAATTTCATATTCCATTAAGCAAACTTCTATACCAGTAATACCAATATATTACCTATAAAAGCCAATATAGTTGGAAATAATTTTTACCGGTGCAGAAAGGAAAATAATTATCACATCCATTCTGAGGTCAATCCAATCTAAATGGTGCCAAGACATGATTTCACATCTTAAAATGGAGTACCATTCTCAAATATGTTTTGGTGGGTTAGGAAGTTCCAATAGTTAATTTAGAGCTCTAAATCATCTATATTTTGACACAGAGTCTTTTGAGCCCTGCCAAGATGTTAAAAGGATTGAAAACTGAAATAGAGGAAGAAATGAACACAGCTACTTTTCCCAGTTTAGAAGGCTTTTGGCTTCTCTGGTACAGAGGTGGTGATTGGGGATTGTTGGTAGCATATTAGGAACTACTGAGAATTTCACAAAATGAAAGAAATAGTTACTGGTAGAATGCACAAATCTGGCACTAGCTCAGTTTCTGTTTTTTCTGTTTAGCTTTTTTTTTTATATTGAAAAAGAAATTCCTCCTTTAAGGATCTGTTACACAGTTCTTCTGTGGTGTTCTCTGGATTACAGGTTTCTGTACTGGGAAGTGTAGAGCTGATACTGATCCTTGAGATAAATTGTACTGAAACCACAGGTCTGCCTCTTTGTTTAAAATTCAATACTGCCTACAAAAATCTTCCGAGCTTTAAAGTTCTTTTCTCTCCAGGGTGTTCCTGGAGGCCCTGGACTCCCAGGAAGGGCAGGAGAAAAGGGGGAAAAGGTGAGTTGGTTCTTTGATGGGTTTGATTCTTTTTTTTTTTTTTTTTCTTGAGAATTTTAAGTAATAAGGACAGATGTAGTCTGAAATGGGAAATTATTTCATAGGTTCATGGATGATTAAGACACATGAATTCATTTATTCATCTTGTCTGAACTTTTCTATTACATGTGCTGTAAGGTTTTCACTCAGTTACAACTTTAAAATTTACCTAAAAAAACCACCGAGATGTGACTGGATAGAGTGAAGTCACTGCTACACAACTATGGTATTTTGCTGTCCTCATTACCTGACAAGAGCAGGTATTTTATATTTTAAGAAAATCCTATTTATCACTGTAAATCCAAAGCTGGATTTGGCAAAAGAAAAACTGGCTTGCTGTCCCCTTTCATGAATTTCTGAAGTCAGGGGGTTGTGTTTGGTCATGCATCCCAGAGTGCCCAGAATGCTGGAGTCCTGATCTTGTTTTCTGTAGTAGAAATGATTAATCAGAAACATGACCCCCTATATCCATGCATTTGGGGCTGAAAAGGGAATAAATCCCAGATCCTACAGTAAAATCTTCTTCCAAATTACTGGGCTCTACCTCAGGGTCATGTGAGGACCAAGGGCTCTCATTCAGTGTTGCAGAAAGAGTGATGCACTTCATTCACAAGAAAGAAATAATACTATATTTTATTGGTACAAGACACTAAGTTAGCAAAGTTCAATAGTAAATGCCACAGTGGTTTAACAAGATTCAATGCAAGGTACACTTGATTATTTACTGCATTAGAGGGACAGACAGAACTGCCATGGAGACCCTTTCATTGAGTCATGAGGTTCAGAAAGGATCCCTTTGTGTTCTAAACTCTTCTCAGAGAGGAATTTAGGTGTGGCTGCATCCAGATATAGTCCCAGACTTGATCAATATTTTGTCTAAAGCATTATATGTGTGCAACCAATCCTTTAGATCACTTAGCCAAAGTTTCAAAGTTTCTAATGCATTTATTACCATTTTGTTTGCTGACTATCTGATGTGATGGGTGATAATTTGAGGGGTAACCTCAAATTATCTGTTTGAGGGGTAACCTCAAATTATCCATGCTCAAGGGGAGATCTGGGCTGTCCACTGTTCTTGGGGTAAGATGCTTGGCTCATATTTTCATGCTGGCTACAAATGCTAGTTTCTCCCAGATTTGTGAAGACCTTGACCAGCACTGTGGTCAGGTGAGCACATTGCCCAAGCCAGCCCTTGCCTGTAGGGTTGTTATCTGCCTCCCCTGAACCCACTGTGAGTCAGATGCAGCCATCACAACCAGGTTCATCCACCACTGCTGCTTCTGCTGGGTGTCACTTGGGCAGGGTTATGGGGAGCAAAGATCAGGCTGGGATCAGGGCACATTCCAACATTTCTCAGTGTCACAGCAGGGATAACCAATTTTGATGAGTTCAGGTTGGGGTGTGCTCCATGGAGAGAGCACACCACCATGTATAGCTGGTTCCCAAAATATTTTGAAATCTTCTTTTACTTTCCTTAATGGAAATTACAAGAGATTACTGAAGGAAAAGAATCCCATTAAAGGGAGTTTCCTATGATACCAAAAGAAATCAAGATGAGGCATCTAGGAAAAGATCCATGTCTTTCAGTTCCACTGAAAGTAAGAGATGGTAATTGTCTATAGTATTCTAGTGAGTTCTGATGGCTTTTCTTCTACAGGGTGATCCTGGAAAAGAAGGAAAAGTGGGTTTACCTGGGCCACCTGGTGAGCCAGGACGTGCTGGAGAGCCAGGATTGCCTGGGAAGGGTAAAGATGGAGAAAGGGTAAGTACTGATGACAAGCTTTGTGCTTGACTAGTTCAATGTGAGACAGACAAGCATGAATTCTGCAGGAGAGTGTGGATTTACCTGAATCCATGGAAGACCTGCTTGTGGAAAATGTTCCAAATCCCATCTGTGCATAAAAATCTCAGAGAGAGCTGAAGATGTATTTTTGAAATTTACATTTAAAACAGACACCTCCACAAGGAGTAGCCATTGTCCTTGTGACTAATACAAAAATTATTACCTTGATGGAAGTTCCCTAAAAGCTTTTAATTCTTGCCCAATTAGCAGACTGTTAATTTGGTTACATGTTGTCAGTAAAATATTGCCAGGATGGTGTGAGTTCAGGAGGGCATGGTGGGTGAATTGCTGCCTTGACTATAGCAAAGTCCAGGCTCTTGTTTGGCTGGATGGTGACTGTCTTCTTGGTTTGCTTTTGTCACTTTAGGGGGAAAGGGGACCACCAGGCTTACCAGGACCCTTTGGACATAAGGTGAGCATGGACTTCATTGTGGACTGCTCATCTTAATCACTTGGACTGGAGAAAAGAACATGGTGCAAACATGGTCTGTTTTCCACTGGAAAATAGAGTTTGCAAGGCTCTGACTCATAAATGCACTTCTAACCTTCTAGGAGGTTCCTTTCTTTATTATTCCAACATCTCTGAGGATATAAATACTCAGGTATGAATTAGCTGTGTTCACTTCCCATATTTAAAATACCTTCCAACACTATAAGAATTCAGCACAGATAGATGTCTCAGTGCACACTTTTCCAGGGAAACACAACCAGGGAGACACTGCATGGCTCAGGGGTGGTCTGCTCTCAGTACCCCCTGTCAGCCCTCAAAGAGAACTTTTCCCTAGCCCTCATTCCCTTCACCTCTCTGAAAGGAGGATGTGAATTTTTTTCTAGTAGAACCAGGTAGTTCTGTTTTCCCCTAGCAAAGACTAGCAAGATAAAGAGATTGATGACACTAAATTCTGGTAAAGTAATGTTTATTCCCTTAAAAGCACAAACACACACACACACAAAAAAAGGTAATAAAACAGCAAAAATCTTTGATTCTGGGACGATCTATATCATGCTTGAACATTTAATTCAGACATTTCATAAATTGTCCTCTTCAAAATGAACATGTTCTGATCTGGACTAGAAGAAGAATCAGATGTTGAAACAGATTAGTAAATGATAGATGTAGGATTATAGCAGTATGAGGCCCAATCCATCTAGGTCCCATATTTTTGAAATAACCAAAGTGCTATTATTTTTTAAAAATTTTGATGCATTTTGTATAAATGCATTGTAGTCTTTTCTGTTTATCTTTGACAGTTCAGGGCACAGACCTACACCCACACAGACACACACTAATAGACTGAGAATTAATATAAAAGTCAGAAAAAAACACTAAAAGAAATCTTATTAAGCATTCTATTTAATAGCAGCAGAAGATGATAAAAGTCTTAATTGTGTGGGAGAAAATACTATTGAAATTTCTGTATTAAAATTATCTTTTTGAATAAAATAACTGATAAGGGATGTGTGGAGTGTTTGAACTAATTAAAATGCATTTTTTTCTCACTGGCCTTGCAGTATTATTTCTTTGTAGTAAAAGATTAGCTAAAGAAGAAAGCAAGAAAGGGGAAAATAGGAGATATTGCAGATTTAAATTTGAGTGGGCAGAATCCACAGGTAACAATTTTTCTATCAGGCTTCTATATAACTAGAAATAATGTCATAATAAATAGCATAAGTAAGATTCATTGTTATAAATCTACTGCCAACATGAGACCAAATCTCACAACTGCAATGCAATCCATAAAAATCTTATTGATTTCTCCCTATAACTAGAAAACAGATGTTAAATTAAAGTCTTACAGCTGAATTCTTTCTTAGCCCTCTCTCTGCAGTGTGCATTGAACAATGTCAAGCTGTTTTCTGTGCTATTCAGGTTTTACTTTGAAAATTCTGTTTTTAAGAAGGGAAGGCTCTCCTTTTCTAGTAGAGTGCTCAAGAGAGAGTGGTAGAAGTTTTGAGGTATATTTTACCAAATAACTTTGTAAACTTCTGTGAGTAGGCCTACATTGGTAAAGCAAAGGACAATATTAAGATGCAATAAAACTTCCCTAATCCTTTCTTCCCCAGCTAAATGATCTATGTTCAGCAATTTTTGTACCTTAGCCTTCTACCATAGAGAAACACAGAGAGAGAAAAGTGATTTATAGTGCTTAGTGGTCCCCCCAGCCAAGGAAAGTGCCTGCTACCCTGTTGAAGCCACTGTTTCTGGATGTGGCTCTTGGGGACATGGTTTGGGGTGATGGAGGTGGTGCTGGGCTGCTGGTTGGACTGGCTGTTCTTAAAGATCTCTTCCAGCCTTGGTGATTCTGTGAAATGCTGGAAATTCCATGCAGAGCACTCCAATAAATGAATGCACTTGCAAAGATTGTGTTTCCACTCAGTGATGTGATGTGATGTGATGTGATGTGGGGCACACTGAGCCTGCAGAGGTGGGCTGGGGGAAAAGGACACATCATTGGCATGATGAGACAGTGACTGTGCCATATCCCCATGCTGCCACAAGCAGTGGGCAGGATCAGGACCAGATGTGCTCATGTGTACAGCCTGCTTGCATTTCAGCACATTTTCTCATCAGTGCATAAAGCTTTTAACTGTTCCCTTTATTTCAGGGTGAGAGGGGAGCTCCTGGCCTCCCTGGACAGCCAGGAGACAGAGGAGTGCCAGGAATTGGTCTGCCTGGACCCCCTGTAAGTAGCAGGTCCTGCTGCAGCCTGTAACAAGGTGGAAATTCAGGGTTGGCACCTGGGGAATGCCTGTGCTCAGCTGTGCTGAGAGCCTGTGGGACATTTTGCCTTCTGAAGGTGCAGGTTCCAGGCAGGTCCAGAGGCTGCCATTTGTAGCTCACATTTCTGTTAAAAGGGCTAAAAGTGCTATAGGATTGATTAGCATCCCTAACTGTCACTCCTGAATTTTGTGCACGATCCTGGCACACTGGCTGTGGATGTGAGTGGAGATCTGTGCCATGGCAGCAGCTCTGGTCTCCTGGACAGAGATAACCTTGATATAACCTTGATATAACCTTAATATAACCTTGCTGTTGTGTAATCCCTGTTGGAAGGGATGAGTGTGGCACACATGCCCACATCAGGGACATAGTGGGACTCCAACAGCAAAATACAAAATCAGATTGCTTATACTACTGCATCCTCACCATAATTTCACACAAATATTTGGCAGGTTTGACCTCATCCAGCCCTGCCCTCCTGAGTCACAGCTGGTCACACAGTGTATGTGATAGTTTGCTTGGAATATTTGGATTTTCCTGGTGCTGGGCTTTGATCACTCCAGTACTTGTCATGTACAGCTCCATTTGGGAGTGCTCTGGCAGTAGTCCTGCTCAGAGACCCCCAGCTATGCACTGAATTTGCTAGTGAAATATGTTTAGCTGGAAGCAAATGCTATTTCTGGCTTAATTACTAGAGGACAGCTGAGCACTTGCATTCTTTTGCAATACCTCAAACTTGTAATGATCCTGGGCCAATTATTCAGTGTTTGGTTATCAGTGCTCTGTTTGTCTAGATATAAATGTCCCAGTTAGTACAGAAAGCTGCCTTGAAATGATAAGTCATATTGCTGGGTAATGAATTGAAAAACTTGGCTTTCTGAGGTGTATATCCACTTAATATTTGCTTTTACCATGCTGAATTCTGAGTTAAAGCAGACAGGGTAGGTCCTGTTCCACACTGTGACTCTATCATGGCTTTTATGGTTCTCACAGGGTTACCAATGACTGCAGGATTCCTGGGTGTCCTTTGTTATGATTTATCTAAGGAACAATGGTATTCTTGCACTTCTCAATGCTCAGCCATTAACTAAATTAAAATTAAATTTAAAAATTAGCATCTGGCTTATTTGAAAATCACTAGCTAGTAGATAGTCTTTAATGACAGATTTTTAGATTCAGTCCAGGGCTAGATGAGTTCATGTCTGCATCCTGATGTACATAGGATGACAAAGTTGTTCTTCATTGGGGATTTAGCATCCTCATCTCCATGAACACAAATGACTAAGGACTTGACTCCAAATGCAGACATCTCTTGTCTCACTCCAGGAGATTGTTTTTTCTGATGTCTTCATTATTTGCCCACTGTCAGGATATGTAGCCACCTACACACCACACTGTTCTCAAATGATATGTTTCATTTATTTAATTTGCTTTACTAAATGCTTCTTTTAAAAAGGAAAAAAAAACCCCAACAAAACAATAGCCAAATCACCATTATGATGGTTTTTTTTTTTTCCCACTGTAGATTCATCATAACCTCAGCTCCAGTGCAAAGACTGGAATTGGGAAAAAACCCTCTGTATAACATTGAATCTAGCAGACTGTCACAAAGACTGAATCCCACAGTAAAAAAAACAAAAAAAAAAAACCAGAATAAAATCAGTGGAGTTGCTTCAGTGCATATTACAGACTGAATTAAAGACATCAGCCTCTACTCGTTTTAGCAATGTGACAAAATCGTGTTTATACTTCAGCTTCAGAGCTGAGAGCCAACAACTCTTTTTAATTGGAATCCTCACCCTGTTTCCTCCTGTGCCCTTAACCTCTCTCAGGATGTGCTCTCTGCACAAAAATATATATAGATGAGGATTTTTTTTTACCTTATCTGCTGAAGAGTTGAGTTACAATTTACATAACACCGAGCCATAAACTTGAGCATTAGCAGAGTGTGCCATTTCCAACAGAGTAGGGGACAGCTTGGACAATTGGGGTGAATTCATATGTTTATGCTGAGGTTACCTAATGGATGGATGCACAGTGTAAGTAAGAAGGTTTCAATCTCACCCTTGTTGGTATTAATTAAATTATGCATTTAGCCATTTCTTTAACATGCACTAAGGTGACTTCTTTCATGGAGACCTAGTGAGGATTAGTGAGTTACTGAGCATGAAACAGCCAAAGGAGAGAAGGTATAGTGGTATCCAATTTATTCAAACCTTGTTTTGGGTGTGTTTGGAATACCAGATGGATTCACCCATGCTGGGTATGGTCCTGCCTCACTTCTGTGATGTTCCTGTACAAGTGGGTACCTGCCAGTGGCTCACTCTACTCAACTGCACATTTTAATTTGCATCCCCAAACAAGCAGCATGCACAAGCCCACTGGTCCCCCAGCTTTGACCTAAATTAAAGAACACAGAAGTCCTATGGGATGTTTTTTCCCTGTGTAAGAGGTAGCTGAATGTAGTGGTCTTCAGAACCTGGGGAACCTGTCCTGTCCCAGCCCAGGAGATGTGTGGATGTGTTTCTGTGTGTGTGGTTCTGTGTCCCCAGACCCAGCCAGGAGCAAGGATTGTCCACGGGCACAGGCAGTGCACACACAGTCCAGGGAGAGCTGGAGACAATAATGCCTTAGTGCAGACTCACCCTGCTCAGCCAAAGGGACATGGGAATTTTTACTGTTTTGATTGCTGTGTCTTTTCTATTTTAGGGCCCTGCAGGACCCCCAGGAGACAAAGGGTCACTGGTACAGTATGTCTTTCTAGCTATACCCAAATTCTTTGGGGAGGGGGAAACCACACTAATTATGTTTTCACCAGTCATTTCATGAGGGCATTTGAAATTGCTTTGGTTTTGCTCAAGGAATGGTCACAGGGTGACTGACCCCAAAGGGAACTTCTCCTGTGTGTTGCCAGGTACTTGTCTGCTATACTGAGTTGTGAGAAAGAATTGATCAAGAGCATTGGTCTGGTGAAAACTTTTCCTTACATGTCAGTAGTCCTGCAAGAAAAATAATGAGTGACTTTTTACACTCTTCATTCAAAGAATTAGTTCAAGGCACATAATTCAGAGTACATTGCTTATAGCCAAGGCCTCAGTGGTTTAAAAGAAACTATTTGAAAACATTTTTCTCAAATCTTGCAGATTTCAGTATTCACCAAATACACTTGAGTCCCTCAAAATTCAGTTTTTCAAGGATGCAATCCATTGGTGTGGCACAAACAACTGTGTATGATGGTCTGAGTAGACACTGGCCTGAATTTCCAGCACAACAGCCAGTCCCAGCCAGTGTGATAGCCTGGAACTGAGGAGATGGACCTTCTTTTCTCCTCTGCTGTCCTGTGCTCAGTCATATTTTCTCCCTGATCAAAAACCTGCCTCCTGAAAAGAGTCATTATTACCTCTGCATTGAATGTATGGGAAGCTTGACTTGAGGCACAGAAATGACTGATACCAGGATGGTGCAGTAGGTGCTGGTTAATTTTTCCACCAATAACTATTAGGTTAAGGATTTCTTCTCTTCAGCTAAGAAGCACCTCATAAATGCTACTCACATTTCTGGGTTTGTCTGTTCTCTCCCTACCAGGGTCCCCGTGGTGTACCTGGTATCTCTGGACCACAGGGGCCTCCTGGCCAGGATGTAAGTAAAATAAAAGTGTAAGTGCTCAAGAAATTTGTCAGTGCTTGGATCTAATTTCCTTAAAACTTTGTGCTGATAATCAACTTCGGTCACTGAATATTACTAGAATTATCTAAGGGACATGATTTGCAGAAGTGGAGCTCTTACAACTTAAGATGTCAAAAGGAAAAATAGTTGGAATAAGGATTGCTTCAAGGAAAGTGGGGGACTTCACCACTGAACCATTTTAAAATGATGCTGGAGAATGCACTTGGCAGCATACACTAGGAAAAAATCCCACACTGGAAAAGGATGGTGGTTAGGCTCTCCAGGAACTTCTTAGAATCCATTGAGATAAGTACCCTTTCTGTTACAACAGGGCCACAGCTGCTAGGAAGTTCTCTGTGAGTTCATTTTGCTGCTGCTATTGTGCATGTTTGAGGACATTTTGACCTCTTGGTGCATTGTTCTGCTGCTGTCTCAGTGGTGAGTCATGGAACTGAGGAAGAGAGGAACGTGGCAGACTCCCAGCTGGAAAGCTGGCCCCTCTGTCTGCCTGGTTCCTCTTCAGTGCTGCATCAGAAAGAGAAGAATCTTATTCCTCTATGATGTGGAAAACAGTCCTCTGAAGAAGGCTCTGAAGATTTTGAAAGGCTTGGTCTCTGGGTTTAAGGGAATGCTGTGGGGAGGGGGAAGGGACCTCCTGTAACTCTCCTCAGTGTTGCTCCATGATGCTGTCATGTCTGAAATGGGTACCAGCTCTCACCAGCTCCACTGCAAGCACTTTTCAACCCTGGTGTGGTTTTACTGACATCCATCAGGTGGCCCAAAGAAGTACTTTCCTGAGGAAAGATGGTCTTGTTTTCTTCCCACCTACTTACTGCCCAGAGGGGTTGTGGCTGCCCCATCCCTGGCAGTGCTCAAGGCCAGGCTGGAGGGGGCTCTGAGCAGCCTGGGATTGTGGAAGGTGTCCCTGCCCATGGCACAAGTTTGGAACTGAGTGATCTTTATGGTCCCTTCCAGCCCAAACCATTCAAATATTCTATGACTTTGTACTTTGTCACAGGACAAATGATGAAGCCAGGGTTTTCTTCCACAGCCCATGGATGGTGCTATGTGTCCCTGAGCAGCCAGAGATTTGGGACTGACTGTGTCCTGCCTGTCCCTGGATCTCTTCACCTTGCCTCAAATGTTTGAAATTTTTAATTAAGATGTTTTGAACAGGAGATAGGATAGATGGGTGTGTTAGAGCTGTGCTGTGTGAGGGGAGTGCCTGAGACAGATTTTTGGAGTCTCTGGCTCTGCTCATATCAGCATTGGATGGTCAACTCTTGGAGATGCAGTATTAAGGTCTTTACATTTTTCTTTTACCTGCAGAAAATTAATCCAAATACAACCATTCCTCAGGCTACTTGCAAAACATATTCTCTATTACACTCACTGCTTTAATTGCAGTCAATATGTCTTTTAGAATCTTCCTGTATTGTCTGATCACTTGTTAAACCATTCTGTCTGTGTTTCAGGAGGTACAGGGCACATTCCAACATTTCTTATTGTGTCTGCAGGGATAACCTATTTTGACAAGATCATGTATTTGCAGTTTCCTGATTTCAATCTTTATTTAACTAGCAGAAGGAACTTTTTGTCCTGCTTCTGCACTCTTGTATGCCAATGCACTGTTCCTGTATCCTTTGAAACATGTCCATTTTTGTACTCTGCTGTGTTCAACAGGATATTATTGGATAGGAAAGCTCCAATTTGAATTGCTAATATGAATTTGCTGTGTAACTCCCAAGCCATGCAGTGTCAATTGCCTGCATGACTTGCCTCAGTGTCTTGCACTTTGCTGTGGCTTTGCAAATGTATTCCATGTTTTTTTCTGAGACTGAAAGATTCTTTTAAATCACATTTACATACATCAAGTTACTCTCTAAATTATTTTTCCAGTTGCAAACTCATCAGGTGCTTGTGGAAGTGCCTGCTATCAGTGCATTCTCTGATTTAGCAAATCACATTTCAACTGCATTTGGGGAGGTAGAAGAGTCAATACTGCTTTTGCAATAGCTTTGGCCAGAATTCTCTTCCACTGGTGAATAAATTGAGTTTTTCACATGCCTATATTCTAGAATTTTTCTGGTCTCTTAAAAGCATGTGTCATTATTTTTTGGGATAGCCCAAAGTCACCTTTTGAAATATCTGATGGCTACTCAATCTAATATCAAGAGTTCTCAAGACAGTGTCTTGTTTTATTAAAATTTAGGTTTTGAAAAGATTTGCCTAGGTTTACAGTACAATTGTGCTGTTTTGGCCTTGTTCTGTTCCTCTTAGCAAAAGCCTTGCTATTTGTTTGTCCTCTAGAGTTCATTATGTCCATAAATCCCTATGAGTGATCTTTTTCTTTGACAAAGCTGAGACATGTTACCTTCTTCCATATATAAATTTTCTTGTCTTTAAATTTGTTTTTGGTTTTTTTTTTTTTTTCTCATTAACAGAAGCTCCAATTCTTAAAGCCTGAAGAGTGTGCTTTTTTTAGGTTTTTACTTCCCCAATAATATAAATAATTTTTTTCCTTAACAGAACTACTATACTTTGAGCCTATTTTAAAGACCTCAGTCACTTAAAAAAAAAAATTACTTTCTCTTTCTTTTGGGGAAAAAAAAATCCAAATCACATTTTAATCTGGCGATATTCCTGTATCATGCATTAAAATAGTTTTGCCTTAAGTACCTTCTGTCAGAGAAGTTGGTCTATCTCCTGGTCTGAGAATTATGAAAAAGTATTTCTGCATGTTCAGTGATGTTATATGCAGTGCTGTCTCCTCCAGCTGCTGCAGACCAGGCCCCTCCTGCCTGGTTAGATTAGATATAGAAGAAATTCCTAACTGTGCAGGTAGTGAAGCACTGGAGCAGAATGCCCAGAGAAGCTGTGGCTGCCCATCCCTGAAGGGCTCAAGGCCACGTTTGGGTAGGACTTGGAGCAGCCTGGTGCAGTGGGAAATGTCCTGGCCATGGCAGGGGGCTGGAATGAGATGGGCTCTATAAGGTCCCTTCCTACCCAAACCATCCCATGATTCTATGAAAAGGTTTATTAGAAGATATACAATGACAGGACAAACCAGAGTGGGCAGGTGCAGGGCCCAGCCCAACCAATGCAGCTGCCAGCTCTGGTTTGCACACAACCAGCCCCTTTTGCTCCCTTCTCTCTACCCCCTCTGTCTGTTACTCTCTGTCCCCTCATGCATCCTGCACAGCCCCTCGTGCATCTCCCTCAGCCTGCCCAGTTCAGGGACCCCAGTTTATAATTTTATCACTTGCAAGGTCCAGGCTGATCTCCCTGGAAGTGCAGTCTGGTTTTTGATGGGCTATCAGTTACTGCAAGTGAGAAGATCTGCTTCTTTTTGGGTCTGTGTCTTGGAAAATTTAGTTTCTGCTTTCCTCTTTTTCCCTTAATTTCCCAGTTGACAAGGCTCTGGGTAGGGTAACCTTGCTGCAATGTCTCCTCATATTTCCACATGCCTTGATCAATTAGTGTGAATGTCCAGGTTTGCTTCCCATCACTGCCATCCCTTTTTTGTCGGTCAGATTGTGTCCTTATTTATGACTTTTCCTTTCTTTGTTGAATTCAAATAGGTCCTTGACCAGATACCCCTAAAGGCTCTGGCCAGCCACCCTTACACTTCATGTTTTGGGAATCATCTGTTCTCCCCTGACTGCTGGGAGATAAATGTTTCTGTTCAACACATCTATTTAGTGTCCTTAGATTAGGAAACAATCTGAACGAGACATTATCTTATCCTCCTATTAACAGTGAAGGCACCTGTTTAATAGGATCTCTCTGTATTTTGATTATGATAATTTTAATTAACATAAACATTGAATTAATCACTTTTTAATTAGGTTAATTATTTATGGTAACTAAGTTCCAGCATTACTGAGAACTTAATCTTCACTCTGCGTTTGCTTTCATGATTGCAAAACCTTTGTGGATGCATAAATTACTGCCAATGGATTTGCAAAGCAGAGTTTGCTGTTCTGAGGTTGATTTTCTCATCCAGTTAGAAGGACTTTCCAAGGAGCCTTTGTGCTTGTTTTAGGATACTTACACCCCAAACCAGAGGACACTTATTAATCTCCCATTGCCTCTTTATTGCTGCAATGTATAACTGATTTAAGGTATTGCATTTCAAGTTTAATTTTCAGTTTTGTAATAGAATTATCCACCATATGCCTGTGTGACTTACACACTTCCCTTGTACACTTATGTATATAAGACTTACAGACTTCATTTTTGAGTATTTTCACATGCATCACTTACCTGAGCATTATTTCCCCCATCATAGGATTTTGCCTGTTAACTACACCAGCATTTAATTTCTTTTTAGCTTAGAATCACAGAATATTCTGAATTGGAAGGGACCCACAAGGCTCATTGAATCCAAGTCTGAACTGAATGGGCCATGAGGGGATCAAACCCACACCCTTAGCATAGTTAGCACAATTTCCCAACCAAGCTAAATATTGTTTTTTAGCATTATCAGCAGCACAGTTTCCATCAGTTCCCATTGAAAGACCTTTCCTGTGTGTCAGATTTTGCAGACTGATGCTGTGGATGCTGTGCATCACAACTCTTTCCCTCTACTGGTGTGCTGTATCACTCACTGGATATTTTGCTTTGTGCCAGTCACTCTTGGCTGCAAGCTCCTGAAAGTGTTCAAGCTTTATGAGCTTCCCAACACTGGTTGTTATTTGGGTCTGTGCATTTTCTCCACATCGTGTTAGCAGCATTTCTTTTCAGTGCCATGAAGTTTTTTGGTCTCACTCTTTTCCTTTTTTCTGAAATTTCTGGCTTTCTCTTTTACAGTTCCCTCCCCTATTAACTTGTCAGATGCAGTTATAACTTCTTTGTCTTAATGCTAGCATTTTTGTTCTGCTCTGAGCAATCTGAAGCTGCATCAGGGGAGGTTTAGGTGAAATATTAGGAATAGCTTCTTCATCCAGATATTGGCCAGACACTGGAACAGGATCCCCAGGCAAGTGGTCACAGAACCAAGACTGACAAAGTTCAAGGAGCATTTGGACAATGCTCTCAGGCGCTTGATGTTATTCTTGGGATTGTCCTGTGCACAATCAGGAGCTGGACCTGACTTTTTGTGGGTTCCTTACAACCCAGGATATTCTGTCATTCTATATTTGCAGCTTGTCCTTTTTTATCAGCCTTTTCTAACTCCAGGCTTCTACAGATCAGCAATATATCCTCTGCTTTTGATTCTGCTTCCATTGGCCTGTTCTCTGATAATGCACCATGCTGAAGTGCCATCATCTACATCTGGTTTGTTCAGTTTGGCTCACAAAAGCATTTTCAATGGGCATTCTCTGTTTGCAGTCTTGTACCTTTCAATTGTTCGACTTTTCCTGGGGATTCAGTGGTTTTTTTAATGTTTGTCAGCCATGGCACAGAGCTTAATCTCTCTTCCTCTCTCATTTCCACCCTTTTAGAGACATCACCAGCTCCACATCATACAGCATGCAAGGAAATGGGTTCATCCCTTTTGTCTCAAGGCAATCTGATACCATGTGGACATGATAGCTGTGCTTAATCCTTTCTAAGGATTTCCATTTCATTTAGTCTCTTCTTGCTTGTCTTTTCACATAGCTAAGAAGTCTTTTCCTATAGTCTTTTTTAAAAAGATCTTTAAATACTCAAATTACACTGTTAGTGCCATGTTCATATTTCAGATCCCAAAGCAGAAGGCTGTCAGTGAGCCCTATGGCATATATTTATAGCTGTGCTACTAGTCAGCATGAAAGACATTTCTGAACTGTCTTTTCTGTGTTGCTTTCTGATCCAGGATTATTCTCATGGCTCAAGTTTTTGCTTTGCATCACACTTTTTAAAGCAAGTTCTGTGTGAGTCTTCCTGAACAAAGTAGGTCTGGGAATAAAAGATCTGTGTGATTGTTACTTAGCCATTCCTCTTCCCATTTGCAGAAGTGGCTGAGAACCACAGTGGAGAGGATGCCAAAGCATGAGCTGACAGCATCTGAAGGGGAAGGGACTTTGGGAACACCCAGTCCTCTGTATTCATCCTGAAGTTCTGTGGAAGAAGGAGAGCTATAAATTACTAAAATATTTACTTCTATTTACTCAATTCTGCAGCAGGACATCTGGGGAGAATTGTGAGCTCAACATCTTCAGACATTATTTTCTCTTTGTTCTCACCTGCAGAAGGTTTAGTTCCTCGGGAAACAAGAGTTCATCCATGAACTTCACTACTAGGTCCACTTCAGTTTGTGTTTAATTTTCATGTCTTAGAAGTCAAGCTAATTGAGGGGTTGTTGCTCACTCAGAAGCATTTAATGTGGACACAGAAAAAGATAATCAATCAATTTTCCCGTTTTTTCTCTCCTTAACAAGACATATAGGATTTAATTACTAAGTGAGACTCAAGGATGAAATTCAAGTTTTCCCTGTAACTGCAATGGTGGTGTATCATGACACACAGTGCTCTCCAGTCATTAATCCCCATGTCTCCATCTGGTTATCTGTGTAAATAACACAATGAACTGATTGCCAAAATGGGCTAACCTGACACAAGGTGGCAGAAGGAACATCCAGTGCTCTTCCTGGCTAAGCATTTCACCAAATTTAAAGGAACTTTCTGTATGGAAATACTAGATAGTCTCAAAGAGTAGCTCCTGCTGAGCCTAGACTGATTGAAAACCACTACTTGTACCTTGACCAGCATCCAAATGTTGATGCAGCCCAAAAAGCCAATCAAGTCCTGGGTTGTGTCAAAACCAGTGTGGGCAGCAGGCCAAGGGAAGGGATTCTGCCCCTCTGCTCTGCAGAGCTGTGTCCAGCTCTGGTCCCACAGCACAGGAAGGACATGGAGCTGTGGGAGAGTCCAGAGGAGGCCACCAAGGCAACTGAAGGGGTAGAACAACTCTTACAAGGAAAGGTGGAGAGAATTTGGATTGTTCAGCCTGGAAAAGTGAAGACTTCAGGTTGACCTATTTGTGGTCTTCTGATACCTGAAGGGAGACTTGAAAAAATATTGAGAGGAACTTCTGACAAAGTGTGAGAACTGTAGGTAACCAAGCCAAAAACCAGAGCTGAAGTGTAAAGAGTAGATTTATCCCATTACTACACTGGCAGAATGGGGACACATGCACTGTTAAGCTTATTCCAAATAGGGGCAAAAGGTGCTCAGGGTAACCTCCAAGCTTCTTATCTTTCCTTCTCCCAGCAGGGAGGCCCCAGCCTGTGGGCAATGCCTTTGAAGTTTTTTACAGCATTCTGTTATCTTCTACAAATCCTTCACTTCTCAGGACAGACAGAAAACAATCCAAAGAAAACACAACACATGCAATTTTCCACACTGAATGTTCTTAGCATCCTCCAGCTGCAAGGTCATCTAAAGTAAAAACAACTCTATTTTTCCCTCTTCATCAAATCTTCCACTTTCAACCTTTTTTTTACCACACAAGGGGAGTGACAGTAAAAGGGGTAATGGCTTCAAACTGGAAGAGAGTAGGTTTAAATTAGATATATGGAAGAAGTTCTTTACTGTGAGGGTGGTGAAACACTGGCACAGGTTGCCCAGAGAAGCTGTGGATGCCCCATCCCTGGGAGTGTTCATGACCAGCTTGGATGGGGCTCTGAGCAACCTGGGGCAGTGAAAGGTGTCCCTGCCCCTGGCAGGGGTTGAATTTAGATGGTCTTGTAGGTCCCTTCCAACTCAAACCATTCTATGGTGCTATGAACATCCTGGGTGATAAATCTGGAACCATCCCAGAGAAAATCCCATGTGGAACTTCTGCAGAATCAACAAAGCTGAACACAAATAAGATGCTTTTAGATGATCAGTAGAAACTGTTCCTTTAGAAACAAAAATTATCAGATGGGACAGCTTTTGTGTGTGGCAAATTTTGTATGTTCTTTAGGTTCTCAGTATGAATAGAATATGCACTTGCTTGAGTGATGACACAGGGTGATGGACCAGGTGGAAATTCAGGAGAATTCAGCAAAAAATGGTGTGGAGAAATGTCACCGAGTACCTTAAAACACCACTGCAAGGATCTTCACAATGCAGATTTCTGTCACCATCTGAGCAGTGACCAGATGTCTTGTTCAAAATACTTGTTTTCCCAAGTGAGCATTACTTTATGCAAAGATTTTACAAAAATATTTAGACATGGTTTTTGTTTTGTTTCTAACAAACTTAATTCCTCATTAATGGCATGTAAGAGATGCCCATTGAGCAATGGAGGTTGTCTCTTTTCCTAGCTGACTTCTGGACATAAAATTCTGAGAATGCTGGTAATATCTATGCTTTCATCTCATGAAAACTGATACCACTACATCTCAACAAACAAAAAACCAATCAACTAAACAACCAACCAACCAACCAACCAAAACTGATTTTGCTTGTTTACATGTGGCATCAGAGACTTAAAGCTTCATCCTTCAAACTAGTAAAGTTCATAGCGTTTCTACAAGCTAAAGCAATTCCAGTATCTGTGTGACTCAAATGAATTTAGCAAGGGTTTGAGAGGATGTTCACGTTGCAGATATTTGGAGGAGTTTGCTGTTTGCCACATGCAAGGAGCAGTGCTGTTCAGCAGCAGAAAGTAAAATGTATGCTAGTCCATATCAGTCAGCAGAGTGCCAAGAGCAGACAGGGACTTATTGTATAATAATTGCACTTTTATTTTCTTTCTTTTGATCTGTAGGGTGTACCTGGAAATCCAGGGGAAAGAGGACCTCCTGGAAAACCTGTATGTAACTTCAATTCTCTATTACATCATTCTTTTAACTCAGTTTCCACCTATACATCTTACCTCAGAAGTGCACTTGGGTGCTTCTCTGCTGCTGTTTTCCCCAGCAGAGCAGTAGGAAAAAGACTAAAACCCACCAAAGGTTTAGTGAAGGCTTTGGAATAGTATGAAAATAACTGAATATTCTGCATGTAAATAAAAGCCAGGATTTTAAAGGCACTTCCTTAGCATCACTGTGCAGTACCCTCAGCAAGAACTCATCTCAGGTGGGATGAGGAGCATTGGTAATGCAGGGTGGGAATTACAAGTTTGGCCCAGTGACTTGTAGACAAAACAAAGGAAAACAGTGAGAATTCATGAGCATTTTCAGGAAAAATTCTCATGTCTTGATGCTTCCTAAAATTGCCTGAAATAATGAATTTCTCATTCCACAGGGCTCCCCACCCCTGCTCACTCCAGAGGACATAAATCTCCTAGTAAAGGTAATCAGCCTTTAATGAGGGTGGGAGTTTATCTCTCTGTTTGATTCAGACCTGACTAATGCTCTGTGATGGGAAAGTGTCTGAACTACAAGTGCAAGAGGTGTCTTTAAACACTTTCAAAGCTCAAGACTTGCAAGTCTCCTTGGTATTTAGACAGAAACAGTGCAGATCAAAATCCCTTCCCCAGCAATGAAATGACCTGCAAAGTTCCCTAAACATCTCTGAGATTTTCTTAGCTCTTTCTGAGGCATGCCTTCCCAAGGAGAAATAAACATTACCAAACTGCATTATCTAAACCAAAAAAATGGAAACCATTTTAATAAAATGCTGAATTTTTCACATACATCTTCAACAGTGACTGGAGTAATTTGGGTAACTGTGGGTGCAAATTTAATTTGCATTGTGAATCTAAAAAGATGCAGGTAATTAACCCCAGAAGTACCTGTGCTTCAGAAGTGATAATCTGACTTTGCTCTCCATGTTGAGAATTTTCTGCGAAAATAGTCAGCCTTAATAGGTGTTGACTAAAAAATCTTTATAGATTTACATGGGCTGAATTGTGAGTTTTTTAAGCTGTCTTAAACCTGGCAATAAATCTTTTCTTATTGATTAAAAGCAACTAAAATATTACCTTCTTTTACCAAACACATTAACCAAAGGACACTTTTAAGATTGCAGCTGTGAAATTACTTTTCACTGAAGAGCTGTCTTTGTTTTGTGGAGCCAAATATTGTTCTGGAGGTTTCAATGTAAGGTATAGTTTGGGATTTTTGATCTGGACAAGAGCAAGAAACTCATTCTTGGGAACAGGATGTCACTTGGATGTTCTTTCATTTTCTTCCTTTGCTTATATTATGGTTAAACACATTTGTGCATTTTTTCTGCTTGATATTTTTTCACTCCACGCTTGGTACAGAAAGCAGCACCTTGAAATCACAGATGAAATGTAAGCAGGTAAATGTGGATGTAAATGCAAATGTGGAGGCAAATGTAGGCACTGAGACTCAAAGACAATTTACCCCACAGTTTTGATACAGACCATTGACAGAGTTGGAAGTTGTAGCAGGGGCTCCTGACTCTCAACCTGATGATCTGTTTTATATTATACTCTTATGGGCAGGATTCCCTTCCTCTTCTACTGAAGGGAGTCTGCCTTTGACATGGAAATGGATTCAGTTTTCTGATACTTGGAATGTAAAGGCAGCTGAGACGATGCTTCAGAGAGGTTTGGAAGGATGGAGGTAGTGATTCTCCCTGATAAAATTTGGCCAGGACACTGTGACAGTCACTTGGTCCTCACAAACTCCATTGGATGAGTTGTCCTCAGCCAAGCTGGCTGCTGAATAATTTTCCTGCAAAACTCTTTCTGATTGCACCTGATTTTTCCCTAGAAACCTGCCCTCGAAGCAGTAGCACATATTTTTCAGACTGGAGCAGACACAGGCTTCTACTGCTCTTGCAGATTAAAACCAATGTTTTTCTTGAAAG
The DNA here is from genome assembly GCF_903797595.1 of Erithacus rubecula. NCBI lineage: Eukaryota > Metazoa > Chordata > Aves > Passeriformes > Muscicapidae > Erithacus > Erithacus rubecula. Next base: position 142,221,796 of record NC_136689.1, read on the forward strand.
TCTTGCTAGTCTCCCCGACCTCCCCACCAGGAAGAGCTTATCCTTGGTTTCCTGGTCCTGGATGACCAATTAGAATCTAGAACTGATAGAAAACATCCCATGCTGCCCTCATTGTGGTTCTTTAAAGCAAACTTGCCTTAATCCTGAGGTAAAACAACAAAGGTTTAAAAATTATACCAGCAGCATAGTGCTGCATTCATTGTGGGTGTCCATAGGGACTGCTAAGTGCCTGCAGCCTATTGCTGATGCATTTTTCCATGTTTTCTCTCAGGATGTGTGCAGTGAGTGCCCTCCTGGCCCACCAGGACTGCCAGGCATCCCAGGGTTCAAAGGGGATAAAGGTCTCCGAGGACCACCAGGCAGAGATGGCCAGGATGGGAAAACAGTAAGAGAGCAGAGACCTGCTTGGATCTGCTGTGACCTTGTTTTGCTGTTAATATGGGTGATGGTTTCTTATGAGCTGGTTAATTTTTTTTTTTCCATCAACAACCTGCTGAATCTTTTTTAGAGGCCTAAAAGAACTAAACTAGTGTTTACCTTGCCTCTTGTGCCTTGCAGGGGATTGCTGGTCCCAGAGGTCCTCCAGGCCCACCTGGGCTTGATGGCCCAAAGGTTGGTTGGTTTTCTTCAGCTGCCTAATGGAAACTTATTTGTGATTAATTAGTAACCCTGATTATTTTGGGAACAGCAGGTTACCCAAATAAACTGTGAATGCCCCATCTCTGGAAATGTTAAAGGCTAAGCTGGATGAAGTTTTGAACAACTTGGTTTAGTGGAAGGTGTCCCTGCCCATGCATGGGGGATTTTTTCACTTCAGTAGAGTTTTCTCTCATCCCTTTGTTGACACACAGACAGGCAGACACATCTAAAGCACCTGATTCTTGATGCTGAATTTCATTACATTGATGGATAGACTTGAGAGTAAGTTTCAACTCAAATTAGGTGAGAAAGAAATTAAAGCCTCAGCAGTAGCCACCATGCCTTTTCCTCTCCTTTTTGAATCTTATGTTCTGGAACCAGTTAAATTAAGGCTGCAATGAGCTGCTGGGCTCCAGACACACCATCTGCCCTGTAGTCTTGCCCAAAAAACTGAAAATATTTCTGAAACATGTTACAGGATAAAGATTCTTGTTTTAGCTGTATTCAGAAGCTTTGTGGTCTAGGACATAGGTAAACATAAAACTTCCCTTGTTTGAAGTATTCCAATAATGTCACATTTCAAGCATTTCCCATAAAGAGGGCTGTCACCAGTCTTCTCACAGTGCCAGTGCCTGTGCCTGGCCACAATTAAAACCTTAACAACTGCCTAATGTGAAACAAATAAAAACAAATCAATGGAGGGAGAGATAAGGTGATTTAATGATCAGCCAGTTTCCTCCACACATCCTTTCTCTACTGACTTACTGTCTAAAATAGCTCCTGCTATTTTAACATCTTTGTATTTGCACTTGTTAGAATGCAGGACAAGCTAATAGAGTTTCATTAATTAATTTCATATCTCACAATTAAAAGTGTGGTGGAAAGAGCACCACTATCTCAAAAGTAAACATAGAGTTGATCAAATGAAAGTATGTTCCAAGATAAAATTTACTAGAGAATTAAGAACCTGTAAAGCCAATAACTGTCAGAAATGCCAAGCAATCTGAGACATACCACATCTGCTGCTTTCTTATATATCATGATAAAGCAGAGATTTAGGCAGCAAGAATGGATAGTTAGGTGAAATACCAGGATAAATTTCAAACTGTACATGTGCATAAAGTCAAATCAAGTCACTGATAAGTAGGCTAACTTGAATTCAATAAAGAGTTCTCAAAAAAAAAAAAAAAGGTATTGTAAGACCCCTGGGAAAAAGCAAAAACAAAAACAGTTTTTTTGACTCTTTTCTGCATACCTTAGTGGGATCTTTGCAGTGGAAGACTCAAATTGCTCTTCACTTTTGACTGTGGTATATTGTCCTTACCAACACCATCCAAGGTATTAGGTCCTGCTCTGAAAGAAGAGACTGCAGATCGTTGCTCATGAGCAGCTTCATCCCTTCTGGCCATATGAATTAGAGCTCTTTTATTAATAAATAGCACCCCTCTTTCTCCCCCTTGTCTCCTAGCTCTCATGTAAATCAGTGTATTATTTCCATGGCCAGTAATTGATTATTGCTCTGTGCATTGTTCCCACCTTGTTCACCATTACCTCAGTAATTTTCACTGTCTTGTCTCACTGTAAGCACTGATAATGCAGACATGCACATTTGAGTTAGCTGTCTCTGTCCTGTGTCTCTGGAACAGAGAGAGAAAGGGAGAGAAGGAGGGAAGCACTTTCTGGGTATGAATTTTCTGGATGCACCTTAGACATGCTGGTTTTATTGCTGTTGTCCCTGAAGGGTGTGGGCATCTTTGTTGGGCCAGATGATTCTTTATGAAGACATGATTTAGTGAAGTGCCTAAAAACCTGCCTGGTCTTTAAGGATGTGTAATTCCTCTTTATGACTATGATAATAAAGCATTAAAAACCAGCTATGTTGGGTCTGCTCAAAGGCCATTTTGCACATATATTCCTGGCTCCAGCACTGATAGTGAAAGTCTAGAGAAAAATTTAGGAGGAGGGCAAGGAGGGCTCAGTCCTGATTCTTGAGTTTTATTCTTGAATGCCCAAGTGTTTTATAAGAGAGGTCAAAAAGCTGTCACAGCACTGAATCTCATTGACTTTCAATGGCTCTTTTTTTATTACCAGGGTGCTAAAGGAGACCGTGGTATGACTGGGGAAGTAGGAGAAAAAGGTGAACAGGTAAAAACAGAGTGTGCTTTAGAGCAGTGCTGTCACTGTGATTGCTCCTTCATCACTAATTCCTATGATGCCTGTGTAAGAGCACCCTTCTCAGAGGCAGAGGAGGAAGATGGGAGCTCTTCATCACTGACAAACCACAAACAGGCTCTGCCAAAGACTGGTACCCAAGCAGTTCTCCACAGTCTTCCATCCTCACCTCCAATAAAAACCTCCCAGTACCATCTGTTTCCTCACCTCTGGACTGAATGCATTAAATTCTCTACATTACCGAGCCCTTACTCATTTCCTTGGATAATCCCTATATTATTTCCAGGAGTTCAGGTGTCTTTGGGTTGAAAAAGCCAGTGTGTCTGTTTGTCTAAGATGATTAATGTAAGGAGGATGTCTTTTAGGAGGGACTTAGATGTCACAGGAAAGATGAGAATGGTTTAAATTAAGAGTAAACTTCCATAGTTAATTTTGCCAAGGGCTGAGTCACTGGTTTAAGGTGCAAATCAGCACCTCTTCAATGACATTTTTAGGACATTTTAAACAGGCTTGGTTTCCCAACTGACCTCCTGTCTTGTGCAACTCCACAATATCTGCTCTCATCTTCCTTTATCATAGAGTAAAATACACATGGGAAGAAGTACACCTGAAATTTAACTATGTTATTTCTGAAAGGCACACTTTGAAAACCAAGGTTTCACTTTAAAAAGCCCTGGATCTTTATTCCCTTACAACCAGCTCTCTTTAATTGACTCATTTTGGTATTACCTCACAATAATCACCAGTTAACTTTTATACAAGTAGATATGTGACTAATGCACAAAGAAAGTCTCTGTTTTCATTCTGCAGGGCCACCCTGGAATGCCTGGCTTCTCAGGGGCTCCTGGAAACCCTGGTCCACCTGTAAGTTCCTCTGTTGCAAAGATGCTCCTGTAGTTTCTTGCTGATAAAGGATGTTGCAAGCTCCATGTGGTGGAAAGGACCATTCCCATCTGTCTGTGCATTGAATTTGCATTTTCCAGTGGGCTCTTAATGATCCCCTGAGTGTGATAGAGTTCCCCACTCATGGTAATTGCTATTTAATACATTGGCCACTTTCCACTGATTGCTTCAACTCATTCTGTAAATTGTTGCTAAGCTTCAGTTGCTCTCCTTATACAACACAAAGCTGATGATGAAAACTCTTCCATAGGGACTATTTAGTACATATATAGGTGCTTTCCTGTATGTGGAATATTAGTAGTCTAGAACTAGCAGATCTAAGAGCATTTAGTTCTCAATTTTACACAGTGGTACGAGACAGGATTTTCTCCAGCTTTCATGTGGTATGAGTTACTTTTGAATTAAAAAGCCTTTTACACGTCCCTCTCCATCACAGCCCTTCTCATTCTTAATTCTGCTCTGTCCATGAATGAAAGTATGTTTCTTTGTATTTAAAAAGGGCTGATAGTGCAGAATGAGGGCTGGAATCACTTGGATTTCCTGCTGGTGATATCTCTGCTTCACTTCTTTCAAGTTTGGGGATTTTCTTCTGAGTCAAGGACTTTTCTTTCCAAACCCCCTTTCATGCCCAGAGTCATCACTGCTCATATTGCTGCTTACAGTGCAGTTTGGCTCTGCTGTGCTGAGGGTAGGCCACCTTCATCTGTTCTGGGGATCAGCACAGCCTGAATTAATAGAGCACTGACTAAATCACAGAACATACCAGAAAAGAGGGGTTAGATTAAAATTCAATATTCAGATGGTAGCAGTGCCTAAAGAATGCTGGATGCTTTGCTGCTGGGACAACACACAGACTTGCCTTGTGGATCATTTGAGCTCCTTGAGCATTATTTTAGGAGAAGTTAATAATAGACACATTAGATGTGTCTCTATTAACCTAATACTCCTACAACTACAGAGCTGTACCAGTGGGATTAAAACACTTGTAATTGTCCTATGAGACCTCCTGAACAGACTCACAGCCAAAGGAAAAGTGCAAAGTAAAACTGAGCCTATCAAAACAGAGCAAAATGTGATGTCCCTTAGACAATTTTGTTTTTCAGCTTTTGCTGACTTTTCCCCTCTGTCTGCATTGACTCGTGGCTCCAGGAGTTTGCCTGCCACAGATTGTGTTTCATAATTTCTATTCTCCCATAACTGCTGTTCTTCAGAGTTATTTTTGTCATGATTGGCTTTTTCCTATTTGTCCCCTGTTTTCAGAAGGAAGAGCCAGGACCAAACTCAGAATATCTGACTATTTCTGGCTTTGTAGACTGATTGAGTGCAGAGGTTGGTGCTGCTTTTCAGTGATGAATGAAGAAATGGAATGGATGTTGAGCTGAGTGATTAAAGAAAACTCCAGAGTTGCCAGCTGTGGTAGGGATGTGTTGACAAATATATAAAATGCATCAATCATTGACGTGGTTTCTGCTTTATTTTGTTTAGGGATCAGATGGGGCACCAGGACCAATAGGACCAGCAGGAAACCCAGGAGACATGGTGAGCTCTAAGCTCTGTGCTTGACTGCTGGCTTCACCTGGGTTTAGGTTTGTGAAGTAAAGCTAAGATGGCATTCATGTAATGTCCTTTGAAAGCTCCCCAAAAAAATTAAGCTTGCAAGTAGAACCTCTACAAATAAACACAGGTTACAGAACCACAGATTCTGGCACTTCTTTTACTCACCAAATGAAATTCCAAGTTAGCCAGAGGATAGCCCAGCCCATGGGACCTCTATGGCAGTTTTTGTACATCTTGTCTGTCTGTCCTTGCTATTAACAACTTTAGGCCTCCAGAACAGGATTTCTAAATCTGTTAGGATGCTTCATGACCTGAACTCTGTGTGGGGATTATCAAAACATAGCCAGCAACCTGTTGAAGGATGTCAGAGCACTGCTGAGATGCTGGAGCCTATTTCTGGCACCACCAAAAATACCAGTACAGGTATAACCTTGGAGAACCACAGGTATAACCATGAAGAATTTTGGCATTGCTGTTTCATTTTAAGGGTTTTCAGATGTTACCTTATGGTAATGCATCAGAACGCCCTGGGAGAGACAGGTAATCTGATTGATGCTAACTTCAGTTTGAAAAGTTAAAAAAGAACCTTCCCTGAAGAATACACACTGCTGAGTTGGAAGAGTTTAAAACTGTGCAATTCCATGATGAATTTCTAGAGCAAGGTTCCTTAAGGGACAAGGTGTCTTCTGCGGAGCCATTTCATAACCTGAACTTCATCATAAGTGAACAGTAATGGTTCTTCTCATTGGCTTTTATGAAATCAGTGATCATTCTCAGAGAGCCAGAAACAAGATGGACAGGCTGGCTGAAATTCCATTTCAAATGGATGATAAGATTGTGACACTGTGCAAGACCTGGAATGCTATTGTCCAGTCCTGTGGGGTAAGGGGATTTCTTGGGACAGTCAGCAAGGCACTCCTAGTAACAATTCATTTAAAAGGTATAAAATATACATCTGCTTCCTGGCAGAACACCTCATCCAGGAAGTCAAGGATGAAATACTATATATAATTAAACTTCAGAAAAGCAAATTACCAGTGATTTCAGTGGTTTCTCAATTTTTAAGAACTCATAGATAATAATGAATTTTTAATGCGAAAAGAGAGCCATCCATTTTAAACTAGAAGGAGTTCAAGAACAAAGACTGTGTGATATGGGATACAAGCTTACCTTCTCACACTTGTCCCCTGTCAGACTCTACATGTGATAAATCTTCATCTGATAGAAGCCTCTGAGGAGCTTGCCTGACCCTCAGTGTTTGTTCTTGTTTTCCAGGGCAAAGATGGTCCCCCAGGCCCACAGGGCCCACCAGGGCTGCCTGGACTTCCAGTGAGTGTGATTAAGCTCCTTCTAATTAAGTACATTAAATTATTCATGCACACATAGGTATGTAGAACAAAGAGGTGACACTTCTGGGGTGCTTTGAGAGCAATGCATGCTCTGCAGCAGGTCTGTCATGCTGAGGCAATGTCCTTGTTCTGGGATATTGTGGATGCTGTATTTGATCCCTTTAAAGCAAAGTGTTAATAATGTGGATCAGGACTGTTCCTTGCCTGTCATGTCATTGGAAGAAATACTCTTGTACAGAGCACAAAAATCAACTTATAACTCCAGTGTAAGGGCACAGGGATTCAGAGATTGGGACATTGACTTTCTCTGAATCCACAGTCAGAATGATTCCTTTGCACTGACTCGAGTTCAAGTGCACCTTGGGCATAGACTCCTCTCTTCTGGAAAATGTAACAGTATGACATTTTGGGAATTTTTTTAATCATAAGGATAGAATCAGAGAAATAATTCTACTGTCAAGTAGCCTATCTGAATGAAGATAGTGGCATTATAATGATTTATAAGAGTTGGTTTTAGAATCCTGATTTAAGACTGTTGGAGCTTGCCTTGCTGGAAAGGGAAATATTGCCATATTAGAGAGGGAACGAGGTTATGCAGTTTCAGGGGTGTGGCAGGGAGAGGTTTAGGACTGGGCTGTAGAAGTAGTTTGGGTTTTGGAGATTTAGACAAACAGGAGCATGTCATGATAAGCAGAGTTTTCACAATGACAAAACCCCCACTAATCTTCCTTATCGATTCCTTTGACCCTGTTTTGCATTTCATTTAACAGGGCATTGCTGGGAATGATGGCAAGGATGGCAAACCAGGATCTCTGGGGGAGCCGGTAATGTAATTTAAAACTGTTTTGCTCAGGCAATCAGAAGCTGCATCCAGTTGCTGTTTTTGGAGCTGCCTATCTGTGGACTCCTTAGGGGGAACAAGGAGTCTGTTTGCACATCTGTTTTTAACACCAGAAGGACTGTATTGTCTTGAGTGATTTATAGGCATGACACATGAGCAATCCTGAAAAGAAACTGGGTTATTTTAGTTTTACAACTACCACAATACACTAAAACTTCCTGACTCCACTTTTACAGCTGTCTTAAACACTACAGAGAAAGAAGGTTGTCTTGTAACATTAAACCTAGTGATCCATCCTTTTGATAGAAGTTTATGGGGCATAAAAAGTTTAGAGGAGGAGTCTTTAAATAAGTTTTTTTTTTTTTCTGGATTGCTTTGAGACAGCTCTGTTGGCCAGAATTAGACGGTTTATATTTGATTTTCTGTACTTAGTCTATACTTGCATTGGCTGAGGGGAAAAAAGCTGAGCCACGAAGTTGTCAGCTAAAAGGCAATGTTAGTGAATTTGGCAGTGAATGCTATTTCTTGCAACTGTGTGTTACATGAAGAATGTGCTTCAAGTAGCAGGCATTGCCATCCTCTTTCTGTGACATGTCAAATGGGACTTGGTTGTTCTGGGAACAGGCAAGTTCCCAGGCATTAGGACAACTGCTAACTAGAGAAGTTCTTGTCACAGAAGCTGCAGATAGTTTGTATTTGCACCAAACCATTCCATTTCTATGTGCAGATGCTGGTTTTGCATGTGCTGCTTAGGTGTTGGTGCAGCTCTGACACTGCAAATGTGCAGCAGTCCAGAGCTGTGAAATACCTCAGGACCACAGGGTGCAGGTGACATTGCAGGTTGAGGTGATTTGGGAATGTCTGTCATTCCTGTTCTCCTTGCAAACTCAGACTCTGCTGGACAAACCCTGAGCAATCACAGTTCTCAGTGATGTTATGTCTAAGGGAGAGGAGTGGCAAGTTTTCAGCAGCAGTGAGATGGATCTGGCTGTCCCTAACACGAGCATTATTGTTTCCCACAGGGAAAGCCTGGAGAACAAGGGCTCCCAGGCCGGGAGGGTGCCAGAGGATTGCCGGTGGGTGCTGCTGCAGGGTTCCACCACTCCATGCCCTGTCCTGCAGTCAGGGAGCATGGCTTGGGCAAGTGGGGTTCTTCACTGATGCAAATAGATAAACAGTCATGGCACTGTGACAAAATAAAATACATAAACAACAGAAATAGAACACGGACATTTCTGAATCCTTCACACGTGGAGAAGAGTAAATCCCTTATCTAGAAATTAAAGCATGTAACCTCATGACACTCCTCCACCAGAAGTCACAGCTGTAGCCCTTCTGTTCTGTTACACATCCTCTGAAAGAGTGCGGACAGTAAAGGTAAGGGTTAAATAATATACTGGCTGGACACAGGGATACACAGACCACAGCCTCAAGGAGCTATGGGAAGCTTTTCCTGTGATGCAGCCCTGCATTATTACTGTTATTACACTGGGACAGCTGCTCCATACTGACCAGTCACAGGTAACTTTTGGCAAAACTGGAAAGGTTATTAGATAAACATTCAAGATAGAGTTTTCTTAGTGTTTCCTGCATCAGAGTGATGGATAATTATTGATTTCATTCCCTTGTGTAGGGTTTCAAAGGACAGAGAGGAGATACAGGTCCCCCAGGTCCCAGGGTAAGTAACAGGTACCTCATTCACAATCCTTTGCAGAAAGATTGTGGGAATTGAAGTCGCCCTTTCTGAGGCAGGAGGTAAAAATGATGACAGTGTTTCATGTGGCTGTTTTCAACTATGGCCATATCTATGGCACAAAAATGAGTGCAGCTGTCCTCATTCCCTCTGCTGAACTTCTGATTCTGGGGAAGGTGAGGCAGCTGGTAGAACTGAATCCTCTCATGCTCCCTTTGATATAATCCTCTGTGAAGAAGTCTCAAGGATGCCTCCATACCACATCCTTCTGGTAAAAATGCTGGCAAAGTGAGGAACCTACTGCACTTTTTGGACAAGTACTAGCTCTCCTCCACAAATGTTGAACACGTGCAAAAAGTTCAAGTAATAAACTTACAAAAAAGTGAATAGAAATCTCCTTTTGACTTAGTTGCCTGTGGGTCATAAAACCCAAACCTCAAGTCCTGCATGAAAAGTTGTTCTCCACTCTGTTTGGAGCTCCTTGGTGTAAAAGGGGGAATACAAAACTGAATGTTCTTCCACCTAATTATTGTTTTTTTTTTACAGGAAAATAAATTCTTTACTTGTAGAAGCTTATATGAAAAATCAGTACTGGAGTTCCTCATTTCTTCTTCATTATAATAATTTCTGTATCATGAATGTGTCAGGGGTTTTCAGTGCCTGCAGTAGCAGTATAAAATAATTTGCTGGAAAGCAGAGTAATGTCTTGTGCATCACTTACAGGAGATGCTTCTGAGTTATTTTTGTAAGCTGCATGTCATATAAGATGAACGAGGCTCTAACTGGCTTTAAAAAAGTTTTCACTGAGCTCAGTCACACATTGCAGAAACCCCATACCACATATAGTGGTGATACTGGTCTGAATTTGACCTTGAGCTGATCTCTCTTCCCTTTTTGCTGAATTGCAGGGGGAACCAGGTGTGATGGGTCCTGCTGGTCGTGAGGGGCCACCAGGGAAGGATGTAAGTGCACCATTTTGAGCAGAAATGAATCTCCTTCTCCCTGACAAATGAAAATTCTAATTCACAGTGACCCTGACCTGAAACAGCTGCAGAAACTTCAGTGAAGGGTGAATTACTGCAGGGAATGATTTGTGCAAAGACCATTAGGGGAAACAAAGAATTAGAGGACCTTTGTCACTGCTCAGCTGCTGGCACAAAAATGTCAGATATATCTTTGGATAAGCAGAGAAAGCAGCACTGTGTGAAAGCCAGGCTGTGCTTGGTAGCCATGGACCCATCTCTGGCACCCATCTCTGAGCAGTGCTCACTCTGCAGGTCCCACCAGGCCAGGCTCTGTCACGCTTCCTCTGCCACAGCTCTACCTGACTGAGCGTGTTGCTCCACTGAAATCTGTGAAATACCTATGGAATAAGTTGCTGCAGCTCAGAGGAAAGAAAGATGGTACAAACAGTTCCTCTGGCATAATTAGTGTCAAGTGCATCACATAACAAAGTCCTGGGAGATGCAGCTGACGTGGGATCCTGCAGCAGCTGCTGAGCAATGTTCCGAGCAGCTGATGTGCCACTGCCATGGGAGCTGGAGAAGTGGCTTCTCATTTGCACCCCTCTGTGTCACTGGAAACTGGTGTGCTGTAAAAGGTACCCTACAAAGCAAAATGTAAGGCAGACCAAAAGGAGACCCTCAGAGGAGATGGGAGCAGCTCTGAAGCCTCCCTAGAGAGAGAATAGACTTGTCAGTTCTGAAGAAATTTCAGATAATCGCTGTCCCTAAGAAATACAGCTTTAAAATAATCTGATAATAACCTGATAGAAGTGGTTTCTGCCTGTAATCAGGCATCATTTAGTGGTAGTGTTTAAAATTCAAAGGGTCAGTTTTCCTCATAAATAATTGAAAGGGGGCAGTGAGACTCCTTTACTCCTGTTTCCCCTAATATGTGAGAACGGTGTATTTTAGCAGGAGCATTTTAAGATGTTTGTTCACTTGCCTCCATGTCAGACCTTTCTCACTCACCAGAATACTTTTCTTCCTTTCAGGGTGATCCTGGTCCCATAGGACCACAGGGCCCTCGAGGACTCCGAGGGCAGCCAGTGAGTTTTCTCTCATTTCTAGAGCTCCATAATAGTTCATGGAATGGTTTGGATTGGAAGGAACGTTAAAGATCATGTAGTTCTAACCCCTTGCCATGGAAAGGGATGCCACCCACTAGAGCAGCTTGCTCAGATCCCCATCTAGCCCAGCCTTGAAAACTTCCAGAAATGGGGCATTGTGTGTGGGGGGAATGTTCTGCAGTCCTGAGCTCTGGCTTGAAAGAAGAGAGTTTAGGAAGATTCAGACAATGTTTGATTCAAACACTTTGCCTTTCAGAAAGACAAATTAGAATGATATTGCTAGAAACTGATGAAAACTTGTAATAGTGCAAGGGACTGATGGTTGCTGACTCTGTGAGAAGAACAGTTCAATGCATTCTGTCAGGACTGCAGAGTCAGAAATACTCATATTTCAGTCCTGCCTCTGGGATCCTATTCACTTCTCCCATGGTCTCAGTTTTCAAAAGCACACACTCACTGTGGGTGCCCAGGCTGACTTATGTGGGGTCCAGTTGTGATACTATTCACCTGTACTATTTTATTACAGCTTCAGTAGAGAAATAGAGACCTAGCTGACATTTCAAAAAGTCTCATTTGGGATGACTCAGGAATTACTTTTATTAATTTAATGGGGTTTAAAATTCTGCCATAGAAATTAATCCTTATCAAATCTCAGTTGAGATCTCTGTTGCTGAACCAAGGCACATCTTTAGTGTGTTGCAATGAGTGAATTCCTTTCCTTCTTGGAAGACCTGGTAGTGAAACAGATTCTACAGCATGATCAGGGGAAAATATGCTGACTCAGCAATGCCAGGGGTTGGAGCAGTTGGTCCCTCCAAACTGGGGGGGTTGAGGTTTAGATTAGACTGCAAGAACATATGGAGACCTCCCGTGTTCTCCTCATAATTGATCTCATTATTCCTGAACTGTTGGCATCACTCACTATCATGTCATGCCCCTGCAGAACATTAGCAGTGAGTGAAAATATTTGGAGAGAGAGAAATTCTTCTTGTTCCTCTTGTTCTTCCTCTTTGTTTCTTGTCTAAAAAGGAGTGTGAGGCATGATTTTAAATATTGACAGTACAAGGGCTGGTCTTTATGATGAACTCCAGTCCAAGGGAAAACATCTCTGCAAGCTAAGTTGAGAGGGGTGTAAAAATTCATCTCACCAAACTTTGTGGATGATTAGCTCAGCTGCTTTCTAAGGAACAGTGAGAAACAGGCCTTTTAAAGGATGATTTGGCTCATTCTGAATTGTCTGGTGTCAGGTAAGTATCAAGTGTTAGAGAACAAGTGTTTCTCTCCATTCCCCCAAAAAGGGGAAGCCTGAGATGGTTAAAAAGAGTCTTGTTTGAAGAGAGATGACTTTGAGCAGCCAGAGGAGGTGGCTCCATCCATCCAGAAGGATGCTGCATATAATAAGGAAAAGGGTGAAGGAAAGGAGAAGCAGAAGAAATGCTGGTTTGGTCCTCCTCAGGTCTGCGGATTTGGGTCCACATAGCAATTTTTTTTCCTGAGATCAGGGATGCAAAAGCTGCGAGGTCAATTGGAAATAAGATACTTTACAGTCTGTCAGTATAGGAGACTGAGCAATGCTAAAGAAATCCCTCCTGGTGTAGGTGTAGCTGGATATTTCTAGTTTTAGCATGAATTACACCACTAATCTTTTTTTCTTTTGACACAGGGCAAGAATGGAGTGCCTGGATCTGCAGGAGAACCTGGCCCAGCTGGCATCCCAGTAAGTACCACAAAGGGAAGCTCATGCAGCCAGGAGAGGTGACTGATGAAGTGTAGGTGGAGTGGATTATGTGTAGCTGAAATTTTCATGTCTGAAGATGGGTGACCTGAAAATCACTGGCTGGCCACAACTTTGAAGGGGGTTTGGCTACATTCCTAAAATTGAGATGCTAGCTGGGTCATCACTTTTCCCAGTGAAAGTTAAGTGTTCACAGCAAATGGAAATGATTGATTGCCTAGCATGAGAAAAAGATTGGCATGCCTCATCTTCACCAGTAGATTTAATTTTGCCAAGCAGAGAGCGTGCAGCCAACAGAGAGTTGCCAGAAGGAAGGAGAGGGCCTGGGGGAGTTGGCAGGCTGCCATTGAGGAACAGTGGCAGCAGAAAAATCCTCACAGGCACTTGAGGGAAGAGCAGACAGTGGGCAGTAAACCAGGATCAGGGAGCATAATGAAACTCCCTGCGGCCATCCTGTGGGGAAGAACAGCTTGGAAATGAAGAGCTGTAAGAAGGACAGTGAGGAGCTGGTGGTTTAGTTGTTTTTTTGTGTTTTTTCCTCTGTTCTGTTGCTGAAAACCATCCAGAATTCAGCAAATCCATGCAAATATTGCCCTTGTGCCCAGTAGCATCTATTGCAATACAGGACTCCTCCCTCTCTTTGCCCGTGGAGACAGTACAGCTTGCTGGACTGTGGGATTAACAGGAAAACAAAGGCAGAGCAGGAGGAATGTGAAAAGCTACAGCAGAACTTCAGTCTTTGTGACCCTTGCAAAGTCATAAAGCCACCCCAGCCTTGCCACAGACTTATGCCCTGAGCAAGCATCTGCAGGGATGTCTCAGAGAAGCAAATACCACCTTTCTGTGTGGGGAGGCAGGACAGGGTGGTGCAGTCTGACAGCCTTTCTGCATCAAAAAAAAATAAGTGCTACAGGCTTTTTGTCCTTGGCATAAGCTCTTCCTACCTTCCTGGGATTGCTGTTATTGCTTCTTGCCCCATGGATCCTTGCTCTTGCCTTTTCAAACTTCTTTTCATTATACCCACCCTTGTTCCCAGTTCCTATCACTGCTCTTTTACCTTCTGGGTCTTTATCAGGTCACTGTGGCTTTGGGATGCCTTGTGAATGCCAAGTGGGGATTATTATTTTAATCATCCTAGTGTTCTCACAGTACCTATATGATGTGACCCAGGGACTCACAGGCAGCTTCCTGCACGAACAGCACCACAGCAGCCTTTGCTCCAGAGGATTTTGAGTCCAAAAATAACATAGGAGATTGAAAAAGGATAAAGTCAGATGGATGTGGAAGGGGAAACAATGAGACAGTGTTGGTCAGCAGAACAGACAGTCATGTCATCATTATCTTTCTCTGTCATTAAAATGAATCCTCTCCTTTTCATAAAGGTTATTATAGGAAGTGTCTTCTTGTGCTGTACATAAATCCATTTATTTTGAAATGCACTAATTTCCTTCACAGTGTGGTGTGACAAGCCAATATTTTATATTTCTATTTTGAAAAAAGGGAAGGTGAAGAAGCTTATCATGGCAATAAGGATGGTTTTTTTTACCACCTTCACCATTGCTGACTTGTAATCACAAGGTAAAACCTGCCAGGAGTTTTGCATTTTCTGTTTGCCTGTGCCCATCACAATTCACACTTGCTCATGCTTAAGCCCACACACAGCAACATAGTCCAACCAGTCTCCAGGGCAAGTTGCTCACCCCAAATCCATGAGCTTTGTGCTTGTCAGGCTCATTGGTGCTCACTTTGCATGAGTTTTACTCTAAGAAGAAAAAGGGGTATGTTCTGAGCAAAAAAATATAAGGGACAAAGTTCTGAAACTAAAGGTTAAACTAAGAGTTAAAACCACATCAGAAATGTGCATGAAACAGTTCTGTATCATGAACTGTCATTTCAGCTGCCCTGATCTGCAAGGAAAAAGAGACAGCTTAACAGAATATCACAAGAGATAAGTGAAAGACAGATACTTTATAGATCAAACCTGGGAATGAAGGCAAAGGAGAAGCCCTGTAGCTGCCTGTTGGTTGTATTCTTGGATTTGAGCAGTATGACCACCTGCACTGTTTCCCTGTCATCACCCATCACTCACAACACCCTTTATAAAAAACATGACACCACAACCCCAGAACACACCTCCTGTCCCTCCCATCATTGTCTCCTCCTTTTCATCTCCTCCCAGGGACCCTGCATAGTTTATTACAAGGCAACCACAGTGCCTGCAATGTGTTTTTCTAAAATACTTTGTTCTTCCTTGTCAGTGTTGGGAGTCCTGCTGCTAAAGTGAAATTTCCCAGTTCTAGTATATCTCTAAATGAATGCTCAGGGACAGAGGTGTTGGGGAAAGGTCTGATAGTGTCTGTCTCATTTCTATCCTAAGGGTCCCAAGGGAAATAAAGGAGAAACTGGCAGCCCAGGACTCCCTGGCTTTATAGGACCCAGAGGACCCCCTGTAAGTATGTCTGGGGATGGATTAGATCCTCTCTTTGCCTGCTTTTAAATTAGACAGGAAGATGGGACACGGTCATCTTCAGTTAGGTAAAAAAAGAGAAAAAAGCATAAGCAGGAGATCTGAAAAATCCAGAACTGTATAACTTTGCTTCCAAAGGAAACTGGAATGAAAAAACAGCATTTTTCGTATGGGTGAACAACCATAATTTCATGTATGGAGCTGGTACCTGCCAGTCAGCCCTGATAATGTGTATATTAATCAGACTGCTTCAATAGTCTTCTTAAAGCAAGTATGGGGTATTTAAGTTCTCAGACTACACCTCTACATGAACCTTTGATGGACTAAACAGGGAGATTGTGAGTGCTGATAATAATACAGGTATTTCTGATATTTGCTATTCTGAGGGAAATTCCTTGGTTGCCAGCAACAGAGGTACATTGCAATTAAAGCATTCATATATTTCCCAAAGTGATCTAAAAGAATAAGTAATAAACTTATACCCATGACAATATCACAGCCTCAGAATCCAATATCTTTAGACCTTTCAAGTAAGCAAAAGATGTAAATTCCACTGGAAGGATGGAAAAGTGAACACTAGGTAATATTTTTATTTCTAAATTTGCTGTGACAAAAAATGAAATTTAAAGATTTTTGTGTTTCTCTAGCAGAGCTGCATCTTCCACAGGATGGGGTTTTTTTTTTTTCCTTCTGTATTTTTTAATATTTTGTTTTATAATTTGAAAGGGAGCTTTTGGATGAAAAGAGGAGAAAGAAATATTTCTAATTAATTTTAAGCAGCAAACATGTGACCATTTAAAACTGAATTGGCTCTAAGGAAAACTCAAGTGAATTTAATGCAGCCTAATTTGAATCACACATCTCTGATCAATTCCATTCCTCATGGACACGTGCATGGATGCCAACACTGCTGAGGATGTTATGTTTCCAGGGGAAAATACCACCTGCATGCATGTTATAGATATGATCATGTGTGTTGGCTGCAAACAGATTTAGAAATATTATTTTTTTCTATACATACTATGAGAAAGTGGCAAGGATTTCAGCAACAACTAGTTTAATGTTCATTTTGCTTTATCTGCAGTTCAGGACAGCAGTTGTATTTCTTTTCATTGAAATACTAAAATGGAAACTATTTTCTAAGAATCACATTATAAATACAAAGAAAATAATTTAAATAGATATATATAAATTATTATATGAGGGTACTTATTCAAAATATTATTATTTAATATAATTCTGAAAGACAGATGAGCACTTAGGCTTAAAATTCCTTTATCCTCTGTATATGTTTTTCCAGCTGGTCTAATACAAGATGGTACTTCTACCTACAAAATATACTTCATTTACATTTTCAGACACTTATGGGTATAATGCTGGTGCTCCTTAAGTTAAACAAGGCCATATAAACCGTATGGAGCTTTGGGAATTGTTGATAAGAAAAAGGAACAAAATGCATTGAAAGCAGGAACACACTTTCAGTGAAACATCTAACCTCAGCTGGTTTATTAAAAATTACTTCCTGGTATTTGTGTTTACATGGGATGCAAATTGACTAAAAAATGCTTTCCAAATAGTAGGATGTGTCCATCCAGAAATGACCATTAGCAGTAGGATAAGGAAAAATCATGCAAACGTGCTACTGTGTAGAAGAAAATTTGTGCTGTTAACACAAAGCTAGACATGGTTATTAGGTGGAGTCTTTTTTCCACCTCCTCCAGTGTGATGCTAAATCCATTTTCTGTATGTCTTAGGGAGAGCCAGGAGAGAAAGGTCCTCCTGGAAAAGAGGTAAGTAAAATTCCCAGTTGTTTCAATATAGGGCTGGTGTCATGGGGAAAAAAAATCTTCAAAGATGTTAGCCAGGGTTCCAACAAACTTGTTTTTTTTCGGTTATAAGGGATCTTAAATATTATCTATTTCCACCCACCCTGCCAGAGGCAGAAACACCTTCCACTAGACCAGGTTGCACAGCACTCAATTCAACCTCACCTTGAACCATTCCAAGGATGAGACATTCACAACTTCTCTGGTCAACCTGCTCCAGTGCCTCACCACCCTCACAGTGAAATATTTCTACCAAATACCACCCTCTCTGATTGTGAAGCCATTTCCTCTTATCCTATCACTACAGCCCCTGACAAAAAAAAAAAAAATCATCCCTATTTTTCTTATAAACCCCCTTTTACTACTGAAGGGACTCTAAGGTTTCCCCAGAACCTTCTCTCCTTCAGGCTGAACAATCCCAGCTCTCTCAGCCTGAATCCACAGCAGAGGTGCTCCAGCCCTCTGAGCATCTTTGTGGCCTCATCTGAACTTGCTCCAACAGGTCCATGACCTTGCTTGTATTCTGGCACCAGAACTAGACACAGCACTCCAGGTGGGGTCTCACCAAAGGGGAGTGGAGGGGGAGAATCACCTTCCTCAACCTGCTAGTCATGGGGCTTTTTTTGTTTTGGTTTGGATTTTTTGTTTGGTTGGTTGTTTTCTGCTTTTTTTTTTTTTTTTTTTTTTTTTTGTTTTGTTTTGTTTTGTTTTGTTTTGTTTCTTTGCTTGAGTTTTTGCTTGAATTTTTTCCTCTCTTTTAACGTTGATAATTGAGACCAAAAGAGAAAACTGTCAGAAAATTGTGGGGTTATCATGGAAATAAATTTTCCTGGGGTCACAGAAATCATTACAAAGGTTCATTACATTCATTATTTACACTTATTATGGATGGTTCTTTTATTTTTTACCTTTATTTTGTTGCAGGGCACACCAGGGAAACAGGGTGCAATTGGCTCCAAAGGAGAGAGGGTAAGTTGCAGAATACTATTAGTTATTTCATGTTGAAATAAAGAAAGCTATTTTGAGTTAGGGGCTGGGGGCAGAGGTCATTCAAAACTGAAGCCAGTGCTTCCCAGTCTCCCAGATCTCTCTTTAATCATTCTCCATCACTAATAATTTGTGGATCATTTGTAGTGCACCAGATGTTGTACTCAGTGACTTTGCCAGCTCAGCTGAGAGTGTTTATCTGTGTTTGGAAATCAGAAGTTTGCCTCTTATTTTGTGGTGGTAACATCCTTCTTTTCACTTAGGGTGAGCCTGGAATCAAAGGTGAAAAAGGCCCTCGAGGTGAAAAAGGCCCTCCAGGTGATCCTGGGATGCCTGGTCATAAGGGCCACCCAGGACTGATGGGTCCCCACGGGCCTCCAGGAGACACTGGGCAAGTTGGACCTCCTGGGCCTCCAGGACAGCCAGGATTTCCAGGACCAAGGGTAAGACTGCCAGAGAAAGGCTCTGTACAGTAATTTTCCTGCCATGGGAATCAGAAAAGTGACTCAGAGTACACTGAGGCTGACAGAAACTGGAGCAGGAGTGTGTTATAAGGGGAGGCAGTGCTTTTAGCTCTTGATACCCATGAAGAGGAGCTGCAGCACATCTCAGGGAATCATGGCATCACAGAGTGGTTTGGGTTAGAAGAAACCTTAAAGAGCATCTAGTTCCAGCCCCCTGCCATGGACAGGAACACCTTCCACTTGGACCAGGCTGCTCCTAGCTCTGTCGAACCTGGCCTTGGACACCTCCATGGATGGAAAGGCTTGTGGGGGTGTTGACTTGCACTTCAGGGGAGATAAATAATCCAGACCCATAGTCAGTGTGGCCAGTTGCTGAGACCTTTTACCCCTAAATGCCTAAATCAGGTCCTGTGATGGTGGCCATGGCACTGGAGTCTAAAAAAATTCTTTCTATAAGGGCAGTAATGTGTAGCACTTCATAGAGAGGACTAACACCTTCCTCTGCTGCTGGCTGTTAGGAGAGACAAAATGCTGAGCTGTGGAAAGGTCACTGCTCTATTCCTGGAAATCCTGCAGTCAGCTCATCAGAATTCATCAAATACTATTTTTGTTTAATGTTCTCCCTCTTTTTTTTTTTTTCTTCCCCCCTGTTCGGAAACAATCTCACTACTGAGAATTTCTGAGAGTGGTTTATGTTGCAGAGTGAGAAAAACTACCAACAGCAATGAAGCCACTGTACCTATCCTGAGGATGAATTGGAGATCTTCTCAGAGGAGAATAAACAGAGAGTAATCTCTGATGGAAAAGCTGACTAAATTTTAGACAAAGCATTTCTTTGTGTGTGAAATCAAGTGATGATTATGGAAACTTAATTTAACTAATAGGGTTAAAATTTGAAAAGATAATTTGTAAGCCTTTAAAGTATGCTCCACAATTATGTTTACTTAATGGGATATATACCAAGAGCCATCAAAAATGCTTAGTACTTCATGAGAAAATTGTTTCTTTTGTCACCAGCGACACATCTTTTTCTCATGCAAAATTTGTGTCAGGAAGGAGGCAGCAAATAGACCAACTCTGTACTTATCAGCAGTGCTGTTGATTAAAAGTGAAATGTCACTTAGCTATTTAATAAAATCTCATTTTTTAGTGAAGAATAACTTCTGATTCAGAAGAGCTCACTAGGTTTTCATAAATATAGAGGACACAAACTGCATCCTTGTATGTTAACAGAGTAAGTGTGAAAAGCAACACTTTTGCAAGCAGCTGATACACAAAAGAATGCAGTCTTTAGGTTGACCAGAAGTATTTTCAAACTGACAGAAATGCAAAGAATTATTTTAGCCACAAAAAATGAAAATTATATTTCAAGAGGAACATCTCACTTTCTGATTTCTAAAAGAAAATATTTGATCTTGCTGCTTGAAAATGTTTTACTGCTTAAATGTAGCTACCATTTTCTTTAGAGTTTTTGCAAAGGCAAGAGCCTGGCTACCCTAAAACCTTTCTCTTATTTAAATTATTTACTTGGAAAGCTGCACTCCAAAAAGTTCTCCCACTTATCAAAAATGCTTTCATAATTTTTTAGTTACATCATCCAGAGTCATTGTTCACATTACTTTGAGTTTTCACAGCTATTGCAGTGGTACAACAACAGCAGCAGCACACAAGAACTAAGAGAAAGGATGAAAGATGCTGTGCCTTGAGGGCTGGGTAGGGGGCCAAGGCCAGGCAGCCACATCCCCTTCAACAGCCTGAAATCAGGCAAAAACTTGTACTGGTTTGGAAGAATAATGCATATGCATAAACTGGCTTCTGTTTCCTGAGATAAGGCTTGTTGGCAGGGGATGCATCCAATATGACTGCTTCTAGCAAGCCAGCATTAGAACCTTTGGGGCACATGTACATCTCTCTGTAAGGAAATGTGCCATGATGAAAAAGAACATGGGATCTCCACTGTGATCTGGTAGGGCAGAGATGTCTCCTGATGTGCTTTCTACAACTTCTACGAGTGCATAGGAAGGAGATTTCTTAAGGATGGAGATGGGAACAGTGCTGCAACCAGTGCCCTCAGACCAGGCTCCCTGCATAAACCACTGAGCCCGTGGTTTGGCAGCAGGCTGGAAACAGAATGCTTTTGACTCCATCTCTCACAACACAGTCCTGGAAAATTTGACCGCCCAGGGTTTGTGCAGGGGCATTCTGCTGGTTCAGAACTCTCAGGATGGCCATATCCAGAGAATGGTGGGGAATGGTGCCCCATGCAGTTGGTGTCTGGTCACTGGTGGTGTCCCCAGTGCACAGTCCTGTTCAGTGTCTGTTCCTGCTGATTTGGGTACAGGCATTGAGGGTACCTTCAGTAATAAATTTGTGATGACACTGAGTCGATGTGCTGGAGGGTAGAATGGCTCTGCAGGGGGATATGGACAGGCTGGATTGATGGTGTGAAGTCAGCAGGATGAGATTCAAGAGGACCACGGACTGTGTCCTGCCCTTATGTCCCAAGAAGCCCCTGCAGTGCCCCAGGATGGGGCCCAGAGGGAAAAGCCCTGGGTGTGCTGGCCAACAGCAGCTGAATGTGATCTGGCATGTGCCCAGTGGCCTCCTGACATTCTGTGTCAGCACTAGCATGGCCATCATGGCCAGCAGGACCAGGGCAGTGATTGTCCCTCTGTGCTGGGCACTAGGGAGGGCACACCTTATATTCTGTGTCCAGTTCTGGTCCCTCATTTGAGGAAGGATGTTAAGGTTCTGGAGCAGTTCCAGAGAAGGAAGCAGAGATGATGAAAAGTCTGGAGCCCAACTCCTGTGAAGAGTGAGGGTGGTGGTGTTGGTCAGCTTGGAGAAAAGGAGGCTCAAGGGAGATTTCATTGCTCAATAACTGCCTAAGAGGAGGATCTACCCACATGAGGTTCAGTCTCTTCTCCCAGACAGCTACAGATAGGATAAGAGGACACAGTCTAAAACTATGCCAGGGAGGTTTATTTTGGACACTATGAATAGTTTCTTCACAGAAGGGATAATTAGATATTCGAATGGGCTGCCCAGGGAAGTGGTGGACATCATTGTCCCTGGAGAAGTTTAAGGAAAGAATGGACGTGTCACTCAGTGCCATGGTTTACTTGATATGGTGGTATTCAGTCAAAGGCTGGACTTTATGATCTGAGGTCTTTTCCAGCCTAATTGATTCTGTGATTGTTTTGAGTCCCTTTAAATTCCTCTTTTAGGCAGATTCTGCAGTGTCTGTGACCTGTTGAGCCCTTTGTGGATGGCTTAGTTTGCACATTATGATGTGCATAGAGTGTTTTGGGTTAAAGGGACCTTAAAGATCCTCTAGTTACAACCACCCAACCATCATAAACAGGGATGCATAAACTAGATGAGGCTTCTCCAAAGCCCACCCAACTTGCCTTGAACACTTCCAGTGCTGCTACACCCGAAGTTTCTCAGGGCAGCCCATTCCTGTGCCTTACCACCCTCATGGTAAAGAATTTCTTCCTAACATCTATTCTAAATCATTGTTATTTCAGTTAAAAACTGTTCCCCCTTGTCCTATAACTATCTGATCCCTTGACTGTGGTTATCTACTCTCATTACTGTGCTTCTGACTCTTTAGGGAGAACCCCCATCTCTAGAGACTTTGAGGAGACTCATCCAAGAGGAGTTATCCAAGCAGTTAGATGGTAAGTAATCAGTACCAAGAATCCAGAGGATGGATCTGAGAGTATGAATGATGCTTTGCATAACTGTGCTGGCACCTGAACCTCTCCTCTTAAGGAAGGTAGTATTGCAGCAAGCTTGCTAGGAAGATGTGTGACATGCAATAGCACAGAAAGTAATCAGAGTAGATTGTAAACTTTCTTTTGAGGTCCCAGCTGGAGAAGAAATGTTCCTGATTTTTGCCTGTGACTTTTGGTACTCATCAGTATAAGAAGAGGGGCTGGGGGGGTATATGGGCTGCTGTTTATCTCAAAGTATGTGAATTGCAGACGACTACTGATCCCATTGACAGTGAGATGCAGAGCTGTAGTTCTTCTCACACAGCTCATGACCCCACTGGGACACAGCTGCAGGCATTTTATTCTAAAGATCACAGGTGAATAGGGTAATTATTTCATAGATTTTATTTACACACTCTCAGTCTTCAGTGTATCCACACCAGCCTGAAAGCATTTAAGATCAATGAAAGGAAGATAGAATGCTCTTCTCCCTCTTTCTGTGATGCTGAGTGTTTGATGAGCTCTCAGGGTTGTCATGGTGTAACCCCAGTCAGCAGCCAAGGCCCACACAGCTGCTCACTCATTCCCTCACTTGCAGGATCAGGGAGAATCAGAAGAGTAAAAGCTGAAAACTCATGGACTGAGATAAAAACAGTTTAATAGGGAAAGCAAAAACTGCACCCAGAAGCAAAACAAAGCAAGGAATGAATTCTGTGCCTCCCATGGGCAGGCAGGGGTTCAGCCATCTCCAGGAGAGCAGGGCCCCATCACAAGTAGTGGTTACTTGGGAAGAAAAACACCATCACTGCAAATGTGCCCTCCTCCTTCTTCCTCCCCTCCCATTATATACTGAGCATGATGTCATATGGACTTGACCTCTTTGGTCACTTTGGGTCACCTGTTGTGGCTGTTTCTCTTCCCAACCTCCCCTGCTCCCCAGTTTCCTCCCCAGTGTGGCCATGGAAAAACAGAAAAGGCCTTGGCTCTGTGTATGCCCTGCTCAGCAAGAACAAAAACATCTCTGTATTATCAACACAAATACAAAACACAGCCCCATGCCAGCCACTGGGAAGAAAATTAGCTCCACCCCAGCAAAATCAACATGGTTGTTCAGGGTCTTAGCACTGAAATGGTGGGCAGTGTGTACCTGCCTGAAACAGCCTGGAACAGGAAAAGTTTTCTCCTTACAGACCAGCCATGTAGCATCTGTGTGTAACAAAAGCACTAAGAAAAGACTCTCCTTTTCAGATCAGCAGTGGTCCCAGTTTAACAGGGTGCCAACTAAAGGAAGGAATATTTCAGATTCTTTGAGAACAAGGAGCAGAGGATGACAGAAAAGCTTATGATAAAGGGTGAAATTTAAGAGAAAGTTAAGGCTACCAAGAAATGAGATTTAAATAATTTAGAGAGGATTGGGGAGTCACAATCATAGATTATGGAGGGGACAAAAATGAGTGGCCCTGGAAAATTGATCTGTGATTGACAGTACTTGGGCTTTCCTGGGCCCCTTCTGACTCTCCATCTCTTGGAGCATAGTCCTTCTAGTCTAACAAACCCATTTCCCTTTCTTCACAGCAAAGTTACCCTACATCCTGGCTCAGATACAGCCTGCACAGGTAAAAGCATCCCATGGCAGACCAGGACCTCCTGGTCCCCCTGGGAAGGAAGGGCTCCCAGGAAGAACTGGCCCTCCAGGGGAGCCTGGCCGGCCTGGACAGACTGGGTCTGAAGGGCCACCTGGACCCATCGGTCCCAAAGGTCAGTGAAACTTGGTGTGTTGGGGCAGGCCAATACAAGGATGTCCACTCCATTTTGGCATCCGCCTTTCCTTTTAGTAGCATATAAATTGTCCTTAAAATACAGATGTTGAAAGTGACCTCAGTCTGTTGAAGCAGAGGTGTTGAATATGACTGGTGTGTTCCACCTCTAGCAAAACTAGAGTGGGGCAAGTCTTCATTCCCATTTAATGTCCCTTCTCAGAGGATTGGCCACAATTAGGAACTGTTTTTACCAAATATACTGGCTTCAGTGTGGATGAAAGACCTATAGTAGTGTTTAATTCTGTAGAGCACTCTCATCAGTTCCTATTTTTTCTTTCTCTCTCTACAGGAGAAAGAGGAGCAAAGGGTGAGAAAGGAGACACTGGCCTTGGCCAACGAGGGGAAATGGGTCCTCCAGGAATTCCAGGTGTGTTATTCAGAACATCCCACAAAACACATCACTTTGAACCACTACCAGGACACAGGTCTCTGTGAGAGATCTCTAAAGATATGATCAAGATGACATAAAAACAACATACAGGATTTCTGTAGAATGTGGCCCAAAGGGAAGAACTGTCTCACTGACATCATATCTGGCCACCTTTATTTCCTCAGCTTGATTAATGAGTACACTGAACCATCTCAGTTACAGATAAGTTAATTGACCTTTGGATCAAATCCAAAGTGAAGCTTTAATTATTAGATGCACTGTGAAGTGTTTTCTCTGTCCTTGGAAGAATCTTCCTGTGACCAAACTGAACCCAGAGGTTCAGGCATCTTCAGATGTTAGAAAAGGTCATATTGAACACCTGTGCCTTGGGGATACAGCTTCTCCTTTACTGTTACTGACAAAGCAGCAGCAAATACAGTTTGTCTGCATTCTGAAATTAGGAACCATTGATCATTTTTGCCTTCACTGCATTCTTGGGGAAGAAACTATGAGAAGTCCTCATAACCCCAGGGTCTGCATTTGGCAGACTGGCTTTGCATTACCTTCAAATAATAATGTGCCCACTATGCACTGCAGCAGTGAGTTATCTCCCCAGGCTGAGCCTCCAGCCCCACTCTCACCTCCTCTCAGTGAGGACTCTCATGCAGCTTCATGACTTCAGCAGGGAGATAGAGGAAGAGCAGCCATATCAGAGCTGAGCATCCCAAGGTTGCCATAGGAAGTGGAAATCTTTATTTCAGAGAAGACACTCTGGTTATACCTTGAGATAGATCCTAGCCAAATCCAAACCTGTGGAAGCTGCTGCCTGCATCCCAGGTTGGCAGCAAAGCCATCTCTGAGTACTGCACGCTGGGGATGTCACTCTGGTGCCTCTCACCAAGGGCATTTTGTTTCTGTTTCAGGCCTCCCAGGGGAGCCTGGTTATGCCAAAGATGGGATGCCAGGACCTCCTGGCCCTCCAGGTGAAGCTGGTGTGCCGGGTCTGGCAGGGCCCCAGGGCCCCCCGGGAGCCAATGGACAGTGTGACCCCTCTCAGTGTGCTTACTATGCAAGCCTGGCTGCCCGGCCCCCCAGTGTCAAAGGGCCGTAGCCTGCAGGGAGCACCCCCTGACTTGTTTTGAAAACTTGAATTCCTCACACCTGCCAAGAGCTCTCCAGTGTCTTCAGCTGTGTTTCTTTTGTGGGAGGCCTTCTAAAGCCAACAAATGCTGCCGGTCGGTCAGATTATTTTTATGAATTATAATTATTATTATTATTATCGTTGATGTGATATGTGAACTTATTTTTTGTTTGTTTTCTCTAACATCAGGGCATATTAAAATGCTAAAAATAAGTGGTTTTTTTTTCCTCTTTTGAAAAGCATATAATAGCAATGTGTTGTATGACTGTTTATGCAAAACCATTCCAATGCCAATTTTTTTATCTGTTATCTGATTGATTCTTTCCAAAGCTTTATCCCTCACCTTTTTAACTGAAATCAAATCCTGCAGCCTGGAGCATTAACTGTGATACACAGGCACAGGATTGTTGGTGCTATTTGCCATCCACATGGAGGAGAGGAAGATAAAGTCATGCCAAAGCTGGAAAAGATATGTCCAGTACATCCAACTCCCAATGGACAATTTTGAACAGCTAGTGTGTGCTTTCCAGAAGATCCCTGTTAAGTTTAATATTCTTCTGCTGATAAATGAATCAATATTCTATAGGAGCTACTTTTTCATGGAGTCATGTGGGATTTCATAGTAAAGGCCTAAAGGGACAGAAGATCTAAACCTCTCTGTACTGGAGAGTTTTGTTCCAAGAGATGGAACTTACTTACCTCAGTCAGGGAGATGCCTTTTCAAGGTTATCCTCTGTCAGGTCAAGGATGCCAAATCCCCTGTGCACTGTCAGCATATGCACAGCTCCCTACCACTGCTTTACCCGAAATCAGCCAGAGCAGCATAGGAAGTCCCCTGGTATTAACAACTCAGGAAACTAACTGTGACCCAATTCACTGTTTTGGTTGATCCATTATGACATAACTTAGCAAGTTGTGTTACTTAGAGGGTTGGTGCATAGTGCAGGCTGGTCTAGGAGGATGTTGGTCTTTGGTGAACGGATCAGAGCAAAGTGATGTTCAGAATCATGGGAGAAATTGTGTTTGAGGGTGAAAGCAACAAGCCAGACAGAGACCATTTCTCACTATCAGCTAATTGCCAAAATCAACCTGAGAATTCAAAGACAAAGTAGAAAGGGGATGGAGTCTGAAAGACCTTCATAACAGGTAATTTGTGGGTTTAACCCTCTGACCAAGCTGTGTCCACCCACAAAGTGCAGATCTGAGAAGTGATCAGGCCTTGGGTATGTGCCAGCCAGCAAAGCAGCTGCATTTTCAAACCTTTTCTGCACAAAGCAGTTTGTAGTGAGAGATGGGAGTAATGGACCTGACACAGGCACTAAGTGCTGAATGTGTTTGGGAATCTCATCTGCTCTTTTGGAGTCAGAAAAGAGGCACCCTGCTCTGCTAACACATTCACCATATGGCATGGTGCTTCCAAACTGGCCAGCCCAAGCAGAAGCCACAGCTGTCAATAACCAGCCCAGAATCAAACCCTGAGGCTAAAGCCCAGAGATAAGCATTTGCCAGCCTTGGAGTCTTTTCTCACCCAGTAGCAGATAAAATTTGCCTCTGCTTTACTGAAAAATAAAATTAAATAACAAATACAAATGCCAGGGTTAAACAAAGTCTTTACTGTGTAGCTCTCAATGGTGCTATTTTTGCTATTTCCTATGCAAATAAACTCTTTGATTTGATTTTACTGTGTTTCTTGCTATGGAAAGACCAATCAAAGTGAAAATACCATGAAGTGAAAAGCTTGCCACTTTTAAGTCATTCTCAATGGTATATCTGTTACTGTGCTGCATCTTGGGTTAGCTTGCTGGATTTTAGTATTAAGCAAATGTGCTGGTCACATATTTAACAGAAACATATTTCTTAGTCCAGACTGAGATTTCATCTTTTCAGTGGTGAGGCAGAACAGGGTCTCTATTTGAGAGTATCTCCTAACATGGGATAAGACATTGTTTTGGGCAAACATGGTGGTTATGAACAAGTGTTATGGAGGTCAAACATGTTGACTGGGCCATGCAAATGTGACATTTGATTCCTGTCATGATGGCGATTCCTTTGTCTCTACAGGCTCTCTCTCATTTTGTGTCTGATGTGCCATGCATGTCATAGAATTCACACATTCTAGTGCACCATGAGAGGGGAATATACATAGTGATATTCTGTTAAACAAATTCAGAATCATTTGGGTTGGAAGGGAACTCTAAGGGTCATCTAGGTGCAGGTGAGATGGTGCAGTGGCATCCAGAAGAAGGAGATTAAATGGTGTTTTTGATAACCCTTTTCATTTGAATGACTGTGGGAGTCATTTCCAAGAGTCTATATTTGGAACACAAAAAACACACTTGCATCTTTAATAGCAATTGAAAAATCTGCATGAGTTAGACACAGACTACATTTCTGAGCATTTTCCACCCATAAAAGGGGACACAGCCTAATTCCTTTTGCTCCAGCACATTCCCTAGCATATGGCTATCTGTTCAGTCTGTTCCCAGAGACACCCCAGACTGTCTCTGTGCCCTGAATTCCGTGGGTGCCATTTCCCTGCTTTTTCTTAAACCCTGTTTTCTCTCCAGCCAGTTAAATGACATTTACCAGGCAGAATCTGTAGTTAGAGAGCAGAGTACAAGACATGAGCTGCAGACTCAGATCAAGACCCATGTTTGTACTCACCCAGATTTTAGTCATCAAAGGGAGGTTTCTATAGCTGCCACCTCTTACAGAAGCAAGCCCTACAGGAATGTGCCTAAAAGGACACCTGCAACAACAGGTAAGAAAGGAAGGTGTATTTGGAGGATTTCAAAAATTGACACGGTTTTTGCTTCAGTCTGTTTGTATTTGCAGTCTTTGGAAAGGTGGGCTGAGATTACTTTCCAAAGTAGGTCTGCCATCTGGGAAGCCAGCAAACCTACAAGTACAGCCCTGGGCATGGTCAGAAGCTGCCCTGTGGAAAATGTCTCTGTGCCAGAGCAGGTGACTCTGTGTGTACTGTCTGTCCAGCAGTGAGCAAGGTGAGCACACAGGCACGAGGTGCCAGGTAGGGCAGGAACATGCTGGTGCCTCTCTCCTAACCACCTCTGAATAAAGGAAAGTGGTGGCTTTGGCATCTCAGAGTTCCTGTCTCTGCAACCAAGTGTGTGGTTAATCACCATACAGTCTATTCACTGAGTCTGAGGTTTAAAACTGGAATAGGCTGATTTATTTTTTTTGGATTTTGTTTTGGCCCTGTGGCAATGTACTGCTAAAATTGCATTAGAGACCCAGAGAATATATTATTCAGATTTTTAAAAGGTACACATGGCAGTTATGGCACCACTGTCAGTTGCTCTTTTATCCTTTTTTTTTTAAATCATGTGTAAATTACTGTAATTATAGCAAACAGACCATTTTTTAATTTAATTTTTTGCCTGTCAAATAAACAAATTACAAAGACAGAACAAAGCAATGGATTCTTTTGGGAAAAATATTTTTTGTGTTAAATTATTTAACAATTTCTACTTGTTTTCTAAGCAGTTTTGAATTAGCTGCTTCTTGGAAGCTGCAGCAAATGCCTGTAGGTTTGGTTTTTTTCTTTCCAGAGAGATATAATAAAAATACTGTGGCAGCTAAGACTCTGTAAATCTGTGCTCTGACCACAGAACTGGTTAGAAGAAAAATACAGATTTTACATTCTGGGCAATTATTAAAAAAAAAAAAAAAAAAAAAAAAGTTTAAAAATTATATATATATATATATATATAAAAACACCTGAATTAGAGTCTTCTGTTGGTTCAGTCTTTTAATGTGGAAACTGGCCAAGCTCTGCCCTCTTAAAGATTGCATTTGACAACTTCTGGAGCAGAACTTGGTGCCTGGGAATGGCTGAGTGTCATTATCCACAATATATGGGGCCAGAGCCACTGACAGGGACAGGCTGGTATGATGTAGGACCTAGGGGAGCCTTTCCAGAGCTTCAGGAGTCAGGCTGTGCTTTTGTGGCTCCAATGAGAGTTGTAGAGCCTGGAGATCCATTCAGTTTATCCTAAAGTATTCAGCTGCAGCATCTGAGCCGTGTTGCCTACATTAACTACATCTCCATGGAAAAGGGATCTTCTGGTAGCTTTGTCTTCCACCATCAGTAGCTCACATCCCCCCTGATGTGGGGTTATTCATGTTACAGGTGATGGCAAATCAAGTGTTCTGTGACCAGCAGCCAGGCTGGAGAGGGGCAAGGTTATGGCAGGAGCTTGTACTGTCTTTGGGCAGTGAAAACTTTATTAAAATTACTGTACTAACTCAACAGTTACAACACAGACTGAAAAAATCTACAACTGTGAGCTGGATCCCAGTGCTGGTGAGGGTTAAGGTGGTTTCTCCATGGCATGGCAGGAAGAGCAGCATAGGGATGAACCAGTCTGGAGTTGAAGGGAGGCTCCTGCCCCAGTCTGCAGCCCTGGCAGGCTGAGCATCCACCAGAGACCACCAAGAGTCCTCCTTGCTGCTCATCTGCAGAGCTGCTGGAGGAAGAGTCTCTTATCAGCTACCCAGTTGCCTCCTACATAGTAAATTTGGTAGCTGAGGCCTTTAGGGCAATATAGGTCCATCAGGGTTTGGATTTTTCTTTTAACACCTTTGTAAATGGTGAAGTTGAATTAAGAAAAAACCTGCTTAATTTTCTTGATTTGGTTTAAAACTGTTACTTACATACATAGTAGATACTTGTCTTCTGACTTGTGAAATGGGAACAACTGCTTAGAAAAGCATGAAGATGTGATGAAGAGGAGACTGCTTTTGGTAGTTGCTTTACAAAGCAGATTTTTGTTGTATGGGTTAACATCTAAATACCTTGCAGGGCTTGGCTCCACAATATTGATGCTGGCAATGTTGTTGAAGTTTGTCTGAACTGAGAGTGAGACCATCCTGCTGGGTCTCTAGGGGATTTTCTGTTGAAAATGTGGGCTCTTTCTTGTTACTTTACATTTTGTGGAATAAACTTTATGTAGAAAGCACAAGGGGACAATGAGGATCATTAATCATACTCCCAACATTCCTGTCAGCCTCAGGAAGAAGGATGTCCTGCAAGATGGAGCAGAGAACCTGCCACCTTCATAAAGGAAAACACAGGGTCAAACTCCAGGTTTGAAAAAAGTGCAGCAAGAGAATGGTGCCAAAAAGCAGAGAAACTTCTTTCTGACCAGAGCTTTGTCTCTGCATGACATGTTGTCTGAAAGACTCAGGTTTGGATTTGAAGAGAAAAGCATGTTCAAGCAGAAGGCAGCACATGCAGCAATTTGGTTTATTTCACAGGACAGATGTATTTGACAATGTGTTCTTAGAGACACATTTTCCCCTTAGCAATGTAGGGGATGGTTTTCACCCATTTGAAATTATTGTCAGCGCAATAAATTCTTCAGCACCTTCTTGATGGGAGCTGAGTCTTATTTTTATAGTTATTTGTGAGGTCTGTTGGAAAGCAACCTTCTTCTGCAAGTGAAAATCTCACTTTTTCTTGGCTGCTGCATTTGTGTCTGATGTACAGATATTTCTGAGTTATTGTAACCATTCATGTTTATGAAAAATTATTGGATTCTCTCAAGTTCTGCTGAATCTTTTTCATGTAAAATCTATCCCTGGAAGGTTTCAAGGCCAGGTTGGATGGGGATCTGAGCAACCTGGTCTAGTGGATGGCATCCCTACCCATGGCAAAGGGGCTGGTACTAGATGATATTTAAGGTCCCATCCAACCCAAAGAATTCTGTGATTCTATCCCAGGAGCCTGAAATGCCTAAGCAGCCTCACAAGCAAGTTTTCTCTTACAGATGCTGAAAATTTATATGGGAGAAATCCAGGGCTTGATTTCAATATGCTTTTGGTATTTGAACTCTGAATCCAAGTCAAGGGTGACAGCTGGTGTATGCTAGGCCTTAAAATGTGTATTTCAGGGTGAAAACCAATTAAAAAGCACTAGAATCTAGAATGTAAGAGAGAGAGTTGAAGAAGAATCCCCAGATCCTCTTGCCAGCATTGTCTGAACAGACAGCTACTACCACTCACCCCCCACCTGTGCAGCCACACACTCCCCTGGTGCTGGAATACAGGTTCCTGCAAATTCAGGACCATTCTGATCTGAGATGATCAGAACTGGGGAAGCTGGGAAAACAAAGCTGACATGCAAGACCTGACCTTCACAAGACCTTTTCTGGTAGACTACACCTCTAAGACATTGTGTTCTACCTCTAATGGCTTGTGGGGTGCTGTGGAGACCTCTCTCCTTGAGAAGGATTTGAAATGGCTGTCCTGAAAATTTTTTTTTAGCTGGAAGGCTTAAGGATTAGAGGATGAAGTAAAAGAGGTCAGCTTTCTCAGCCTGAGGCTTCAAACCCACAATTTTCTCCCTCCAGAAAAATGCCTTGCTGTCTACATCACATGCTGTGCTGAGTGGCTTGGCATAAACCTGGCATTTTACACATCTCCAAAACCTTTGACAGAAAGGAATAAAAATTTGCTTTTAAAAATGCCAGAGCACTTTTGTGCTGCCAATGCAACACAAGAAAAATGGTATCTCCATGGTGTAGGGTTCCACACACTTAGCAGGAGGGAGGAGGACCTCCAGGTTTCAAAACTGATCCTTTATTGTGTTTGCCAAATGTTAAAGGCACAAACTGACCTGAGGACAAGATATGTTCATGGTTCCCAGTTCCCAGGCCACCAGCTGTTACTGGCTTCTTCTTGTCCCATTTACCATGTTCTTGCCCCATTTACCATGTGCTTTATCTACTCTGCATTGCTGCTTCCATTGCAATCCCATTCACTGTGAGCTCTTCAGGCAAAGGCACCCTTGATCCTTCCAGATGGAGAGAGCTACACACAAGCAGAGATTTGATCAAATCTGCTGAAAAGCAGAGGCAGTTTTCCCTGTCTGAGCACTGCTCACTGGTTGCAGCCATGAGAGGCCATGTCACAGCCCAGGAGCTGGGTTTGTGTGCTCTGCAGAGCAGGAGGGAAACACCTGACCGTGTCAGAATGCAAGATGTTTACTCAGTGGGATGTATCTGAGCAACTCAAACACTGCCTGTGTGTTGGTAACGTGCCCAGCAGAACATAAAGCTGACAGAGAACCCTGATCCACCAAAAACCTCCGAGGTTGCTTGTGGAGCGTGCAAGTAATTGTGACTGACTGTCTCCACTCAGCCAGCCACTGTTCTGGTGGGATATGGAAGCACTCAGCTCTCCCAGACGTGCCTGTCCAGCTCCTAATCCACTCTGGAGGTACCTTACAGAGTACAATCCGAAATGCCAAGGGAAGAAGAAACTCAAGATCTCTGGCAGAGAGCTGCTGTCAGTTCCCATACAGGTCTTTGGCTTGGAGCAGCTGCAGGTGCTGGAGATGAGCCCTGAGCGGGAGAGCTGCCTGAGGTACAGGATGGAGCTGCTCCCCCAGGAGATCGGCCTCCTCAGGAACCTCACCTGCCTCCACGTGGACTCCAACAACCTCAAGAAAATCCCTGCTGAAATTGGCTCTTTGAGCCGCTTGGAGAGGCTCACTCTGAGCAACAACAGCCTGAGCTCCCTGCCTGCAGAGATGGGGGCACTCCAGAGGCTGCACAGCCTCCACCTTGCCAACAACAGCCTCACTGAGCTGCCTGCACCCCTCTGCCAGCTGAGGAGCCTCACCTTTCTGGATGTGAGTGACAACAAAATAGACACCATCCCCTCCAGCATTCGGCACCTGGAGAAACTGGAAACCTTGTTGCTGCTCTTTAACTCACTGGAGAGCCTTCCTGAGGATATCTGCCTTCTAAGGAATCTGCACACACTTTGGTTGGGAAACAACCATCTACAGTCCCTTCCAGCAGCCTTTGGGGAGCTGGTGAACCTGGACTGGGGATACAACTACTGCTCATGCAATTTTGAGGGGAATCCACTGGAGAGTCCTCCCCCTGATGTCTGCAGCAGAGGCCCTGAAGGGATCAGAGACTATTTCTCATCACTTCGTAGGATTTGGAGAAACTGAACCACTGGTGTCAGTGCTCTGGAAGTGACTGTGATAGATTTATCCTGTGCAAATCATCTGCACAAGCAAAATGAGTTTCAGAAAGAAAGGTCTGGTGAAACCACCCTGTGGAGCTCAAAAGCTTCCTCTCTGCTGTAAGGTGATTTCTCTGGCAGTCTTTTTTTTTTTTGTTGTTGTTTGTTTTCTCTGTTTTGTTTTGTTTTCTGTTTTTAAACTAGTATTGAACAGTGGTGTAAGCCTTTCAAAAACTCATTCAGGGACAACTGTAATATTTTTTCATATTTATAGTTGCATAGACTTTTCTCAGGAAATGTTGCAGACAAACACCGAGTCTGAGAAAATAAGCAAGTCTGAAATGATAGAGTCAGGTAAACAACTGGTATGTAAATAGCAATAATCTGTACTCTCTGTTTGCACACTGGGTTGGGACTTAAGTCTGGACTGGAAATAAGTGCATGCTGAGATTTCTGGAAGCTTTTAAGGTCATTCTAATTTGTGAATTTGGCTTTGTTCAGGTAGCCCAGAATCTCATCATTTCCCCTGGTATTTTGCATGAAACACACAGGTTGAATCAGCCCACGCTTCTGTCTGGCTCTGGATAAAAAGCAACCTGTATCCATGCCCCAATTATTGTTCAAACAATGTCTCCATTGCTTTGGCAGGACATAGTGTGTTTCACAGTCAGGGCTGTCACTCCCTGGAGGTAGCAAGGACCTGGGCTGGATGTGCCATCCAGATAAGAGCCCAGAGATACAGCTCCTTGGAGCTTGGTGATGCACAGGGCAGCCCAGATTTAGAGCAGGCAGCACAAGCAGAAAAAGTTTCCACTTTCACTGAGTCTGGGAAAGTGTTCAGAGCTATTAAAATACGAGTATGCAAACTTCCTGAAAGGGAACATTCTGAGAATCCCTGTCATAATCATAAAAGGCTTCATCAGTGTTACATTATGGAAATCTGCTGAGACTCCTTTCTGTTTCATTTTGCTCTCTCTTCCCCCTATCATCAACATTTTCCTCCCACCTCTCTTTAACTTTGCTCTTCGTGGGTGTTTTCTCTGTGGCTACTCCATCTGACATTTGTGTTTAATTATTTTCTCATCACCAAAAACCTCTAATTTCCTTACAAATCCTTTTCTTTCCCCTCTGTCTCCTTTGTTTCC
The DNA here is from genome assembly GCF_903797595.1 of Erithacus rubecula. Taxonomy (NCBI): domain Eukaryota; kingdom Metazoa; phylum Chordata; class Aves; order Passeriformes; family Muscicapidae; genus Erithacus; species Erithacus rubecula. Next base: position 142,256,693 of record NC_136689.1, read on the forward strand.
TAGTTCTCCTTTGGCCAGAGAAAGATGCAGTTCTCTGTATTTCCTGGAAGGAAGGGCTGAGTCAGGCCTGGTGGGAGCTGAGCATGTTCTTACAGCGTTCAGAGAAAAAGGGAGAAAGGCAGAGACACTGATACACAGGCCATTCATTCTCTTGTTCAGTGTCCTGTCATTTTCTTCTCCTTATAGCAAAGATCAGCACAAGGGGATCTGAATCAATGCTGAAATTTTTCTGGGTGACAGAAGCACAACTCCAGATATGCTGAACACAAACGGATTTTTACATTGCTCTGCCCCTGACCTCTGTGAATTTTTCAAACCAGCTGTGACTTTTTGGTGTCATGGTAACCAGATTCATTATATCAGTGGGCTATCACATAGAGATAAATGAGTGCATGGCAGTAGCAATTACATCACACCAGCTCATTCAGCTTTCCTGCAGCTGATTATTTCTAAGATATGTGACATAGGAAAGAAAGGACTAAAGGGACCGTGGTGCCTTGCTCAGTTGGCTTTTTCTGTGGCAGCATAGAGAACTGGAGATGAAAGAGCAGGACAATGAACTTCAAGTGTGTGACAGTTCGGGGGTTTTTTTCAGAGGAGATTTGGGGACTGTGTAAAGTAGTTCCTGAAACTCAGGCAGAGGCTGTATCAAGGTTTTGTTCCTGTTCCTGTTATTCATGCATTCTCCAGACCTCATACAGGTCTTATTTCCCCAGTATTTCTGCTATTTCCCCATTTCTGTGACCCCATTTAATACATGCAGGCACTTCCTGAAGCTTGTCTGGTATGACACATGAGGTTAAAGGCAGATTCAGTGGGGCCCAAGTAAAGACAAGGTTATCATCCTGGCTCTGGGCACGTGTGAGAATGAAATTCTGGTAATTGTGGTCTTTTTAGAGGATTGAGTCTAACACACAAAATCCAGAGCATCATCTTACACAGGTGCTAAGAGGGACAAATTTATCGTGTCAAACCCTTCAGGTTCAATGTTGCTGATTTTATTCTACATTGCACAGGGTTTGGGCTTGAAGTTCCATTTCCAATTTTGACTGTCTTTCCCTTCTGCATCTTGGCTGGTGATTCCTCAAAGGCAAGCTGACTGCAGCTTCTTTGAGGCCTACATAGCAACTCAAAACTTTCACTTTTGGTTTTAGCCAGTCAGAATTCACAGGTTTTGTTTAACTAATCCTCTCTCCAAAACCCACAAACATAATTTGTGAAGTTTGATTGTATCTGTTAATAATATACCTGTCATAGCTAGAAGTGAATGGAGCTAAAAAAGGGGACTTAAAGAATTAAAAAAAAAAAAATGGAGTCTTTAAAAAGCAGTGGCAGTATTGCCATTATAATTCTCTAGTCTACTGGGAGGAGAAATTCTGTGAAACTTAATCAAGTGAGGGAACTTTGACCATGACTGAATATGTTACTGAGATATGTCCTGACACCTTGCTGTCTGTTTTCCCTTCTTTCCCCTTTGTCCTGATTGCTTCCAAAATCCCACTTCTCAAAGTGGGAATATTCTTTGTTTATAGTTCATATTCTTTGCAGTATTCTGGCATCTGTGTTAATGACATAGTTATGCAGAGCAATAAGTAGATCCTGGTGTTGTCATTAAGATGGCATTAAAATCTAATCTCAAACTGCTTATCGGGTATTTGTTGTACTTTATGTATTGTTGCTAAGCATCCTCCTTTGCCTGTGCTCATTAAAACTTCAAGTGTTAATATCAGAGAATGGTAAACTGCTAGGATATAGGGATATAGGCCCCTGGTGAAGAGACATGGAAATAATCCATACTCATGGTGGGGGGAAGAAGGGAGAGGGGAAATTGTTAAACCTGTCATTCAGTGTTGATGGGAGTTGTGCTTGCATTTCCCTTTGCCCTGTCCTGCACTGCAAACAGCCTGGCCTAGGAGAGCATCATCCCCTGGAAACACACAGAACTTCCATCTGAAGACTTTGAACTCTTGCAGCAGAGAGTAATGAAATGTAAAAGCAGTGAGTGAAAATAGCTCCAAATAGAAATTCAGGGAAATATTATATATAAGGGCAAAGGGCTATTTAATTTAACATACAAGTACATAACACTTCACAGGCTGGTAGCTCGAGCTGGACAAGTTCTGACTACAGATAAGCTACATATTTTTAATGCTGGAGAGTTCACCTCAGGATACTGCAGATTCTCTACCCCATGAAATCTGAAAATCCCACAGTCTTACTCACCTGAAGGTATGACTGTATAAGATTTGCCTGGTTTTATGCAAAGCAAAATTTACAAAGACTCCTTCTGTCTTTAAAGTATATGTTTACAATCTTTGGCTACCATAAATCTGAAAGATTAGGTCCCAGCATTTACTTATTTCTCCCTCAATTTGCCTTTCCATGAAATTCAGCATTATTTTTTAATGGCTGTGATCAGTACTTAAAAAGTTGAAGGTTCCTAAGTTTCATGCTCAAGACTCTTGAGGCCAGTGATGGAGTGTCTGAGTTGGCAAAACAAAAAAGAAAAAGAAGTTGCTGTTCTCCTCATGTCTGTTGGATTCCCAAGATCACGAATGGAAGACTGATCCTGAATTCACCTTGAGTGGACTTTAATGCCAGTTTTCAGTTCTCTGAAAGGTGTTGAGGTTGATCAACTGGGCATGCTGCATAGTAGCAGCCTTCAAAGGAAATGTGACTTTGCAGACTGCAAACAAAGAAACAGAAAACAATGGATGCTTCATGTACTGTCCTACATGAATGACAAACATATTTGGTATCAGACAGTGGTAGCTTGTGAATGTGATCTTGTTGGGGACAACGTCATCCCCATCAAGAGAGGCCCCTGTCCTTGCTGGCTGCATGGACTCCAACACCACCTGCCCTTCTGTCTTCCTCTGGGCTCTGCAGCCTCATCTCAGAACTCAAGTGTCCAACTGTAGCAATGACAGTTTTCAGGTGATTCAGCACTGAGTCCCTGCAAGAGGCTCAGGTCTGACATGAATCCAGAGGATTGACAGGTTTAGTAATGATTGAATGCAAATGTCTCCTCACTGCCAGAGAAATCACATTCAATGGAACATGTTTCCCTACATTTGGGCAATGGTACCACAAAAAAAACAAAGCAATCTATCATGGGCAACTGCCATATCATTCAACACATTAATTTGCAATGAAAGCCTAAGTAGCATATCTAATGAAAATCACTCTATCCATACAAAGTATGGGTTTTGATTCCCCAGAGTGTTCTGCCCATGAACCAAGAGACAATGGTGCTTAAATAAATGTGACATCCAAGACATGGATTTCTTATGTTTAATAAAGATCTCAGCAGTCATTAATAAGCTTTTTATTTTTCTGCCACCCTATGAAAACTATAAAATCTGTTGCCATTCTCACTTCCATGCAAACAACTTTCTTTGAACAGTTCAGACAGCAAACGAGGAGATACTGATGCTACAAGCAAAGCCCAGATGGAATAACCCACACTGAGATTTTGTCCTGAAACTTGGTGGGTTTTGCCAGACTTGAGACAGAGGCAGTCTGGAGCTCATTCTGCTGAGATTCACAATGAGCTCCCACTTCCAGTCATTTCGTGCATGAAATTCATGAGGACTTGCTTTCAGCAGGACACACTGAATCCTGCATCAAAGGTATTGATCCAGCTGAGGTCAGGCCATTAGCACAAAGCTGTGTCTAAAAGAAATCTTCCAAATGTTTTGCAAGTCTCACTGCTGAAAAACTCAAACTGAAACTTTTAATTGTAAAGAAAGCTGGTTTTTGTTTGTTTTGTTTGCTATTCCCTGTTATTGAAGAGCTTCTTGTTAGACTTACTTAAGTTAAATAAAGAGTGAGCCTGCAAGTCTTTCTGCTCTGGCCATGTTTTCTACATTTCAGATAGTCCTCTTCTCCTCTGGACTATTGCTGAATAACTTTTTACTGAGCTGACACGTTCAAAGTGGACTATGACATGGTATCTGAAGTCTTCCTAGTGACAGAGGAAGAGTTGTTGCACATCTTTCATGTTATAGCCCTGTTTGTTCACTCCTGCATGGTGGCAGTTTCTTTTCTTTTCTTTTCTTTTTTTTTTTTTTTTTTTTTTTTTTTTAACAAGGAATTTACTTTGTCATACTGCAATTCCACAATTTGCTACAGACCCACTATTGGTGAATTTTAGTATTTGTGTATAGTGTAAGCTGAAGTTTGTGGCCTTTCACTTGTTCCTGCTGAATTTCAGCTTCCCCTTTCTCACCCCAAATGTTACACAATTCTTCAAAATCATTCTGAATTCAAACCCTGTCCTCAGTGCATACGATGTCTCTGAGCGTTATGCCATCTGAAAATTTAATAACCATACTTTCTTTTCTATCATCTAATTCATTAATGAAAGCATATGCCAGGACTGTATCCAGAAGAGACCTGGCTGAACTCCATTTCTGCATCCTTCCACTCTGACAAAGCACCATTGATAACTTTTCTGATATGTTATCAAACCAGCTTTGCAGCCAATCGATCACAGTCTCATCTAGGCCAGGCTGCCGGGGCTCACTTATGAGAATGCCACATGCAGCCCTTTTGAAAACCTTACTGAAGGGGTAAGATTTGTGACAGCTACTTCTCCTTTATTCTTAAGGCCTGTTACATTGCTAAAAGTGGAGATTAGATCAGTTCAACACAATTTATTCTTGACAAATCCACACGGGCTACTTGTCCTTGCTGCTACATGAAGAAGCTGTTTCACATTTCAAGCTGTGACTTGTTATCTTCCAAGGGCTTATGAAATGTGCATTTGTTCCAGAGTGTGTGCAAGTCTCAAAGGCAGGTGAGGATCATTTCCCATCCCTATCTCCCAACAAGAAATTATCTTTAATGCAACAGCCACTTGCTGTTTCAACCTCAGGCCAAAAATTCGGGGCTGCTGGGGGACCAGGACTGCAGCAGAGCTCAGTAGAGCACAAGCACATCCATGCTGGAAGGATTTGGTAGGGTCTGTTCCATGTCTTGGCCAGTCCTGATATGCTCTGGGTGGCCCCACAGTGGGAGTGGAGGGCTACTCTTGCAGTTTGGGGAGTGCAGCTCAGAAATCTGGGGTAACACTAATTTCTATTTGCCTATTTGGCTGCTCTGCAGAGGACTTCAGCCTGGTCATTACTCGGGGAAAAGGCAGTCACTGGAAGGGGGAAAAGACACAAGTCTCGAGGTACCTAACCCATTTGGGTCTTGTCCTGTCAGCTGGGAGCTCTCCTTGACTTTTTTCCTGTGTCCTATTTTCAAATGGATGTCCTTAATCCTATTTGTCAGATTCAGAATGGGCCTGAGCAGCATGGAATTTCTCTGAAGGCAGCAGGAAACAGAGTTTTGATCCTGAAGTAACTAGTTTCAGTAGCTCACAGTATGTGTCTGTGTGTGTTCCCTGGATAGCTGTGTCAACTGGACAGTATCTGTACCTTTCCACCTGTAAAAAGGCTCAGATCAGCTCAAACATCTTCTTTTGACATAGTTGAAAGGAGAATTCCTTTTTGTTCTCAAGACTAGAGCTGCCTGTTAGGAAAATGTTCCTTTGCATTGGGTCTGTATGTTCACAGAAAGAATAAGGGGAAAAAAATTATCTCACATGGTCTAAATATCTGCCAGACTGATTGCTCCTGCATCACTTCCACACTTCAGCTATTTCTAAACATCCACAGGGTGATAACAACAGGGTTCTGTTTCTAGATGCTATTGCAGAGTTTCCTTTTCAGGTCTAAAATAGGCCTTACCCAGACTGAATAACTGATTTGTTCCTAGAGCACTAATGAACCTAAATTACCCTTCTTTCATTTTTTTTTTTTTCTTCTATGAGGTTAAAGCACTTTTGCCATACTCTTGGCAAACTCTTCTGTTTGGTGGTGTCTGGGTTTGCACAACTGTGAAGGGAATATGGGACTGAGGGGCAGAGCTTCTCTGTAGATTCTTTTTGAGCTGAGTTTTTGAACTCTCAAAAAGCTGCTTGCTCTTCCAAGGACTTAATGACCCAGCTTGTTGTTCCCAGTTCTGTGTTCCCAGTTGTCTCTTTGTTTATTAGATGATATTGCTTGTTGGGAACATGCTAAACTGTTGGTCTGTATATCAAGACTTTTTCTGTTTAAAATGTTATTATTTTTTTTAGATTTTAATTCTTTTATTTGTATTATACAGGCTGACCAGTTCTGCACAGTTCTGCCACATTCTGCACAGTCTTATACACTGGGATTTTTTTGCTGTTTCCTAGAAAACTTTTGATGATCTGACTGAATGAAACTATAAAATAAAATAAGTTATATGATTCCATGTGTATGTGTATATAAGGATTCTGCATCCTCATTCAGCAGAGGCTTTGGGCAGATGTCCTGTACAGATCCCAGTTCTTTGCCCTGTTTTAATATTCAAAGCACTTTATAGACTCTTCTGGATGTCATTGTATTCATGCCAGACCTTCAGAGAGAAAGGATAATAATGGTCTGACATTATACAGGAAAAATAACATTTGCTTTATTTGAATTAGGTAGATTGTCATTGGAAATGTCTTGCATTTCAGACTGGTAGAAAGAGCATAAAGCAAAAAGATTTTTCTGTCTAGAGAACACCACATAGGGTATTCTGCAATTAATTTTCAAAATCAAATGTGCTTTCCAGTTTAAAAATCTTCCCTTGCCTCCTCCCAAATAAATTTAAATAAGAACAGTACTTTATTTCCAAATTATCAAACGTTTGTAAGTAACCCAAACCATTCTGTGATTCTTTGATTTTACATGGGCACCTTCTACCTCCTGCCCAGGCTGCAGCTCCCTCCTGGCCAAGTTTCTTCTCTGCCCATTCCACATCTTCTTGAAAACTTTTCTCTTCCAGGCATGTTTAGTTATTCTAAGGAAAGTATAAGCTTCTCCCTTCTTAGTGCTTTTGCCAGGTTGGTGCATCCACAGCAAAAGGAAATCAGCAGGGCTGCCTTTTTACTTCTTACTACAGCCTTTGAAAGGAAAACACATCAACAACATGTGAGTTTTTCTCTCAGTGTGAAATTATTAATTTCTTTGCTTTTTACACCCCCCTCCACTCCAGCAGTTTTTGTTCTAAAAATAGTGCTTGTTTTTCAATTAAATCAACTAATTTTGAGCTAATATGTTAATTAAAATTAAACATGTTTGGGGCTGAATTCCAAGTCTCTGTGGGATAAAGGACACCCCAGTACTAAAAGGGAAAGATGCAAAGTCACTGAGTATGAAAGTGCAAGTTTGATCTACAGTGAAGTCTGCTTTTGTTCCACTTGCTTCTGTAGAACTGCAGCAATTTAGTGCACTTGACCTTTACTGTGAGATTTAGAAAGGAAATGTTTGATATTCTACTCTATTTTCAAGAAACCTATGAGGCAGATAAGTAATACTGCTGCCTTTTCCAGATTGTTCCATGAAAAATTTCTTTGATACACAGTCAGAATTCAGAGACCTTGATTTCTTGCTCAACAAACTCTCAGGAAGTAAAAAACTGGCACTGAACACAGGGAATTTTGACATCACAAGTCCCTACATTCCAATTTTCAATAGGTGCAAATCTGCCTACCCTGAGTGTTAGCATTCTTTGTTTCCTCTGTAGTTTGTATGACTTGGGACTCAGTTATAATTTTCACATGAAATTACCTCTACAGGAATCCCATCAAAAACCCACAGAGTCTGCAGCACAGAAATGAATCTTTTCTGCCCTGTTCACTGGTGAGCTGTACAGGCTGTTATATGAAGTGGATGAATCATGGATGAGAATGACATTGATTTAATCCTTTCCATGTTCATTTTACTCTTGAATTTCAATACACATCTCTAAATACCTGCACAGAGCATTCCAGCATAATTTCTGCCTTTTTAAAAGACAGAGTTGGAATGGTGTTTCCAATTTCCATTAAAGCTTTGCAGGACCATCACTGTATTAGAGCTCTATAAATACCTGTCTATAAACAGTTGGATGAAGTTCCTACACTGGAAATTGCATTAAGAGAATGCTGCAAAGCTGCACATACAATGTTTTGGGCCATGATTCAGAACTAGGGTGTGATGGTGAACACTGAGGGGAAAGGACTGATTTTTAGGAAGGAGCCTTTTGGGGCATCCAGATCTTTAGGAAGATGAGTTCCATCCCTGCAGTGAAGTATTAATCCCAGAATCCAGTTTGTGGCACTGGCCACTTTCTATGGTCAAGACTAAACTTTCTCAGAGAACAACATCTCATTATTAATGAAGAACACAACCTTTCTCTTTAACCCTCCCACTCACTTCCTTTTCAGTGATATTTAATGAGTAAGTCCCAGGTGCATTTTTTTCCCCATTATTATTTTTTATCTTCTTTCCTTCCTTGCTTTCTCACTGAGTCCATGAGGCAAAGTACAGCCAACAGCAGCCCAGGCAGCTGAGTTTCAGACTGGATTCTGTTGCACCTATTGAAGGATGCTTAACTTCTGTACACAAATAGCTTTTCCAAAATGGTCTCCAAAATGAAAATGAGATTTCACAACAGCAGGTGTTCTTGTGCCTCTGTATTATTGCCTTTTTTTTTTCCTGTTACAAGAGAATTTTATGCAGTGTTCAGTATATATTATATTGTGGATTCATAAACTCCCCACAGTTAACAATGCTAGAGATAGCAGCAGGGATCAAGAGCTACAGGATATTTATGTGGAGAAATTCTATAAATGAAAAAGTGCCATGAAAATGCAAGGCATGAATACATTGCAGCCTCCTCAGCTTTCAGACCTGTCAAAGGTCTCACTAAATGCAATTACATCAGTCACAAGCTTTCTTCATGCCATGTTAACAGAACAGAAGGGAGACATAGAGTGACTGATAAACTCCTTGGTCCAGATTTAATTCAGTCATTCACATGTGGAAAATAAATTGCATACAGAAGTATTTTTTGGTGCCTTTATGGTGAATTATCACAACAGTAAGTGTTCTGGGTCATTTTTTATCTGCTTCAATAACTGAACAGGAAAACACACCCTTGCCTCCAGAAATTAAAATCAACTTAGTACAAGACTGGTCAATGAGCATTCATGTTAACACTCGTCTGCTTGGGCTAATGCCAAAGGATTTGAGAAAACAGCAAGTGGAGAGAAGATATCAGATTGCAGGGATTGCTGTTAAGTCTCTACTTACTGGACCAAGGCTTGAAAAGTCATCAGGTAACATGGTGAAGAACAAGTCCAGCTCATCAAGGGTCACAGGATGCTTGTCTTTACTAAGGGAGAAGAGTGATGTGCTGAATTAGGTACAGAGGAAGACAAGGCAATGACATTACACAGGCTGCTTGATTTAGCTGCTGTTCACTCGCCCATCAAAGGAGTCTCAGGCTGATTCTGTATGCTGGCTCACAGCAGCATCTCATTTTATATAGATTTTTCTGGCTGCTGACTGTTTTTATCAACATCTCTAGAACAACAACAAAAAAAGAGCCAAGTCAGTAAGATCGTGTGCAAGTTGTTGAAGAAGTTTAAATCCTTTGGGTTGGCAGCAGTAGTTTCTATCCATTTTTTATATAATGCCTGTGGAAGTTGTCCGTGAGCACCAGAAAGCATTTTCAGAAAAGATTGCTTTTATCTGGTTGACAGTCTTCTATTTATAGTTGGCAAATATTTCATGGTTCAGGTTCGTGAGCACACTGTAGACTTCGGTATAATGACTTCAGCTTAAGCCACTTACAGCCATGCAGCAGGTTGCACATGAGGCTTTTTGCTGGGGGAAGCAACAGAGGATGCAGCACTTACCATCATCTCAAAAATTCACAGCTGAAAGCCACAAAGCCCAGTAATGAAGAAAAGTGTAATTTTTTTCTGTAAATCAGAAAGTTAAGCTTGATACTTTGCTTTGTCAATAAATAAAAAAAAAAAAAATAGAGTAAGGTACCCAAAAGCTGTGAGTTCCTTTGCTTTGATACATTCAAGTATAACAACAAGGAAAAGCATCCCAAGCAGAAAGTGAACAGTCTGCATCTCAGACTGTGGGTCCTGGCTGACTCTAATCATTGATGAAGATGCAGCTATCTTTGTGCTCTGTCCCATGGGATACCTTACCCAGAGTACCATAATGCTGTTGGACAGGTCTGGAGACAGTGACATTACAGCATTGTACTTCCCTGGATGCAAAGCAACATTGCACTTGTGTGCCAGCCACACTGCTGGGGAAAAAGAATAAAAAAAAAATCCCTAAAACTTAAGCAATGAGGAAGGGATCTTTTTCAAAGCTGAGACAAGAATAAGGATGTGAGTTTTCAGTATTTGCCACTCAGAATTGCAGGGGTTTGTGTGCTGTCCTTAGCAGTGCAGGGAATACCTTTTCCCAAAGAGATTAAGCTGTGCCAGCGTCTGTCATTCAGATCAGTCCATTATTTACAACATGGGAGCTGTCAGGTTAGATCCCAGACATGTTCCCTGCAGGCTTAAGCCTTGTACCCCAGGCAAGAACACACAGAGTGCCACTGACATCCCATGGGAGTCCAGATCTGCCAGAGATGGATTACAGGATCCTTTTAGAGCAGACAGTCAGGGATAATAAGGAGGATCATGGTGGCAATGTTTGGAATGTGTGTCTTACACGTGCCTTGCACTCTATGTATTATATCCACTTCTTTGGCCTATTAATTTGCATTAAAATAACCCCAAATACAGAGCCATACTAACAGTTTTTAGGGGTGGATATATAAAGCTTGTGAGGGTTTGCTAAGATGAAGTTTACCATAACCTGCAGTGTCTCTTGTTGCTGGAGTCTATTTAAGAACCATGGAGACAGGAATTTTTACCCTACTTTATTATCTGAGACACACAAGCACTTTGCCACACAGTGTTTGTGTTTGCATTCATAGGATTTGTAATGAATGTAGCAGGGCCAAGGCCTTTATTAAACAGCTCTTTATTAATGGGGGGGTCACAGGGAATAGGCCCTACGCCTGCTGCTGCTGCTGCTGCCGCCAGGCAACGCCGGGAGGAGGTCCTGCCGATCCCGACGAACGTAGGGATGGGAGTCTCAGCCTCACGGACACGTCCGAGATCTCAATAGTGGCTCATTGGTCTGGGGGTGTCATTCTTCTTAACTGCCCTTAAGGTTGTGGTGATTAAACAGTTACAAAGGACATATTGCAGGTGACTTGGCTTGTTAGTTGAGATGATCTGTGAACTTGGGTTCGGTGTTGGTTGACTATTTTTGTGAATCTTTTCTTCAACAACAACTTCCGGTAATGGTGGTACTGGGAAACTTCTGGAGATTTACATATAGGGTGTGGCTAACTTGATAGGCAGGCAGCAGCAGGCCGGAAATGAGGTAAGGGAAAGGGCGGAAATGGTAAGGCCGGAAATGAGGTAAGGGGAAGGGCGGAAGGAGGAAGTAACTGGGATAGGGGAAATACAATAAACCAGGGTTTGAATTACATAGGGACTACACATTTAACTGGGGAAAAGAACATAACTTGATCAAAGAACCAACAAACGAATGAGTGGATAGAACGATAAGGTAAGCAACAATCTTTTTAACTCTTCTAGCAATGTTGTTTTATGGTTTTCAGCCAAGACTTTTTACCACAATCCCCCCTCTTTCTCTTTGATCGGGTCTTTGACCCGCATCAAATCACAATTTTCGGTTTCTTGGGGGTATAATTTTTGTAGTTCTAGAAATTGGTTTAAGATTTCTTTAGCTGAATCATGTTCTGGGTTTTGGGTTCCGATCATCAAAATTTTAGCTCTCGTTTGATCAGTCATATTCTTTATGCTGGTTTGTATAGTGGTATTTATAAGCCTAATTAGGCATGGGAGTAGGCATGGTAAAAATAAAAAGCTTATGACTGCACTTGCAACTAAAAAGACTACTTTTTTTCACCATTTATTTTTTAGGGACCAGAAGTCATCCCACTAGATAGTGTCCATTAGAGGGGTCCATTGTTGGTTTCCTACATATGCTATTTTTCGGATTTCTTTAGATATGTTTCGTATTACTTCGCTTTTATCATCAATTTCCAGGCAGCATTCGGATGTATTAAATTTTCCACAAATACCTCCTTCATCAGCCAATAAATAATCTACTGCAAGCCGAATTTGATAGACCACTGCTCGGGTCTGAGTTAACTGTTCGGTAATGTGGTCTAATGCGAGGGCTGTTCGATTAGATATTATTTCTAATACTGCTTGGAGTCTGATGATTCGGTTCAGCATATAAATGGGAGTACGGTATCCCCACGACCCATCCTGTGCCCACGTAGCTGGCCCATATACTTCCATGATGCGTTCAGGTGTCCACACTTGTCCCTTCCATTTTTGAGTACTTCCTAAATTAATCATACTCCTTTTCTTTCGGTTAGCCCTTTTCAAATCATTGTACAAGGGAATTCCTAATTTAGACCCCGAATTTTTGGGAAGTAGGAAGAATGAAGGTTTTATAATCCCAATTGTACAGCTCCCGGCCCAATCTCCTGGAAGATTGGTATATGCAGTGTCTCCGCATATCCAGAATAGATACTCGGGTGCTGTCCAAAAGGTTTGGTTGTTTTCGGTGGGACATGACCAATACTTGGATAATTCCTCTAATCCCCAAAAGGGATTTATTTTCTTTCCAGCACATTCATGTAAATCATATCCTTCGTGATAAACACATCCTTTTTCCTTTTGGTGTATTGTCCAATATTTGTTTGGCTCCTTAGGTATCCACCTTATAATTGACTTTTTTATAGTTAGGTACCTTTTGCAGGGCATAGTTCCTACAAATGTTCTATATGGGTTTCCAACTCTTTTAATACATTCTTCTCCAATAGGTTTATATTTTAAATTCCATTGTTCTTTCTTTCGTTTTTGCTTAGGTAATTGAGATGTTTGGTTAGTTTGCTTCCATTTTAGAATTTCCAATGGGCTTAAACTGATCCCTTCCCATGGCCAAATCTCAGACATTTGTGTATTACCGCATACCCAGCAATTGGTTATATTTAATTCTTTACTAATTCTTTCAACTAAATCTATGAATAAATTTTTCCCTAAAGGTATTTCCAATTCGTTTTCCTTTTTGGTATTTATTACTAATTGTTTTTCTTTGATCAAATCTATTAATTCTCCTTGATTATTCTCATGTTCAAAGCAAAACCAGGCTTCCCCTATAGGACATTCTCCGAGCAACCGCTGCCGAAAAGTGGCAGTATTCTTAGCAATCCAATACGTTTTTCCACTTTTTTGACAAGTGGAGATCTGGGAATGATTGAAACAGCTGGGATTCACGTTGGTGTGAATTCTTATTAGGGACTCTTGGGTCTCCCCATCATATATCCGATGGTAACACTTGCTGCATTTAACCTCTTCGCTGCTTATCAGGTTATTTGTTAGCAAGGCCAGCAACACTCCTCTCAAGAGTCCGGTATGAACTGCTTTCAGTCTCACCCGGGCTTGCCTCCTGGAGGTGGGGGTCCTCTTAGGTAAGATTTTACTTTCCCAGAGTTCTTTCATCCCCTTTTTATACTAATTTAGGTGTTTTTAGAAAGTGTTTTGTAGGGGAATTGGTCTTTATGGTTTGGCAAACTTTTAATTTGAGGATTTCGACAGAGGATTGAATGATACTTACAATCGGAGAAGGATGTATGATACAACAATTTTGTAACAACAAGAACTTTAGTGAACTACTGGGAACTTGAAAGACTACTGCAGGTGTGCAACAACAACGTTATAACAACAACTAGAGTTAACATAAACTGCGTACAGTAACACTTTGCTTTCAAATTGGAACTGTCTAAGTCTTTTCAGCTGTCTTTTTCTTTTCGCTTAAACTTAAGTTGGAGGTCTGTAGTTCCTTTTGTAATGGTCCATTCAGGTGCCTTTGGCTGAAATACTGTGGAGTCCGATTCACCAGGGGGAGGTGGAATTGGTCCTTTAATTTGTGATATGTGAGTCCAACCTTTTTCTTTTGTTCTTACAGCAGTGTGTGTAGTTAGGAGGACTAGGAAGGGGCCTTCATACCTAGGAGATAGAGATGTGTGACTTAAGGATTTAACAAGAACCCAGTCCCCAGGGTTGATCTGATGAGCATTTGAATCTAAGGGAGAGGTTTGGGGCAGGTATCCTTTTTTTCTTTAGTTGCTCTATTGTTCTTCCAATGATTCTTAAATACTCTTGGGTGGCAGCTTCTCCTTCTAGATAGTTTGCAGAGCTAAAAGGGGTAATTAAAAAGGGAAGCCCAAACATCATTTCATAGGGTGAAACTCCTATGTTTGCACGCGGTCTGGTCCTAATGCGTAATAGGGCAAGAGGTAGGCATTTGAGCCAATTCATTTGGGTCTCTTCAATTAATTTTGTTAATACATTTTTCAAAGTTTTGTTCATTCTTTCTACTCGGCCGGAACTTTGGGGATGCCATGGAGTATGCAACCTCCATTTCATCCCCAGTGCTTCGATGACTCGATGTAATATATGTGACGTAAAATGTGGGCCTCTATCAGAATCGATGTGATTAATTAATCCATATCTAGGAATAATTTGTTCAAGGATTATTTTTATGACCACTTCTGAGGTTTCTTTAATAGTGGGGAAGGCCTCCACCCAATGGGTAAGATGGTCCACAATAACTAATAAATGTTTATATTTTTGAACTGGGGGCATTTCTGTGAAGTCAATTTGAACACTTTGGAATGGTCTTAATGCTAATTCCCTTCCCCCATATTCAATTTTTCGCATAACTTTTTGATTAGCTTTTTGGCAGATTAAACACCCTTTAGTTATTGATTTAGCCAGATTATATATCCCAATACAAAAATTTTCTCTGAGAAAGTGGTCACATAATCCTTGAACACCCCAGTGGGTCAGTTCATGGATTTCTGCCAATACCTTTCTGGCTAGACTTTTGTTTAAAAATTTGCGCCCATCTTTCATTACCCACTCTCCTTGATTTCCTTGATGTATTTTTAACTTTTTTATTATCTTTAACTCTTTTTCACTAAAAATGGGCTTTGTAATTTGTGATTTCTCTGGTGTCTCATTTAATTTAAAGACTTCTATAGGCCCTTCGGAACTTAATGAGACTTCTTTGGCTATTTTGTCAGCATACCGATTTCCTCTTTCTTCTAAGGTATTTCCCTTTTGGTGCCCTCTTATGTGCACAACTGCAATTTCTGTTGGTTTGAGCAAGGATTCTAATACGGATTTTATTAAGGTTTTATGTACCAAATCTTTCCCCTTTGAGTTTAAATACCCGCGTTCTGCCCAGATTTTTCCAAATGTGTGGACTATTCCAAATGCATATTTTGAATCAGTGTAAATGGTTCCTGGTTTTCCTTCTAATGAGTCTAGACCTCTTTTTAACGCATAGATCTCACAACATTGTGCAGACCAATTGGATGGTAGCTTCCCCTTTTCTATCACTTCTAGCTCTTTTCCTTCTGCTCTTTTTACTACTGCATACCCAGATACCCTTTTTCCATCTACTACTCTAGATGAACCATCGGTAAACAATACTTCTCCATATGGCAACGGTGTACTTTGTAGATCTTCCCTTACTTTGGTTTGGAAATTTATAAGCTCCAGGCAATTGTGCTCTAGCTCTGGCAAGGGTTCCCCTGAGAGAAATTGAGCCGGATTAATACTTTTAGAGGTGGCCAATTCTAAATTACTTGCATTCATTAATATAATTTCATATTTTAGTATTCTGGCTTCTGTTAGCCATTGCTGGGCCCCTTGGCTGAGGATAGTCTTAATATCATGTGGAGTATATACTTTAAGTTTTCCCTGAAATGTCAGTTTTTGTGCGTCCTCTATCAAAATTACTGCAGCCGCAATTGCTTGGAGACATAGTGGCCATCCTTTTGCTACTGGATCTAATAATTTAGAGAGGTAAGCTATTGGCTTTCGACAACCCCCCCATTCCTGAGTTAGTACACCGTAAGCTACTCCCCCTTCAGTGTTCGTGAATAGTTCAAACTCCTTTGTGAGATCTGGTAAACTTAGGACTGGGGCCGAAGATAATTTCTCTTTTAATTCTTCTAATTGTTTTTCGTCTTGTGCAGTCCAATTTATGGGTTCAGGGTTTACTAATTTTTCATAAAGAAATTTTACACTTTGAGTATATTTGTCTAACCATAATTTACAGTATCCAAACAAGCCTAAAAGTTTTCGAATGTCATGTTTAGTTTTTGGGGTCGAAATGGCTAGTATGCCCGAAATTCTTTCGGGGCTTAACTTTTTGTATCCATTTCCAATTATATGACCAAGGTATGTCACTTCTGGTTCAACGAACTGCAATTTGTTCCGGGATACTTTTAGACCCTTTTCTCCCAGAAAGTTAAGGAGTTTTATACTAGTTGTTCTAACTAGCTGTTGTTCTTTTCCAGATATTAACAAATCATCTACATATTGGAGGATTCGTGTCTCATTTTCAGGGGTGAACTGGTCTAATAGTTCTTCTAGAGCCTGTCCGAAAAGATTGGGGGACTCAGTAAATCCTTGAGGTAGACGGGTCCACCTTAATTGTTGTTTTCTCTTCCCTCCTGGGTACTCCCACTCGAATGCAAACCAGTCACGGCATTCTTCTGCTAGCGGACACGCCCAAAAGGCATCTTTTAAATTTATGGTGGTGAACCATGCATGTTCCCTGGGAATTTTACTCAACAGAGTGTAAGGGTTAGACACCACAGGATGTCTAGCGATGATTTTTTTATTAATTTCTCTCAAATCCTGGACTAATCTGTATTTTCCCTTTGCCTTTTTGACTGCTAAAATTGGGGTGTTATGGGGGGACATGCATGGTTCTAACACACCTTCCGCCAGAAGGTGGTCTATAATTGGGGCTAGTCCTTCTCTACCCTTTTCTGATATTGGGTACTGTTTCACCTTGACTGGGGTAGTTCCTTCTCGCATTTGCACTTTTATTGGCGTGATGTCTAAAAAGCCAGTTTTCCCTTCTTCTGCCCATACTTGGGGATTGATTTCACTTATATCTCTTTCGGTCAATTTCATAATACGCACAACCATCCTCCCATTTTCTGGAATAACTGCTATTCCTAACTTAACTTGTAAATTTCTCCCTAACAAACTCTTTTCTAAATGTGGTAAATAAATCATCTCTGCCACACACTGTTTAAAGTTTCCTTTTAACTCTACTCCTTCAATTATTGGTGCTTTGAAGGGTGTCCCTTCAGCTCCTATTACTTCGCACGTTCGATTACTAATATGGACTCCTACTGGAAGATCTTTCAAACTGGACCGATCAGCTCCTGTGTCAACTAAGAACTCAAAACTTAAATTCTGGGGACCAACATTGAGGTTTATCAAGGGCTCATCTAGATGTTTCATTGGGTCCCCTAAAGGGAAGAGCCCCTGACACCCCTAATCTTCCCCTCTCAGAATCTTTTCTAAATTTTCCTGTTCTTTTTCAATTGCTTCATCGATGGCAATCTTTTTACAGTACCTTTTGAGATGACCCACTTCACCACAGTAATAACATCTGCCCTGAAATTTTCCGACCTTCTGCCAAGGGTTGGCATTAGAACCTCCTGCGCCTGGCGCAATCTTAGGTTCTCCTTCTGTAGATCCACATGGCTTCTCTAGCTTATTTCCAGTTGCATTTATACATTCTCTAGCTATCGCTACCATCACTCGGGCGTTCGATTTCGCTTTCTCCTCTTCCCTTCTCAGATACACCCTTAGAGCCTCTTTAAGTAGTTCATTTATCCCTTTTTCCTGCCAGTCTTCCATCTTTTTTAATTTCCTTCGGATGTCAGGCCAAGATTTGGTGACAAAATGTACTCTTAATACTGCTTGGCCATCCGGACTATCAGGATCTATACTAGAGTACAGCTGAAAGTTCTTCCTTAACCGATTTAACCACGCGGATGGGGTTTCATCTTTTTCTTGTACTGCTCCAAAGGCCAATTTGGTGTTACTTTGGCGAGGAACAGACTCTCTTATTCCCCTCACTATTAAAGCTCGATAGTCAATTATATTCCGCCTCCCCTCTTTTTGGTTTGGGTTCCATCCCGGGTCTGTGAGAGGTAGTTTATAGTCACCCGGTGGTCCTTGCCGGTTTTCCCTCTCCCATATGCGTAGGCCGGCTTCTCTAATCATCCTAACTTCCTCTGGGTTGAATAGTATATTTATAACTGAATTCATTTCTCTCCAAGTATAAATGCTAGGTCCTAAGAACTGATCTACTTGTTCTGCAATGCCTACGGGATCTTCCACTAAATTCCCAATTTCTTTTTTAAATCCTCTCACTTCTGAGGCCGTCAACGGTGCGTCTACAAACCCAAGTCTGCCCTCTATTCCTTCCATAGGGACTTCCCTGAGTGGAAACATCCTTTCTGCTTTTGCTGCCCTTGACCTCGTATTATAATATGGTCCCTCTGCTTGTGCCGGTACAGGGTTCTGTTGATTACTGGAGGAAGAGCTACTGTTGGATGGAGATAGACTCAGTTCCCAATTGGAAGGAGGTGAAGGGACACCTATTGGTGGAGGGGCCTGAACCAAGGCAGGAGGAATTGGGGTTTGTGGAGATACTAGGGGTGAAGGCAGGTTGGGAAGTGGGCACATAGGTAAAAAAAGCTGATTTGGAATAGGGGTACTAAGGGAAGGTGGTGACAGGGGAGTTATGCTAGATGCTTGAGGAGGAGGAGGAGGAGAATTGACAAGTGGAACAGAAGAAGGAAAGTAAGTGGGGGTGTTGGTGGGTGGAGAGGAGGTAGGAGGAGAATTGACAGATGGAGCAGAAGGAAGGTTATTGGAAGCATTGGTGGGTAGAGAAACAGCAGGGGGTTCGAAGGAAGTAATGGACGGAAGAGGAGGAAGAGGAGGTTGAAGGGGAGTGACGGTCGGAGGAGGAGGAAGTGGGTAATCGGGGTTATTGACAGGCGGGGGAAGAGGGGGAAGATAATCAAGGGGGTCCCATTTACTTTTATTTTTCTCTTCCTTGTTCCTTTGTCCCTTTTTCTCTACTACTTTACTTATCTTTATTGGTTCTTCTTTTGCTCTACTCCCTCTCCAACAAGCTGCGTATTCAAGTTGTTCCACATTTGATCCTCCCCAAGTCTTTAAATATTGATTCAGCATTGTACACATCCATGGATCTTGGGTACCGAACTATGGCCATGCTCCTGGTAAATCTAACTTTGGCCATACTTCAACACAATAATGGATCATTTTTATTTTATCTAACTTTTTAGTAGCTTCACAAGTATCCCACTTATTTAACATTATCGCCAAAGGGCTATCAGGAGGGATGTTCTTTACATTTTTGTTCTCTTTCGCTCTACTCTTTTGACTCATACAAGACCCCATAGTGATTTTTCAAACGGGCCTAACAGAAACTTACTGTGCCTCTACTCGAAAGGAAACAACTGACAGGCAACTAAAGACACACTCAACAAAAAATTTGGCCCTTTCTAACTTAACGTATAATTTCTTTCTTTAAAAAAAAATATACGGTGCCCCTACTTCAAAGCAAATTTAATGACGGGCAACTAAAACAGGGCAAAGGAAAGAGCTGGTCACTACTGGGGTTTACCTATATCCCCCTCCCTATGCTCCTTCCTGGCCCACAGTTAAACTGAGATAGAGCCGGTCTCTAACGGGGCCCCGGTCGCCCCCTCCCTCTACTCTTCTCAGTTCCACCAGTGGGAGTCAGGTAAGGTCCCAGCGGGGCCCGGATACCCCTTCCTAAACCCTCGTCCCTGGGGGGCTCGGTCCCAGCGGGGCGCCGGCTGCCCCTTCCTGCAGCCCCCTTCTTTGAAAATAAACACAGTGGTGGGTCCTAGTGAGGTTCTCTCCTCTTTCCCAACCGACAGAAACCTGGGTCCTAGCGAAGGTTCTCCTTCTTCCCCAAGCAAGAGAAAGCTGGGTCCTAGCGAAGGTTCCCCTCCTTCCCCAACCGACAGAAAGCTGGGTCCTAGCGAAGGTTCCCCTCCTTCCCCAACCGACAGAAAGCTGGGTCCTAGCGAAGGTTCCCCTCCTTCCCCAACCGACAGAAAGCTGGGTCCTAGCGAAGGTTCTCCTTCTTCCCCAACCGACAGAAAGCTGGGTCCTAGCGAAGGTTCCCCTCCTTCCCCAACCGACAGAAAGCTGGGTCCTAGCGAAGGTTCCCCTCCTTCCCCAACCGACAGAAAGCTGGGTCCTAGCGAAGGTTCCCCTCCTTCCCCAACCGACAGAAAGCTGGGTCCTAGCGAAGGTTCTCCTTCTTCCCCAACCAACAGAAAGCTGGGTCCTAGCGAAGGTTCTCCTTCTTCCCCAAGCTTGGGCCTAGGCCCCAAGGAGGCGCCTCTTTCACGCTGTAGGCCTTGGTAGGCCTCACTCGCTTCCCCCTTTTCCCGGCCGGCCCCCTCGCGGGAGTCCGGAACCGCGGTACTCAGGGGTCCACACTCGCTTCGGGGGTCTGAGCTGCCAGCCCCCGTCTCATCCACACCACACTCGCTCGCCTCCCGTGCCCGCCACCGGTCTACTTACCGGTGCTCCAGGCGTTGTCCTGGTTCCGCGCAGCTCCGGGTCCGGGGTGGCCAGCTGTCCCAGAGGGCCTCTTCGGGGTGGCGCCTCCCCCTCCGACGTCCTCTTCTGGGCGTGGCCTATCCCGGACAAGCCCCCAAGTTGTAGTGAATGTAGCAGGGCCAAAGCCTTTATTAAACAGCTCTTTATTAATGGGGGGGTCACAGGGAATAGGCCCTACGCCTGCTGCTGCTGCTGCCAGGCAACGCCGGGAGGAGGTCCTGCCAATCCCGACGAACATAGGGATGGGAGTCTCAGCCTCACGGACATGTCTGAGATCTCAATAGTGGCTCATTGGTCTGGGGGTGTCATTCTTCTTAACTGCCCTTAAGGTTGTGGTGATTAAACAGTTACAAAGGACATATTGCAGGTGACTTGGCTTGTTAGTTGAGATGATCTGTGAACTTGGGTTCGGTGTTGGTTGACTATTTTTGTGAATCTTTTCTTCAACAACAACTTCTGGTAATGGTGGTACTGGGAAACTTCTGGAGATTTACATATAGGGTGTGGCTAACTTGATAGGCAGGCAGCAGCAGGCCGGAAATGAGGTAAGGGAAAGGGCGGAAATGGTAAGGCCGGAAATGAGGTAAGGGGAAGGGCGGAAGGAGGAAGTAACCGGGATAGGGGAAATACAATAAACCAGGGTTTGAATTACATAGGGACTACACATTTAACTGGGGAAAAGAACATAACAACTTGATCAAAGAACCAACAAACGAATGAGTGGATAGAACGATAAGGTAAGCAACAATCTTTTTAACTCTTCTAGCAATGTTGTTTTATGGTTTTCAGCCAAGACTTTTTACCACAGGATTCATCTTCCCTTCACTGCAGGGAGGTTGCTGTTGGCCTGGGATATTTGGGAAGGAAGTCATGTCAGTCTGCACTGAGCTGGTGCTCACCTGTACAACCCTTGGGAATTAGTGCTGAGGTCCCTGAGTGTCCCCCTGGACTTGGCTTCATGCATCTATCCCACCTATAAGGTCTCTCTCCCCTCCCAGGGTTTTTTCTCCAGTCAGGATCTTCACCTTCTGCTTTCCAGGTCCCCAACTTCTCAAAACCACTTTTCAGGTATAAGTCTCCTTTCCAGACAGGGAGCCCTCAGTTTTCCCAGTCTGAATGGTTCTACAGAACTACAGAAAGTGATCAGCCTCCTCTCTGGTGGTCCTTTTTAATATCCCTTTAATGATAGGATGATTCAAGATGTGCCATTTCTGTTTAGATCAGAGCTCATAAAAATTTAGAGCCAGACTCTACTGCTGCAGCAAACAGGTTTCTGCTTGAGACCTCAGTTTTTGATAGCAGACATTTCC